>NC_056743.1:1158910072-1158922572 GCF_019279795.1 Protopterus annectens
GTATGCTCTTGCCTGATTATGTTGTAAAGCTTGACTTACAGGGTGTATGTACAGCAAAACTAATGAAATTTGACAACTATTGAGTAGTAGATGACCACAAAACAGTGATAGGCTCCCTATCACAAATTGTAGTCTAACACTATGTGCCCAGACACTTTGATAAAGTAACACTGAATTCACATGAAGAAGCAAAAAATCTAAACCTTGTTATTAGACAATAAATGTGATTTTCTTTTTTTTCCCAAAATGTTTATTTATTTTTCTTTGTAGAGATAAAAATAACACAACTACAACTACAGACTAAAAGCAAGGTAACAATATAAAAATTGATATGCAGCAGTGTACAAATTAAAAGAGAAGTAATGATTCATCACATATATTAACAGTGCTAAAAATGACATTATTTAAGAAAGACAGAGGATGTGTGAGTTATTGTACACACATAGGAGAGAACATAATATATACAATCAATTCACAACTATTTACATCTGTTTACAATAAATAGTGTCACCATGCATCTAAACAGTTAGCATTACTTGATTAATATGAAGGTTGGAGAAGAGAAAACAAGCAGTTTAGATGGTCTAAATCACTTTGCTATAATAAATGTGATTTTCATTGAAGGGGGCTGCACACACAACACATTGATTAAGTATATGTAATACAATGAGTTCATTACATTTCAGATTAGAATGAATACTACAAAGTACTACAATCACAACCTAGTGTCAGCTTGTATTCACTTTTACTTGCTTTGAAAATGTTGCAAATCTGCCGATTATAATTATGGTCCTTTAAAGTGTAACAGACACTCATTAATGGCAGACAGAACTAAGTAACATACAACAATATTGCCAACTGATTTTTCACAACATACTAAACCAACTACTCAGTGTCTGCAGACTGCTTCTTCCTTAGCACTATAATGCTACCAATAATGGCACAGTCAGGCAAATACAGTAATGTAACAAAGTGTATGTTAATTTTACTGACTGAATTTTATACACACACACGCACGCACGCACACGCACACACACGCACACACGCTCGTGTGCACACACACACACACACACACACACACACACACACACACACACACACACACACACACACACATACACACACACACACACATACACGCACACACGCACACACACACACACACACACACACACACACACACACACACACACACACACACACACACACACACACACATATTATATTATATATTTACAGGTTTATAGGTATATACTAGGCATATGACCACAAGGGCCTTTATAAGCCTATCCATAAGCTAGGGCATATGTGGTCAAACATTAACCGGTTCCTTATATCCATTAGGTGCATAGGTGACAGACCAGGGGTAAATTTTCGATTTCCCAGCCACATATCTAGGGTAGGCTTGAATAGGGTCATGGAAGAGCATTGCTTCACATGGATGGGAAGCCTGTTCCAGAGAAGGGGTATTCTCTGAGACATATACCTGTCCCTCCAACACATCCTATTTGTGTTGCAAGCAGAGTTTAAATCCCTGGATCAGGTAGCTCTGATGCTATCTGTTTTGCAAATATGCAAGACATCCATCAAACTGGGATCCTGGGATGCCTTATATGTAAGACATAGATCACCCCTCAACAGTGTGCAGCAGACAGAGTATAGGGATAGGAGTTTTAGGCAGTCCTCACACATCATGTCGTTAACACCATGTATTCTTTTTTTGTGAAGAATCTTCTCTCTGGACACTCCAGTTTTGCATGTGCCTGATCAGATACATACTGAAGGGGGCACTGAACTCAGTGATGGGTCTGATGAGACTGAGCACAGTAGAATGATGATTTCCTTGGACCAAGATGCCATTCCCTTGCTTATAAGTTGAGCAACATAGAATGATTTCCATACTACCTTAGACTCGTGTTGGTCAAAAGCCACGTTACTGTCTAAATATGTCCCCAAATCCCACCTGAATTCTGGGTCAACTCTTAGGGATGTTTTATCGGTGAGGCAGTTTCCTGGGTTAGCCATCTTCCGAAAGGTTACTATTATGCATTTCTTTGCACTGAGTTTAGAAATGTATCTATGGCATCAGTTATATGTCTTTATTAGCCCTTCCTGGAGGATAATAGTGTCTTGGGGTGATTATATGACTGCTCCCAGTTTCCAATCATCTGCAAATGTGGTCAGCCAGAGGTCCATGACATTGATCTTGACTTGTAACAAGTAGATGCCAAGTGGCATATATATATATATATATATATATATATATATATATATATATATTGTGTGTGTGTGTGTGTGTGTGTGTGTATTCAGCTCATCCCACAATCATACCATTCTATATGCTCTTATTATAAGAAACATTCCTCATAATTAATTATTTGAGCCCTCAAAATTACATGTTCCTCATAATTTCTTTATTTGAGCCTTCAAAATTCTGTGTTCTACTCTGTTATACATGAAAGGGTTTGGCACACATTCATTACAAAGAACGTTTTAACATATATTCATGGAAATACTGCTGAATAACATTAATTAATCAAAAGAACTCTATTTTAAGTATAACCATGCTGAGAGCTTCCTAACTGAAGTCATTACTGACTGTTCCACATTTTCCCAATTTGTTTCACATTGTGAGAGGTAGTGGTGGAATACTATGAGTAGCGATTAGCGGGTTGAGTAGCCAAACTAAATGACTGTTATGAGCAGATCCAGAAGTTTTCTACTCAGCAGGGTTATGCAAAAAAACATGCGGGGTACATTAGTGAGGCTGATAAATATGATCATAAGTTACAGGCACATAAGATCAAAAAATACCAACGGGACCTTAATGATTTTAACAGTGAAACTGTTTATACATGGAAGAAAAATAAGAAGATGGTGCACTTTTCAGAAAACAAGAATGGCAATAGTTCCAATAGACCTAAGAGGAAAAGGACTAGGTTGATTTTGGGAACTACTAATTATACATCTAGCACTTTAGAGGCCTTGTTGGAGTATTTTAATACTGATACTAATACTGAGACAGATACTGGTGAATTGACGGGTTTGAATTTGTTGATTTCCAAGAGACCTAAAGCTCCTTTAGAAGGGGAGGTCTCAAACATAAGAAGCGAGGCAGTGGAGCAGATGTTTATTCACAGTCTACAGACATTATAGATGGGCCTGGTTCCACTATTGGGGACAGGGATGAAAACCAATTGATTGTTAATTTAGCAAATTAGAATTTTTCACCAGCAGAAATACAATTGTTAAATAAAGGTTTGGGATTTGTGCCATCATTTTATGGTTTGCATTACGATGTTGTCAAAGACGTAAAAGACTTTTGTTGTGGATTAAACTTAAAATATTTCTTTTCACAGAGTCAGCATGCTATAAATGTCAATGATAGGGCCACATTTAATTTTAAAAAATCTAGGTTCCAGCCTCCTTATCAGGGGTCAGTCAAGATTTTTGAACAGTTAGTATTGCAGGAGCTGCATAAGAATTTCTTCCATAATCTAACTAGGGGAGGAACAGAAAGCCTTGATGTCATTAAAGCACAATGAGAGGTTGGTGATTCTGAGAGCTGATAAGGGAGGAGCCATTGTGGCATGGGATAAACATTATTATGATCATGAGGTAGGTAGGCAATTGGCAGATGGGGTTTCTTACTGTCACCATCCATTGGACCCCACACTGGGATTTAAGCATACCATTGATGTATTTTTGGAACATGAAAAGGTGGCAGGGGTTATTTCTGATACATTGGTAGGTCAATTGAAGGTGGATGATCCACAACCCCAATATTTTTATTTGATACCCAAGATTCATAAATCTGTTACCCAGCCTCCAGGGCCCCCTATTGTGACTGGAAGAGGATCTCTTATCGAACCCCTTTCAGAATATCTTGAATTTAAATTCAAACCCTTGTTGGTAGTTGTATGGGCTAGAATAAAAGATGCCAATCCATTTTTGACACTCATGAATGACTTGGAAGTCCCTAACAATGCTTACCTAGTTACTTTGGATGTACAAGCTTTATACACTAGTATCCCACATGAAGAAGGCATTTGGGCTATGAAACATTGGATGCAATACTCAGGCTTGTATATTGAAGCAGAAATGCATTTTTTACTAACCTTATTAGGTTTGGTATTGGAGCATAATGCTTTTGTTTATGGACAGGATTGGTATTTGCAAATGAAATGTAGAGCTGTGGGGCTACATTTGCCCCTATTTATGTGGACCTTTTTATGGGTTACTTTGAGTGTTAATATATATATATATATATATATATATATATGTATGGGTCTTCTTCAAATTACCGAAACGCCAGTTCGCCGACACGCGGAAGAGGAACGCAAAAGGACCGACAACGCAGTTGACCGACATGCTGAAATCCCGACAGCTGGAAGACCGACAAGGGGAACGTGTAAGCGTGACTTGGTAAGTATGCGCTAGTGAGGGATTTAGGATTAGGGAGCAGACAGGTAAGTGTGCAATAGTGAGGGATTTAGGGTTAGGGTGTGTGAAAGGTGAGTGTGCGGTAGTGTCGGAGTTAGGGTTTGGGTAATGTAAGTGTGTGTTAGTGACGGGTTTATGTTTTAGGGTGGGTTAAGTAAGTTAGGAATAGGGTGCAGGTAGGGTAAGTGTCTGGTACTGTCGGACCTTAGGGTTAGGGGTGGGTTAAGTGAGTTAGGGTTGGGGTGCAGGTAGGGTAAGTGTGCGGTAGTGTCGGACCTTAGGGTTAGGGGTGGGTTAAGTGAGTTAGGGTTAGGGTGCAGGTAGGGTAAGTGTGCGGTAGTGTCGGATCTTAGGGTTAGGGGTGGGTTAAGTGAGTTAGGGTGCAGGTAGGGTAAGTGTGCGGTAGTGTCGGACCTTAGGGTTAGGGTTTGGGTTAGGGCTAGTGGATATGTAATGTAGTGTAATGTGTTGTTTACGTGTAGTGTGTCGGTGTAATGGTGTTCGGTGTTTTGCGTTGTCGGTATTGTGTGTTGTCGGTTGTTTGGTGTCGGCGGTTTGTGTGTCGGCGAACTGGCATGTCGGTGTTCTAAAGTAGACCCATATATATATATATATATATATATATATATATATATATATATATATATATATATATAAAATTAAAAAATGTATTTACATCTCAGTTGATTATGTGGTGCAGATATTCGGATGACTGCTGGGTAGTGTGGAATGGCAACATTGATAGTTGGCATGCATTTGTAGTTTATTTAAACAACAATGAATATGCAATACATTTAAGTGGCAAGATAGATTTTAATATTGATTTTTTGGATGTACATATTACTAAAGCCATAGATGGCACAATGCTAACTACTTTATATAGGAAACCTTTCACTAAAAATTCTTTGTTGCATGCCAACATTTGTCATCCAGGACATATAATAAATAATATTCCTAAAGCCCAGTTTCAGTGCATTAGACATATCTGCTCCATAGACAGGAATTTTTCAGTGGAGGCTTTACATCTTAAGTCCTGGTTTATTGCTAGAGGGTACCGTGATATGGTAATTCAACAAGCATTAGAACAATCTTATTCTAGGTCTAGGTCTAACCTCCTAGAGGAAAGGCATGAGAAAAATACACAGGAGAGGGACAAATTTAGAATGATAACAACATTTGGCAACAACACATTTAAGATCCAGTCAGTAATAACTAAATACTGGCACATTTTGAAGGCAGATCCATTTTTTCAACATTTTTGGATGATAAGTGTAATTTTTGTTTCTGAAAAGGAGAAACCATTGGACAGCATTTATCAGGATATAAAAAGGCTCATATTCCTTATAGGGAATGTGTTGACAAAAGGCTTATGGGTAGTACTTTTTATGGGCATTGCAAATATTGTAATTGCATTTTTATGACTAAGTCCTTTACTTCTGTGAATACACCTAAGGTATATGATATTAGATACTTGATTACATGTACTAGTGAATGGGTAGTATATATGACATTCTGCCAATGCAGATCGTTTTATATTGGACAAACATCATGTGCATTTAAACAACGTATAGCACTACATGTTAATGATATTAAATGTAAATGCACACGTAGTGCATTGTATAAACATATTTTACAACATACTACAACCCATTTTGTTTTTTTTGGGGATTGATATGGTAGTAGGGGATAATTTGACAGTATCTAAGAAACATCAATTATTGACTAAGAAGGAACATATGTTGATTACTAATTTGGGAGCCCTATTTAAACCAGGTCTTAGTGACCATTGGTAACACACAAGGCCCTTTGGATATATATATATCCTTTTTTGGCTTTTGGATCATATTTTATTTATTCACTGTATAAGGCTTTTGGGGCTTAGATTACTGTATAATCCTGGAGTTTATTATTATATATAGGGTTGGGGCTGTTGTATTGTGATTCTGTTTTGGTGCGGGTCACTTTAAATGAACATGTATATTTGGTACATTGTTTTCGTTGTACTGAGACACACACACTGATGATGCTATGTGGTGAAAAGGTGGCAGACTGTGGAATAAACTCACTTTTCTTTACTGCTTCTGCATTGCTTTTCAATGTACTTTTATATGTACTGGAGTGGTTGTCGATTGGATGTTTTGGTCTCCATGCACATTTCATCAGGCACCGTTGGTTTGCACTCTGTATGTATGTATATATATATATATATATATATATATATATATATATATATATATATATGTGTGCATATTTATACATATATGACTCTGTGTGTGTGTGTGCGTGTGTGTGTGTGTGTGTGTGTGTGTGTGTGTGTGTGTGTGTGCATGTGCGAGTTTGCTTCGTGTATGTAATGCCATTATTTGAGCACTGCTCAAAGTTCAAGTCTATAGGTGAGAATGGGGCTATATACTAATTTGTAACTTAAGAGCTTCCTCCTGGGACTCAGCTTGTGTTTCACCATCACATTTTAGTATTAGAGCTGCAGTGATGCTGTTGCTGCAAGAATGTAATAGTCAGTCCTGTAATCTACTCTAACTCGAGCAAAATATAGTTAAACTGGTCGACTTCTGTTATCTGAACCATCCTCATCTACAGACAATAATTCACTCAATCCAAGACAGAACCATGATCTTGGCTTTCCAGGTGCTAATTTTCATTTTATTCACTTCAGTCTGAGCAGCACAATGAAGATCACATCCACTTGAGGCCACAAATACAGTATCCAGCATTGCAGACAGCCAAGAATCAGTCCTCACATCTCTTACCTGGATACTGTCCAAACCCTTCTTGATCTTTGATATTTGAACTGTGAAAATCAAGAAAGAAACTGGAGATAAAAATAATATTGAAGAGTCCTTTACCCATTCTCAGTATTTTCAGACTATTACTAAAAATGCAGATGAAGTTCTTACTCCACAGATGCAGGGACCAAATAACTGACAACTGCATCTTTAGGAGCCCATATTGTTATTACAACTCCCAGCTGGTTGTACCCTCATTGAGTTTCTATAGCACTTCTAAACACACAAAGTATATGCAGACCAAACTGGTGAACCACCATGAGTCCTCCAGTATCTCTCCAAGGACAGAGGTCCATTCCAGTGTTCTACAGTTAGAAGTACATTGCTACTAGTGCAGAGATTGGAGGAAATGTCCATCCTAAGACCATGACATGTGCCATCCCATGCAGAATGAGGAGAATGCTCACACTATAAAGTCAATGCCCGCTTTATGTCTTCCCTTTTTTAAAATGGTGATTATTATTCACCCTGGTCATACAATACATTACTTAAGACAATGAGTTTCAAACACACACACACACACACACACACACACACACACACACACACACACACACACACACACACACAGTAAGTATTAAAATCAGTGTTGTACTATGTGCTGTTTTTTTGCATTTGCCATTATCCTATACTAATCTAACTTAAGTGGCTGTGTCATTTCCTTACAATGAAACTTATTTTGCAGACATTTATTGCACTATGTCTGATGCCTCCCTTTACAAAACAAAGTCTTTAGTAGCAGTGTTTAAGGAAACAATCTAACACAAATGAGCAGATTATTCAAGCTATGTCCACTTTCCTCTTTCATAAGATCACAGGGTTCATCTATTGAATAGGAAACTGACTAATGAATCCATGCTTGTAATTTAGTATGTATTATGCATTTTAGACTGGTTTATTAACCTCTCATCAACAAAACACATGGCTTTTTGAATTATGCTCAGTTTAGTACATAGCTTATACCATAACTCAGTAATCCAAACATTGCAGATAGAAAATATATGCAAGGACACACAGATATGGTCTTCACTGTCATCACTCTGTACATGCACATGCAGCATTTCCCATTGTTCAAGACTTCAAATATTAAAAGCTCTGAAAAGGTGTTTGACCTTGAGAAGTTCATAAATTCATAGGTAGATAGGCAGCCACTCCCTCCAAACATTAACTGCCTGGACAAAATAAGACCAAAATAAGTATTTGCTTTTGTAATAGAGGCATTTTATCCAGAAGGGTTATGCAGAATAACCCTGGGATAAATGTAAGGCTAGACATCCGATTATGAAGATAGACCATATATGGTGGTCAGGGTACTGTTTTGTTTAAGTTTATTCCTCACCATAATCCCTAGATGTGAAATGTCCTGGGTTAGGAATCTATTCCACCAAAGACTCTTATTTATTCCCTAGTGATCTAGGAATCTGTTCTACAAAAGACTCACTTATTTCCTAGTGTAGATCACAGTTCCCAAAGGAGGTACATGGAAACATTGGCCTGAATGCTTTAATAAACACACAATGTAAAAAGTCAGTGAGCATGAAGGACCCATGTAGCACGAACACTTGTATGAACTTTAGAGGACATTTTCATATTTCCCATGGGCCTCTTCAAAGGAGGTTTAAGGTATTTCGTACTGAAGATCCTGGATTATCAGCATTTTTAAGCTTTTTTGTTAAGAAGATCTTTAAAAAAGAATATCAAGCTACAGATCGATGGGTATTAACTAGAAAAAGAAAAGAAAAGAAAAGACAAACTTGTGGATGCTATAAATGTAATAAACTGTGATATTTATACAGAAACTGCCTCTGAAAGGTCCATAAAGGCTGCAGTGTAAAAAGAGTTGCTAAACATGTTTTTAACACTATGAGCAGCCTATCTATCCCTGGAGGAGTGTTCCCAGCACAAGAATCTGGTAGTCTATTGGCTGTTTTGGGCCAATTTCTAGCTCTTTCAAGTCCCCCTGTATAAAACCCACTTTGGCGAGGTTTTTGCGTTTGTTACCACTCAGCCAAGCTCCTTTTCGTCCAGCAGAGTGGTGCTAGCAGCAGAGAGGCCAAAAGAGCGACTGCTAACCTGATAAAAGTGTTTTTTTCCTGCTACTATCTGGGCGACTGTCCGATCTAGCTAAACTGCAAGTATTTCTGCTTCTTGAACTGTTTTAAACTGTTTAAAGTTGTTTTTGCACCTGCACTTTTAAAGTTTGTCCTGTTTGTTGCATTTACCTGTTGAGGCTACACACTCAAGTGCGCTAGCCTGTGTTAAATATTTATTGCATTTTCCTGCTGTTTGTTGCAAAAATAAAAACAAAAAAAAAACAAATAAATTATTCTTGTTTCCCATCTTTCCTAACCTAGAGTAGTCCAAATACAGGCTTTGCTGTATTCTGGACTTTTGGAAAGTTCCTGTGTTGCCATTTCCTTTCTTGGATTAAGGAAGGCTTCTTTGTTCACCAGTGGCAGTGGAGAGCTTAGAGCAGCCTATCTATCCCTGGAGGAGTGTTCCCAGCAAAAGAATCTGGTAGTCTATTGGCCATTTTGGGCCAATTTCTAGCTCTTTCAAATCTCCCTGTATAAAACCCACTTTGGCGAGGTTTTTGCACTTGTTACTACTCAGCCAAGCTCCTCGTGGTCCTGCAGAGTGGTGCTAGCAGCAGAGAGGCTAAAAGAGCGACTGCTAACCTGATAAAAGTGTTTTTTCCTGCTACTACCTGGGCGACTGTCCGATCTAGCTAAACTGCAAATATTTCTGCTTCTTGAACTGTTTTAAACTGTCTAAAGTTGTTTTTGCACCTGCACTTTTAAAGTTTGTCCTGTTTGTTGCATTTACTTGTTGAGGCTACACACTCAAGTGCACTAGCCTGTGTTACATATTTATTGCAATTTCCTGCTGTTTGTTGCAAAAAAAAAAAAGTTATCCTTGTTTCCCATCTTTCCTGACCTAGAGTAGTCCAAATACAGGCTTTGCTGTATTCTGGACTTTTGGAAAGTTCCTGTGCTGCCATTTCCTTTCTTGGATAGAGGGAGGCTTCTTTGTTCACCAGTGGCAGTGGGGAGCTTGGAGCAGCCTATCTGTCCCTGGAGGAGTGTTCCCAGCGCAGGAATCTGGTAGTCTGTTGGCTGTTTTGGGCCAATTTCTAGCTCTTTCAAGTCCGCCTGTATAAAACCCGCTGTAGCGCGGCTTTGCGTGATTTTGTGCATAGCGCGGCATCGAGCAGCACCGCTTATTTGGGTTTGAGCCTTGGAACTGATCTAGTTCTCATAATAAACACCCTATTCCTACGCTAAAGCCTAGCACTTGCTCACTAAAGCAATTATATAAGTCAGCACTAAAAAATTAAAAGCACTACACCCTCACAAACTCCACTTGAGGAACTTGTTCCCCACTGGCCCTTTTTTTCAATTATAAAGGAATTCCCAATACTATTCTAGCATGTCCAAAGGTCAGTTGTCAATCTCCTCTCCGGTCCAGCTGGTGAACCTGGGAATCTTGAGGCAATGTTACAACTGCCTAATGTACACAGACAACCCTCTCCTCCTCCCAACAAATTCCAACACATGTGAGAGATGCAACCATATAGCCAAACTGGAGGCTAAACTCTCTCAACTCAGTACTGGCGTAACCAGTCAGGAGGAGAAGGAAACCACACTCACTACAATTCCAGTCTTACATAGACCTACCACGACAGCAAACCAAACACATAAACACACAAAAACATACTTGGAGGCTCTAAATAAAAATCTGCCTAAGCAGCAGAGACCTCCAAAGCAGACACCCAAGCAACCGCTACCCCAAAACAAAACACGTGCAACACATAGCTCACAAAGCCAGTGTGCCGAATAGTTACAGCCCTTAAGGCTAGACAACACACCTGATACACTTGTAATAGGTGACTCTATCATCAGGCACACTGATGTCCCGCTCTCCAGGCTGAACAAGGAGAAGGTCACGGTGAGCTGCCTATCGGGCGCTAGGATCCGCCACATAACACAAGCACTCAGGTCACTCCAAGGCAAGTACAAATATGACATTGTCCATGCTGGTGTGAATGACCTGAGACATACCTCCCTGGACTACATGAAAAGAGACATAGAGGAGCTCTCTGAGCATGTAGACCAGGCCGGTATGACCCTGACCTTGAGTAGCATCTTACCCTCACCAAGAATGATGCCACAGTATGAAGACAAGATTATCAATTTCAACAATTGGCTTAAGTATTGGTGTCATTCAAAGGGGATCCAATGCCTGTCAGCCTGGGATGACATGCTCGACAAGCCACGATGCTTCGCTAGGGACGGCTTGCACCTGTCACCCCTGGGTTTTCGGATATTAGCAAAGGCTCTTGCTACCCCCATAGTGCCTTTTTTAGGCAAGGCTCAAAAGACAAACCCACCTCCATAGGTATCACAAGGGATAAGAAACTAAAAGTAATGCTACTCAACGCCAGAAGTCTAAACCTCAAGATGCACACACTCAAAACTCTCCTTAGCATGGAGAACATCGATATCTGTGCAGTAACAGAAACCTGGTTCAAGGCTCTTGAGAGTACCCCAGCACTACCAGGTTATACCTCATACCATGCTTTTCAGCCCCAAAACTTGGACCGAACCACAAAAGGAGGGGGAGTATCAATATTCGTCAAAGATACCCACACCTCCAGGTTGGTGGCACAGCACGAAGCATCAGAGACTATCCATGTGCAACTAACAGTGGGTAAAACTGCCTTCCAGTTTATAACCTTCTACAGACCACCCTCCCAAACCCAGGAACCCCACTCGGCCTTCCTGAGAACACTGGAAAATATGAAGGTCTCTCCAAACACCATTATATTGGGTGACTTCAACTACCCAACCATAGACTGGTAGCATTACTCTAGCTCCAACACCCTAACCCAAAGGTTCCTAGAATTTATAAACTCAAATGCTATGGAACAACTTGTTACCACTCCCACAAGAGGGGAAAACATACTGGACCTGATCATCACCAACATGGGGACTCTATGCTCCAGACCAGAAGTGTATCCCTCACTGGTAAGATAAGACCATAAACTAATCTCACTGGATATTCACAACCCGACCCCACCCCATGCCCAGAAAACCACAGTGAAAAACTTCTCTAAAGCAAATTTCACACTCCTCAAAACCGAGGTGGAATCCTTCAAAGCCCCTGGGCCTGTGGATATCTGCCCAGACCACAAAATCCTTTATAAACGCATTCTATGAACACCTTCAGGAATGCATGGATCATGCAATCCCA
>NC_056743.1:1158927572-1159060302 GCF_019279795.1 Protopterus annectens
AGTCTGGATAAATAATCGTGTACTTAGATGTCACAGACTGTTAAAATCATTAGCAGGTATATGAATATAAAATAAAGGAAATAAATATAATACTAATAAAATAAAATAAAATAAATAAAATATATAATCATTGGTATGACTGTATGCCTGGAGTGTCTGTTAAAGGTTGCTGCAGTCAATTAATACAGTCACTGCTATTGGGTTCTATCCCCATGCCTGTCCTGTCAAGCAAGGCAAGATAGTAGTATATTTTTTGCACTGTATACATACATGTCTCTCAAGTGTCATGCTGTTATGGAATGTAATTTGTAGTGCATAATCCCTCTGTCACACATTTACCTTTGACATGAGTATCTAAACAGGAATGTATCAATACATCAGTCCACTGTACACCTTGTTAGTTATATAGGTCCACCTGATGTGCAAGTGTTCTGTGTAGTTTACTACCTGCAGTTGTTATGGCTTGGCCCATACTGCCCTATGCGGATAGCTTGAGAGGTATGTATGTGCTACAGCAGCTATAGTCCACTTGTAAACATAAAGAAAGGGCAGACGTGTAGAGTAGATAGCAGTACTGCTCTCCACGAAATAGACTATAATGGTATTAATGGACTGTTTATTTCTCTCTCTCCCCACCCCTTATCTGCATTTATTTATTATTGTTATCCATTGGCTATGGTTTACTATTAACATTTGTTGTTACATTAAACATTATTTTGGGGCACGTGTGTTATTATTGTTGTGTATTATAATGGTTTCATATTAACATATCTTATTGAATTACCTATGTTGTTGGCCTTATGCCATAACTGTTACTAGCATGCTGTTAATATACTGACTGTTCTGTGATTTATTGTTGTGTTCCATATAATATGCATTGAAATGTGATTGGGTTATTTTCAATGTTCTGGCATGCTATTATGACTAACAAATTGTTTTGTTCCTAACTAACCTATACACATTGCTATACCTCTATCACCACAGCATAACAGGCTAGGCCAGTTCCTGCTGATCCGCCTATCCTACCTCAGCTGGCCGAATGGCTATGCCTAACATACATCTCAAACTCCTACAGAAAGAAATCAGGACTAAGCCATATTTAACGGGGGGACAAAGGCCCAAACTCAGTGCCAGAGTGTACATATTGGCCATACAAAGTAAGAATTTGATTAGAGTAACAGATATTACTGTAGCATAAGTATTGTCTGAGGGGTCTACCAGGTGACAGAATCTGTGTCAGTTTTCTGACAGCAACCATCAATCAGTGGACAACCATTTGTCAGACATGCAGATGTTTGTGCAAGATGGACCACAGTTATGACATAAATGGTGACATTCTGCAAAGATCTGCATAGTTGAGAGGTATGATGCCTATAGGGAACATATACGACAGCTGGTTTGCATTGCTGTCTGTCATTGTGGCACACTGGCTGGACTGTCCCCATATAGTTGTTGGAATAGCACACTGTTATTTGTCTGACAGTGGCTGTATCACATATTAGTGGGGATTTTCCCATGGAGACACGTCACAGTATACTGCAGTGATGGCTGTAGAGACATACAGCAGAATCTGTCACAGCACACAGGGACATTACCCAGTATTGCTAGT
This sequence comes from Protopterus annectens, assembly GCF_019279795.1. NCBI lineage: Eukaryota > Metazoa > Chordata > Ceratodontiformes > Protopteridae > Protopterus > Protopterus annectens. The sequence goes on from NC_056743.1 coordinate 1,158,929,182, forward strand.
ATCTTGGTGATAGCCACACATGTAGTGCATTGCCAAACTGTGGGGTATGACGTGCGAGGGAGCAGTGGATAGTGTGGGCTATTATGGGTGTGCAGGGTCTGTACATAGTGGAGATCCATGTAGCTGATCCTGTAATGTGTTCCCCTCTTGTTGTCTTGCAGGAATGATGTACCGACAGAGACATCCTTCATTTTCATTTGCAGAAAATTATGCTATACTGAATGCCCTCAGACTCAACCATCATATCATGCTGTCAAGGGGTCGCAACAATTATGAACAGTGGGCAGCATTGTGGGCCAACCTTGTGAGGGCTGTTAATGATAGCCAGTAGGACAGGAACTATGAGCAAGTTTGGCACCAGGTCACAGACATGATCAATGTCGCATGTCAAAGGGCAGCTGCTGTTGCCAGGGGTCATGCTGCCACCAGTGGAGGCCCTCTAACAGAACAATCACTCTCAGCCACAGAGGAATTCCTGGTGAACTTAGGATTAACCCACAGCTCTCATCAAGCCATACATTCTGGAGGTGGGTGCCACAGCCTCCACATCAGAAGAGTGTCCAGGTAAGCTTACTGTGTTCACCAGTATAATACATTATCAGTCATTGTGGCAGGCCCTACAGACCAGTACATGTGTGAGGTATAGCTGCATTGGAGGAGAAGTTGGCTTTTACCCACAGTTGTGCACACATACTCAGAATGTCAGCAGTATAGCTAGTATCACATTAGCTACTGTACATGTGGATATACACATATATTACCTTGTTATGCTGCAACATTGGGTGTTCCTGACAATACCTCTCCAACACCTTTTCACATGTCTGTCAGGTGTGGTCAGAGTTCGTGATCCTGTACCTTGTAAGTGTGATACTGTTGTTTTGCCAGATCTGATATACCCTATGAATGTTAAGGGCTGCCATTTTTCAGTTTGCACAACTGTTGTGCTTAGCCAGGGTAGAATAATTGTATTTTCCATTTTGGAGCAGTTAACTACAGTGCTTAGCCTAGGGAATGACAGGTATGTATTCGTACAAACATTAACATGTTTGCAGTTATAGTTATGAGCAACTATGCAGCCTGCTATACATGAGGCAATTACTGCAACATGCCCATTGAAACACAGTAGGGAGAAGGTACATACCTGAGGCAGTGCTCCTACAACTGGCATATCATTGCCAAGATAGGTGTACTGGGTTTTATGTGTAGTTTTGTCACATATACTGTCATATTGCATACCGCACACATGTATTGATCTGGTAATGTTACCCAGATGTAGGTGGCGTGCATTTTATACAGGGCCTGGGCTGTCTGTGCATGTTCTTGTGAGTGTGTGAGTTGTGATTGGGATCAAATATGAGAAGATGTGGGACATATAATGTTGTTGTGGATCCACAGCTGTATGAGTCTGTGTGAATGTCCATACATAATAGTGCAGGTGGTAATGTACTGCTTTTGTCTTGCTTCTCACAGATGAACAGGGGGGGTTGGAGTCTGTCTCCCTCACAACCTGATGTCTGTGCCTAATCTGACTCTGTTGATGATGGTGGCCATAGTGAGGCACAGGTGGGGTTGTCAATTGCTGAATTTGTCCCAAAAGTTGACATCCCTCTTCTTCACCCATTGTTCCGCACACAGTCAGTATAACCACACATACCCAGTCACTAGAGGCCATAGATATTGGACAGGTGGAGGGTGAAGCATAGTACATGACAGTGTGAGGACTATGGCATCAGTGAGTGTAGACACTGGTCATAGCCAGAGAGCTGGCCAGGTCCCACTCAGGCAGGTTGACAGGGCTGCTCAAAGGAGGACTGCTGCCCATCCACCTCCTTTGCCGGTGTCACATCGTGGGTCACTCGATGCATATTTTAGGCTGTCATGGAGGCACAGGCAAAAGATGAGCGCAACAGCAGATGGATGCTTATAGTATGGATGTGGCACAGTCTGATATCAGTGACTGCCTCCACTACATGGGTGACACCATGGAACATTTCACTGGTGTAGTGGACAGACAGTGGGCTCAGACAGTGTCTGTCTTTGAGTGTACATTGTATGTGCTGGAACATGTGGTTAAGATTCTGCATCAGACACATGGATGTTGGCCAGCCACACCATCTGCTGGGAGTTCATGTGGTCGTGGTCACTCACTTTCCTGTAGTGGCAGTACCTCCAGTGCTACAAAGGGAGCTGTGCTGTCCACACCATGATGTGGCATGCCATGAGCACATGATCCTGGGTGGTCCTGTGGGGGATACACGCCCAGCAGACAGCAGTCACCATCAGGTACTAGCACTGCATCTGACCTTGGGCATGGTGCTGCCCATGCTACTCCTGGTGAAGCCAGCTCCCATGTTTGTGACTGGAGACGGTGAACTCTCCACTCTACCATGTAGCATCCACAGCTGTCCACCATACACATATGTAGGGCTGGCACAGAGCTTGACACTGTACATGCGCACACTCCAACACCCCTGTTACATCCAGGTCACCTACAGACACAAACAGAACCTCTCCATGGCCCATGTAACCAGCACCCCTTCCTGACTCACAGGCATGCTGTCAACTGTTTGGCACAGCCTAGCCCTCTGACACCCTCATACCGCACCCTCTGCATGTGATGATACCTATACCACATCACTGCCATCAATGTCATCAATGCGGGGGCCTGCATATATGTGTCTGATGCACATGGTGACTATATAACTTTACATATTTTTGTGTAGTGCAGTAGTTTTATGCCATGGCAGTTGTTGTGAGCCACGACAGGTACTATATGCTGGCATGTGTCAGGACTACATATCAAACATAGTGTATCTTTGTTGCCTGATGGTACATTAGTAGTAGTGTTACAGAATGACAGGTATGTCATGGAGCTGTGTATGTTCCCAGGAGTCTGTGTAGTGAAACTATGGACACATGGTGGCAATACAGCAGCACAGAATGGCAAGGCAGCACAGCAGAGATATGACATCAGCAATGTGTGCCAGTATGTGTGCATGGCTCCCTAGGTGCATATGTGTAGAACAGTGTGTCAGGGACAATGAGGACAGTCAGTGTCATCATACTTTCATACCCTGTGACACACTACCCTTGATACATGTCACCTGGGTACTCTGCATATACAACTGTAGATGGAGTTGGGCATTAATTATGTTTATGTAGAGGAGGGCAATTTAAGGCCAGTGGCTAGTCATAGGCCCATAAAATGCATACAAATGCACAGGGGTAGGACACATGGGTATGTGTCTAGTGCTGTCAGGGGGACATATTTGCACACACACGCACACACACACACACACACACACACACACACACACACACACACACACACACACACACACACACACACTCACACGTTGGATGCTGTGAGATTAGAACCCCTACCTATCTAGTATTACACACTATAGCTCTCAGTACTTATTGCATGCACCATACTGTTTATCTGATAATACACTGTCAGCCAGTGCTCTTAAGGTGGATGACATCAGCAGGCCTTGTAACGGAGGCCGATGTTGAGGCTAGCAGCTAGTCACTAGCCATAAAATGCATAACTAGTGCTCTTAAGGTGGATGACATCAGCAGGCCTTGTAACGGAGGCCAGTGTTGAGGCCAGCAGCTAGTCAGTGACCATAAAATGCTTAACCATTGCACAGCATATCTCTCAACTGTACAAATTTTTGCAGATTATCCAGATTTTTGCCTTATATTTTTGGTCTGTTCCTCATAAAATATGTGTTATTTCTAGCAAATCATTAAAGATTAAAGTCACTAAATAATACTAAATAATGACAGACATTTGAGTTCCAGGCTTTATATCCTTCAGGAAATGCATAATAATGCAAAACCTGTTATTCTAGAAACTTTCCAAATTTATAGGAACAATATTTAAATTCTGTCCCTATTTTGGGCCTTTGTCCTCCCAATCTTTCTGGCTTTGTTCAGATTTATTGCACTGAGAGGTAAGTTAAGAAACATGATTCAGGTATTAGATTGACAACAACTTTTTGGAACTAACACCTTTATGTTGAAAAGGATAGTGAATAAACATTGGAGTATTTTAAAAGATTATGGTTTTTTTTACCAGTTTTTGGATGACCAGTGTTCCTTTGGTTACCCTAGGGGGGAAAGATATGGGGGAAATGGTTTCCTGGTATAAGAATATTATTTCTGATAAGACCAAGGAGAGGGATAGTTTGTCTAAGGATAGCTCTAGTTGTGGTCACTGTGTTTATTGTAAAAGGGTTTTCATCAGTTAATACTCCCAGGGTAGCTTTACATCTCAGTGACATTAATTGTAAAAGACAGAGGAGTACATTGTTTAAGCATATTTTGGTTCATCAGTCACCGCATTTTGTTTTTTTAGAGATTGATGCAGTTGGGGTAAGATGTAGGGGTAAGAGTGACAGTAAAAAGCATGTTATTAGACAAAAAGGAGGAATTATGGATCATTAATCTAGGGGCTTTATATAAGCCTGGGCTGAATGAACACTGGTAGATGAATATTCTTAAGTGTTATAAGCAAATTGTTTTAAAATGCTTTGCTGACATGTTTATATTTTGTAAGATACTGTTGCTTTAAGCCACTGACTTTTAAAGGTTGCAGTGTGTGATTGAGGATGTACTACACTGAGGATGCCAGGGGGCGAAACCGGTCTGTTTGCTGATGCTGCTACCACCACTGCTCATTGTGAACGTACAATAAAGAAGATAATTTCTTCTTTCTCGCTGTTATTTTGGCTCCTGTTTACTTTACTATGTGCTTTTATTGAGTGCTGGATCTTTGGATTGGCTTGACTGTGTTGGTATGGTCCATGCACCGAGCTGGCTATGTGCACCTTGGTTTTGATGTTGTTTATAAAATTTTTCTGGGCTGGTATGGATGGATTTTTTTTAAATTATTCTCCTGCATTTACAGAATAGCTATGTAACATAAACACAACCTGCATTTGTTGACAAACCCTCACACTTTGATTTACAGTAAAATAAAATGATGAACAAAACAATCACATCAATGTGGTTACAGACTGCGTTATACTAGAAAACTTCTCTTCTAGCTACAGTCATGGCATGAGATGCTTAGTATAATCCCACTCCCACCCTGTTAATGGCTTTCCTGAAAGCTCAGGCAAGAGTGACTTGAAAAACCTCACTTTCCAAGAAAGGTGACAGTGTTACTGTTACACATCTAATGCATGTCATTCCTTATTTATGAACAATCACGTTTGCAATGTTTGTAGTCCCTCACCTTTCTTCATAACTAAATCCATTAGTATGTGGAAAAGTCTGCATTATCCATAAACCACACTGTATCTGTCCCTTATGGCTAACTGTACAATTTCAATGTCCAGTGCCACAGACCTCATATTTTACCAACACTAAATCAGTCCCAGTTTAGAATAACTCACACTTACCTGTCACATTGTACCTGTTACTTTGGACTGAAGCAGCGAATCTGCCATTTGGTGCTGTCAGTGTTTTTCCTAAACCCTGTGTTATCTGACCATGGCATGGGGATGTCTTCACTGCCCGACCTTACACTGTTCCAGTCTTTGCTAATAAATGAATGCCAGTCACACACATTTCATCATTATCATGAGAAATATGAATGAGTGTGGGGAATATGTACTGTTCTTTTCCCACATTGTACTTGTAATTATGGCAAGTGACAAGCAAGGGAGTGAAAGAGCTTTAATACCCAGAATGTTGAAAAAAAAAATCTAATTTAACAATCAGCTTTCATAAAACTGCTTTATTACAGACCAATGCAAAGCTTCAATTTTAATTTGTATATATTTTAAAAAATATTTGTTGGCATTTCATTTAACAAACTGCAGTTTTAAAGACATGACTCAGGTGATATGTGGTACAGCCAGCCATTGGGACCATTTATTAAAATATTAGTCTAGCAGCTTGTTTTCCCTGGAGAATCTTGAACAAATGAGACAAATGTCACTTCTAAGGTCATTTATCATTGTGTAGACAAATGATAGGATGATTAGGCAGTGTGGAGCAGCTACATCTGTTTAGGACAGCTAGAAAACATACTTAAACAACAAACTGCTATATGGCTTAATGGTTATTTTACAATTATTTTTAAGAAGCGAGGCCTCTGAATGTATGCAGCTAAGAAAAGATTCTAGACTTGCTGCAGTGACTATGATCTTTGTAATCAGATGCCTCCAGTTCACTGCTGCTGGTCTTTCATCTTTCTCATTTACTACTGTAAAATATGAAGAGTTTCAGTATCATGGGTAAAGGGGTGGATCACAAAACCACAGAGAGTAAGAATTTCTAAATAGAAGCAAATGTTTGGTTTTCATGTATAAAGTTAAATGTCTCACTAACACTGTGGAACAATAATGTTCATAAAAATGTTAGAATTTTATTTAAGATTTTTCTCATAAACAAATGTATGTCATTAATATGGAATCTTAGTTGAAGGATGTGCTTCACTGTGTGCAACCTTGTTTTATTACTTTATGAGAGGGTCTACGTTCCTGAGATTAAAATTGTATCAGAAAAGTAAGTAACTGATAATAATAACCTATTAGCTCTTTACTGAAACTTTAATGGGCAAAAAGCTAGGTGATTATGAAAAAAAATAACTGGGCAGTGATGCCATTATATTTATGTGAAGGTGTATTCTTGAAAGGCATGACTATTTATTCATAATATAGCTTTCTGTATGTATGCCAAATGCTGCCATATTATCCAATACTTCCATTTCTGTTCTGCTTTGTTTTGATGTATTTTATTTTCGGAACTGACAAGCTAGCTGCAGCAGAATTTATTTATTTTTTTATTATTTTTACAATGTCCTTTTTAATACCAGAGTTTAGTATAATTAAAATGATCACATATGTTCATACATATTAAACTGGAAAATATGTAGAGGAAACAATAAAATATAATATATAAACAGCTCACATCAAATTTCTGACAACAAAGCATTACTTACAAACCAAGCTAATAAAGATTTAACATCTTCTACATGTCAGTGTAGCCCAGCACTCTGCTCTGAATCGAGGATCAAAAGCCACATATACAAACGGATTTAGTGCAGCATAAATGTTGCTCAGGTGTACTACATACTGATGAATTCTACTAAGTATGCAGCAGAGACTGCTGGGAGCAGGTTCAAGTGTCAGCTGCATTGCAGCAGTCCAAGTACTGATGACATGAAATGGAGACCAGCAAATGAGAAATACCACCAGAAGAGCAGAAACAATAGTTAGAAGGGTCCGAGCTCTGAAGTCTTCAACCTTGCTTTTCTCACTACACCGAGCAACACTAACAGCAGAAACAAGAAAAATAACCATTAGAATGACAGGTATGGCAAATGTGATGATGGTTAAGATCAGCTTGAAAACTGCCTCAAAACATGGAACTGAATCATTTTTACTGGTCTCTAACATGGGAGACAAGACATAAAGAGAATTGAAATCCAATGTGCACACAGCACCATCACCCTCCTTTGCTTTTTGGAATACTGCGTGTGGAATTGCTAGTAGAAATGCCATAATCCATATAACAAAGCTCGCTACTAGAATTGTGCTTTGTCGACGTTCTTTTTGTGAAATTATGGGGTATAAAATAGCCATCCAACAATTGATACTCAGGCTAAGCAGACAAAAGGTGGCGGCATATGTTGCAGTAAAAGTGACATAACTACTGATCATGCACGTTGATCTTCCACAAATATGACAGTCTGAATGTAAAGACTGAGTGGCCAAAAGTGGCAACATAAGAAGACAGAGGATGTTAGCCACTGCCAAGTTTATGAAAATGCAGTCAAAGAACCTCTTCTGTTTCTTAGTGCAAACAAGTGCCCGGATAAGCAAAATATTTCCAGTAGATCCTACGACAAACATCACTAGGTACACAGTAGAAAAAAGCAGTGAGTGGGTATAAGTCTGTTGTTCAGAACACCAGCATGATGAGTTGTTTTCATCACTTTTGTTAACACAGTTGCCCATTTTTGCCAGATGCTTCACAAGTTGCAACTAACTGCTTTAGTTTTCCCAGGTCATTTGTTTTGTTCCTCTTGCTGTCAGTTTCTGCTTGTCAGTTCACTTTCCTGCAGGGTCTATTTCTTCAGTGAATTTATAGATAAATATTAACTTTTCACTGTTTCAGTAGATATACCATGCCTACAAAATTAATTAGAAATAAAGTCCACAGACACAGTTATCTTTTCTTATCTTTGCTGTCTCTCATTTAGTCTGTCCTAGTTATTTTGCACTGTTTTCTCTTCATGTGCTTTATGATGTGTAATTGCTGATTGTTGTTACTTTTATCTTCCTGTATCCTCTCTTACTATTCACTGTGTAATGGGTTATCTATGATTCTCTATGTCTTGCTACATGCTCTCTCTCTCTCTCTCTCTCTCTCTCTCTCCTCTCTCTCTTTCTCTCTCCCTCTCCCTCCCTCTCTCTCTCGCTCTCTCTCTTCCTCTCTCATTTTCTATTTGACAGCGTCAGTATCTCTGAAACTGCTCTGCAGTATGTCAGTAATATGAATCAGGTACTTCCTTAACACAGCAGTCTTCAAACAGAAGAAAAAAAAAACACTTCTTTCTCCAGACTTCTATATTATAACAGAGCTGTATACTGTCTAAAAAAGTAAGAGTGAGAATATATGCTTCCTTATCACAGTGCAAAATAATGCATTCTAGAAACTAACGAGCTAATGAGTTAACAGTACATGCACAAGTATCTACCATTTCACAAAAAAGTCAGCTTAGGAAAATGAATTAGATTAAAGAAGCCTTGTCAGCTACTGACAAGCACTGCAAATAAGCAAGAAGTCTATGTTGACAGTAGTAGATGTGTGGGTTCTGAAACTGCACTATGTTTAGGGGTGGGGGCACTGTAATATGTATAAAAGGCATAACAGAATACTGTTACGGAGATACCTTTAAACATGTTCTATCTCTACTCTTACAAATAGATGCCACTGGAATTTGTTTGGATCTGGGCATTAACCAGAGATTACTCTGTATTTATTCTAAGCCTTTAGATCTCTCTAATTTGGGTCACCACAACACAAATGAAGGCAACAAGTGACTCACTCTATCGACTGGCCTTACTCTTGAGAGTCTATCATAAGCAGGATCTATTTCCATGGAAGGGTACAAACAGTAAAGACCCTGTCTACCTATCATCCAGCACACATATCTTTTTAGTCTCAGTATACTGGTTCATCAGAGGTAGACTGGTCTGTCTATCCTTTTTATTTGCATATTATCTAGATCCCAGATTTCCACATTTTTCTGTTTACAGTGTGAAGTGAAATCGCAGGTGCACGTGTTACTACCCAACATCTGCATATATAGCTGCTTTTTCAAACGCTTTCCCCAAGTTACCAACAGAGGGGAATTCAATGTGCATATTCCCAGCCACTAACCCAGGAATAGAAACAAGATTATCAGATACTTTCTCTTCGAACCCACCAAAGCTCAACTTCTTTGTAATGCAGACTTATTAAAAAAAAAGCATTGGTAGAATAGGCAAATGTCTAAGAAGGAGGCCATCACAGATTTCTCACCAGCTTTGTAGTAAAAAAGCCAGTACACCAAAGTTAGTGATAAGTGACACAAAAGCCTTAGATGATCCAGGGAAGTTCTCAGTGGGATATATCACCATTTTTTTACTGCAGGTGTTGAGAGAAGTCATAGTAAAGGGGGATAAGGGTACATGGGCCACATACAACCCTGTCTGGACACTGCAAAGGAAGCATTGTCATAAACCTCCTAAACCCAGGGCAATTGGTATTATTGCCATTGCAGGAACACTGCAGAGGAGAGAGTGCTGAATGTAGGAGCCACAGCAGAGAAAACAGAGCACTGTTTTTGAAGAAGTCTCAGCAATACAGTTTCCCATCCCCACTTACAGTGTATCTATGTTTGCTGGTACAGAACTATGAAATACATGGGAGATGGCATTTCAGTGGGGCAAATTTTGGCAGTGTCATAGGGCAGGATTCACGAAGGCTTGCACGGAGTCTAAGAGTAGTGTAAGACTCCATGCAGCCTTCGTGATCCAGGAACAGCCCTAAAGTCCGTGTAAGAGACCAGCTAAAACGTCTCTTACGGAGTGGCTGGATATGCTAATCACCTCACTTGCAGCCGAATAGCATGCAAATGAGGTAGATTAGCGATCCAGGAAGCCCAAAGCAGCCCATGTAAGAGCCGTTTTAGCTGCAGAAATGTACTCAGTTGACAACTGAGTACGTTTCTCTAAAAACTCTAATGGAGCCATGTCAGCTCCAAATAAAGGGTGCATATGTGTCAGGCAGCATGCCAATGGCCAAATATGTGGCCATTGGCAAGGTACCCCGATGCAAATATTAAAAAAAATATATATTCCAAAATAATAAAATTATAAATTTTTTTTTCGGCGATCGACAATGTTTAAACCCAGCTCAGCCCCGCGCAAATGGGCTGCACTGTATAAAACATAAAAATGAAGGTTATAAACCCACAAATGTGGGTTTTATGCAATACATGGGTTTACAATGCAGGGACCAGCAGACCAAAAACAACATGGCCACCGTTTAGTGGTTGCTAAGGGGGGAAGCTGAGTCTAAGACATGTAACTAAGCATTAGTAGGCAATCTGATGCAAATGAGTGTTAGGATACTGAATTCCACTGTCACATAGCAAATGAGCACATTCTAAGTAGTGTAAGAGTTACATAAGGGAGAGGAACAGAGTAGGAGATAGGTGACATCACAGGGGGGAATGGCAGAAAGAAATGCAGTTCATTGGAGGTCAGTGTTACATGACAGATGTCAGACACATATCATGGAAAGAGGAGTGCCACAACATAAGCATGGGAAAGTCAAGAAATGGAAGGTGTACACTGTTACTTACACCAAAGTTTCTTGCTGGGCATGCATGTGCATGTGTGCATGCCATGAAGTGAGAGTAGGACAGTATGCGCACGTGTAAGGTGGACTGAGCATGTGGGAGCGTGTTGGTAGATGTTTAACACTGTTTGCGCTGGTGTGCACGCGTGTAGGGCAGACTGAGCATGTGGGAGCCTGTTGGCAGACTTGTAACACTGTTTGCATGGGTGTGCGCGCGTTTTAACCCAAATAAGCAGATTCTGAACCATGTAAGCATGTGTGCGCGCATGTAAGCCACTGTGAGCATGTTTCTGCTGGTATGCACGCTGCTCCCCCCTGAGGAAACAGAAAGGAAAAAGGAAGCAACAGAATTTGTAGGAAGCTAGCAGGGAATACTGCTGGAGCTAGCAGGTGAAAACAATTAGAAGCAGGCAATTACACAGGCAGAATAGTAGCCCAGCCCAGTACTTAAAACTCTGCAAACAGCAGTGCAGGATGTTTCTCTCAAGAGACACTGCAAGACAGGAGTAAGCTATTAGAAGTGAAAACTGAAAAAGCTGAACTCAGAGCAGAAATGTTAGGGGCTGCCATAGCTGTCATAATGAGACATAGGCGACTTGCTGAGGGTGGTGACAATGCAAATGGTGCCGGACAACCCACAGTGAGGAGACGGAGAAGAGTGTACAGTCCCAGGGTCACCTACCACGGGTTACATGAGCTGGAGATAGTAGAGCGCTATAGAGTGGACAGAGAGCTCCTGCAGCAAATAGTTGAGCTGTGCAGGCCACACCTCACACACAGAACCTACAGAGGGGAACTCATCCCAGTGGAAACCAAGGTATGTGTTGGCCTAAGAATACTAGCAACAGGTACCTTCCAAAGACCAACTGGTGATATGATGGGGATATCACAGGCATCAGCCTCCAGGGTACTGCACCAGTTCCTGGATGCCATGTCAGTACATGTCGGTGATCATGTATATTTCCCCAATGCCTGTGAGGTATTGGCCAGCAATATGCATCTCTTCCAGCAAATAGCGGAATACCCTGAGGTAGTGGGTGCAATAGACTGCACGCACATACGCATCAAAGCACCAGCCGGTGAGCGGGGTAGGGCCTACATTAACCGCAAGGGCTTCCCCTCCATCAACTGCCAGGTCGTGTGTGATGCCCAGGGCATAATAATGAATGTGTGTGATGGCTGCCCTGGGAGCTACCATGATTCCCACATCTGGCATTTGACGCAGCTGTACCAGACATTTGCCAATGGGGACTTCCCACACGGACACCTAGTGGGGGATGCAGGATATGCACTGGAGCCGTGGCTGATGACACCCATCAGAAATGCACACACACCTGAACAGGAACACCATACTTACTCTTATACTCTCTACGATTACCCTGTCCTCTATTGGTCCATCTTAAATTCAGTTTCCCTGTTACTCTAGCATGTCCAAAGGTCAGTCAATGGTTTCCTCTCCAGTCCAGCTGGTGAATTTGGGAATTTTGAGGCAATGTTACAACTGTCTCATGTACACGGACAACCCTGTCCTCCTCCAAACAGGTTCAAATATATGTGAGAGATGCAACTATTTAGCCAAACTGGAGGCTGAGCTCTCTCATCTCAAAACTGGTGTAACCAGTCAGGAGGAGAAGGTAACCTCACACAACACAATTCCAGTATCACATAGTCCCACCACATCAGCGAACCAAACACATAAATACACAAAACATACTGGAGGCTCTAAATAAAAATCTACCTAAGCAACAGAGACCTCCAAAGCAGACATCCAAGCAAATGCTACCTCAAAACAAAACACACACAACACATAACCCACAAAGTCAGTGTGCCAAGCAGCCACAGCCCTTAAGGCTGAATAACACACCTGATACTCTTGTTATAGGTGACTCTATTGTCAGACACACTGACGTCCCGCTCACCAGGCTGAATAAAGAGAAGGTCACGGTGAGCTGCCTGTTGGGTGCTAGGATCCGACACATAACGCAAGCACTCAGGTCACTCCAAAGCAAATACAAATATGACTCAGTCATTGTACATGCTGGTGTGAATGACCTGAGACATACCTCCCTGGACTACATGAAAAGAGACATAGAGGAGCTCTCTGATCATCTAGCCAAGGCTGGTATGACCCTGACCTTGAGCAGCATCTTACCCTCACCTAGAATGATGCCACAGTACAAAAACAAAATGATCGATTTTAACAATGGGCTAAAATTTTGGTGTCATTCAAAGGGGATCCAGTGTCTGTCAGCCTGGGATGACATGCTTGACAAGCCACGTTGCTTCGCTAGGGACAGCTTGCATCTGTCACCACTGGGCTTTCGGATATTGGCAAAGGCTCTTGCCACCCCCATAGTGCCTTTTTTAGGCAAGGCTCAAAAGTCAAACACACCTCCATAGACAGCACAAGGAACAAGAAACTAAGGGTAATGCTGCTAAACGCCAGAAGTCTTAACCTCAAGATGCACACACTTGAAGCTCTCCTCAGTATGGAGAACATCGATATCTGTGCAGTGACAGAAACCTGGTTCAAGGCTCCAGAGAGCACCCCAGCACTACCAGGCTATACCTCGTATCATGCTTTTTGGCCCCAAAACCTAGACTGAACCACAAAAGGAGGGGGAGTTTCCATATTTATCAAGGATATCCACACCTCCAGGTTAGTGGCATTGCATGATGTATCGGAGACCATCCATGTGCAACTAACAGTGGGCAAGACTGCTTTTCAGTTTATAGCATCCTACAGACCACCCTCTCAAAGTCAGGAATCCCATTCAGCTTTCCTGAAAACATTGGAGAAAATGAAGATATCTCCAAACACCATTATATTGGGTGACTTCAACTACCCAAACATTGACTGGGAGCACTACTCAAGCCCCAGCACCTTAGCCCAAAGATTCCTGGAAATTATAAACTCAAATGCTATGGAACAACTAGTTACCACTCCCACAAGAGGGGACAACATACTAGACCTGATCATTACCAACATGGGGACTCTATGCTCCACACCAGAAATATATCCCTCATTGGTAAGATCAGACCATAAATTAATTTCACTGGATGTCCACATCCCGACCCCACCCCCAGCCCAGAAAACCACAGTGAAAAACTTCTCAAAAGTGAACTTCTCACTTCTCAAAACCGAAGTGGAATCCTTCAAGGCCCCAGGGCCAGTGGAAACTACAGCCCAAACTGCAGAATTCTATATAAATGCATTCTACGGACATCTCCAGGAATGCATGGATCATGCTATCCCAAACAAAACCAAGACCCAATCATCCAAAGGCAGGCGTCCAGTCTGGTGGACCCCTGCCATAAATAAACTGTACAACAGAAGGAGGAAGCTACTACATGATAGAGCAAAATCCCTAATAGGGAAGGCATCTCTGATCAGTACTAGCAAAAAATTTGATCCCTCATAAAATCCTCCAAGGCCAGCTTCAAAAGAAAAATTGCACAGGACACCAAAGACAATCATAAGGCTTTTTTCAGTTATGTTAGAAACCTGGGATGCAACTCCCAGACTTGTTCTGAGTTGATTCTAAACGACAAAAAATACACTGAACCCACAGACATCGCCAATATCCTGGCAGACAGGTTCAGTGCAAACTTCTCCACCCCCTCCCCCCAAAAGAGCAAGTATCTATCCCGGCAGAGGGCTGCCTCCCAAACATCTCAGATGCTCAGGTGAAGGCTGCCCTCTCCAAAGCAAAAAACACTGCTTCCATGGGACCAGATGGCAACCCAGGTTGCGTTCTACATGAACTACAAGAGGAACTAATCCCTCAAATAAAACAGCTATACAATCTCAACCTCACTACAGGATATGTGCCCTCAGAATGGCGTACAGCAACAGTGGTCCCACTCCACAAAGGTGGAGCCTCTACGGATCCTGAAAACTATCGCCCCATAAGCTTGACTAGCTTAGTCTGCAAGGCTATGGAGAGGATCATCATGGAGCTCATACACAAAGACATTGGGGACCTACAGAAACTAGATCCCACCCAGTTTGGCTTTGTCAAGGGCAGATCCTGCCTTTTGAACCTGGTTGACTTCTTTGAAACAGTCACCAAATCCATAGATGAAGGGAAGGTAGTCCACACAGCCTATCTGGACCTTGCAAAGGCATGACACATACCCCACTCGGGCATCATAGATAAGCTATCCAGCTTAAATATAAACCCCTATGTCACAAGATGGGTCACAAACTGGCTCAAAGACATAACCCACAGAGTGAGAGTTGCTGGAGCCATGTCAGACTCAAAACCAGTCACAAGTGGCGTCCCACAGGGTTCTGTCCTGGGACCACTCTTGTTCGGTATATACTTTTCCAAGGTACAGGCAAACGTGGGAGGATTATGGCTCACCAAGTTCGCAGATGACTGCAAACTGGGCGCCATAATCAACTCTCCAGCTGACACAAACATCCTTCAAAAAGGTCTCACAGAGACAGATAACTGGTGCCAGCACCATGGTTTAAAGCTAAATGCCAAAAAATGTATAGTCATACCCTTTGGCAAAAGCAATGTACCCACAAATTATCACATAGGCGGAAACCCATTAAGTACAGAGAAAGTTATTAGGGACCTGGGGACCCAAGTTGATAGCAATCTCTCCTTTGAAAAACACATTGCCAAAGTGGTTAGAAAGACCTTCTACATAACCCACCTCATCACGAAGGGTTTCACATCTAGATCAAGAGAGGTAATCGTGCCCCTTTATTCATGCCTCATCAGGCCCATCATAGAATACAATGCCCCTTTTGGGATGTAGCTTACCAGACACCTGCAGCAATAAGAAAGACCCCAAAAGTATCTCACCAAGAGGATCAAGGGTCTCACACAGATGCCATATGTTGCTCGGTTAAAAAAACTCCAGCTCTACTCAGTTGCATACCGCCTACTTCGAGGCGATCTATGCCTGACATACAAAGCTATGTCAAATCCAGAATTAATGGACATGCTCCACCTCAGTAAATCTAAATCCCTTAGAGCCACATGCTCGAGGGACTTGAACCTCAGCACAGAAATAAATAGAACTTGCTGGAGGGACAGGTTCATAACCCAGAGGCTCCCTTCGCTCTGGAATAGAATTCCAGTTCATGTGAGGCAGAGCACCTCACTGAATCTCTTCAAGAAGAATCTCGATAAGTGGATGGAGGATCGTAGGTTTGTCCCAGGGATTACTCCCGTGTCACTATTAGACAGAGGCACAGTAAACTAAACCTTAAAAAGGGCACAGTATACTCAAATCAAGGGGTGGCGTAAGCCATACAGAATCAGGCTAGGCTTATAATTGCCCCAGGGCAGATAGCCTAGTATGAACCTATGAACCTATGAACCTATAATGAGGCACACGCACAAACACGTAATGTAATAGAGCGTGTGTTTGAGCTGCTCAAGTCACGGTTCCAGTGTCTGGACACATCTGGTGGAGCCTTGCAGTACACACCAACTACATGTACCCAAATTGTCATGGTATGTGCTATGCTACATAATATGATCTTGCGAAAACAGCTGCAGCAGGACCAGTATAGGGCTGGGCCAAACAGCCCCCCACCATTGCCAAGGCCATCACAGGCAGAGCATGACTTGGAGGAGGAACAACCTGAGCCTGCCCCAGTAGGCAGAAGAAGGTGTGCCCAGTATGCCCTGGCCTTGGCAAAGAGGCAACGCATAGCACATACACTGGCTCAGTAGGAACCCTGGGAATGATACCCCCTCTGACTCACTCAAATAATAACAGGGATGCCTAAAATGACATGACCTGCTCACAAACATGTACAGGGAGTGTAATATGTGCATCCAACAGAGGCAGCCCTGCAGCACCACCTGAGGCATGAATGCCATGTGTTAAGTAATGTAACACCATGTACTATATGCACACCTGAGGACCGTGACTAACATCCTACCCTCACCAAGCATCATGCCACAATATGACAATGAGATGATCAATTGCAATAATTGGCTGAAGTATTGCAGTTAGTCAAAGGGGATCCAATGTGTGCCAGCCTGGGATGACATGCTGAGCATGACATGATGCTCCATCTGCTAGGACTGGCATGCACCTATCAGTGCAGGCCGTATGGATGCTGGCAAAGGCTGTTGTTACCCACAGTGTGCCCTGAATAGGTAAGGCTCAAAACACAAACCAACCTCCATAGGTAACAGAAAACTGGGTCAAGGCTGACAACAGCATCCTAATACTACCAGGTTACACCTCATACTGTGCTGTACAGCCTCAAAACATGGAACAAGCTACAAAAGGAGGGTGACTAGCAATAATTGTCAAGGATAACCACACCCCCATGTTGGTACCACAACAAGAAGCAGCATGGACTAGCCATGGTCAAGTAACAGTGGCTAAAACTGCCTCCCAGTTTATAGCCTGCTACAGACTACCATCACAACACCAGGAACTGCACCTGGCCTATGTTGGAATACATGAATATATCAAGTCCTCCAAACCACATTATATTGGGTGACTGAAAATACCCAGACATAGACTGGAAGCATTATACTAGCTCCAACACTGTAGGACAAAAGTTCATAGAATCCATAAACCAAAATGCCCAGGAACAACGTACCACTCCCACAAGAGGGGTAAGCATACTGGATGTGATAATCAGCAACATGGGTACTGGATGGCAAGACGAGAAGTGTATTGCTCACTGGCAAGACCAGACCATAGAGTAATCACACTGGATATACACACCCTGACCACAGTCCCTGGCCAGAAAACCACAGTGAAAAACATGTGTAAAGCAAAAGTTGCACTCCTCCAAACTGATGTGGAATCCATTAAAGGCCCTGTGCAGGTGCAAAATATGGGCCACACCTCAGAACCTGTTATACAGGCATTCCATGAACACTGCCAGGAATGCTTGGATTAGGCAATCCTAAATTAAAACAAGACACAATGCCATACACGCAGGCATCTGGCATGGTGGACTCCAGCCATTACCAAACCATGCAAGAGAATGAGGAAGCTACTACATGATAGAGCAAACATAAAAAAGAAGTAATCACTGATCAGTAGTATGGCAATAAAATATGTCCACACATACAATCCACTAAGGCCAGCTACAACAAGTTGAATCTGTGAATCTTGAGGCAATGTTACACCTGCCACAAGTACACAGACAACCCTCAACTCCCCCCAAGAAATACAAATATATGTGAGAGATGCAACCATTTATCCAAACTGGAGGCTGAACTCCCTCAATTCAGTACTCCCAAAACTAGTCAGGAGGAGAAGGTAACCACAGACACCACAAACCCAGTCCCACATAGACCTATGACAACTGCAAACCAAAGATATAAACACAGAAAAACATTCCCGGAGGCCCGAATTACAAACACACCACACCAACAGAGGCCTCCAAAGTAGACACCCAATCAAACAACCTCCAAACATAGCACATGCAACACATAGTACACAAAGCTGGTGTGCCAAACAGTCACAGGCCAGAATGAGAAACAACATGCCTGATACAGTTGTAATAGGTGACTCCATAGTGAGACACGCTGCTGTCCTGCACACCAGACTGAACAAGAGAAAGGGTACAGTAAGCTGCATGTAGGCTGCTACAATACGCCACATAACACAAGTATGCAGGTCACCCCAAAACAAGTAGAAATATGATGCAGTCATAGTCCATGCTGGTGTGAATGACCTGAGATGTACCTCCCCGGACTACATGAAAAGAGACATAGATGAGCTCTCCGATTATGTTGTCCAGGCCGGTATGACACTGACCGTTTGCAGCATCCTACCCTCACCAAGAATGATGTCACAGTACAAACACAGAATGATCAGTTATAACAAGTGGCACAATTACTGATGTCATTCCAAGGGGATCCAATGTCTGTCTGCTTGGGATGTCATGCTTAACAAGCCACGCAGCTGTTCCAGGGATGGCTTGCACCTGTTACCCCTGGGCGTCTGGATATTGGATAAGGCTTTTGCCACCTCCATAGAGCCTTTCTTAGGCAAGGCTGAAAAGACTAACCCACCACCCTAGAAAACATAAGTGGAAAGAAACATTAGGGTAATGCTGACCAATGCCAGATGTGTAAACCTCAATATGCATGCTCCCGAGGCCCTCCCCAGTATGGAGAACATCGATGTCTGTGCAGTGACAGAAACCTGCTGCAAGCCTTCTGACAGCACACCAGCACTACCAGGTTATACCACATATCATGTGTTATGGCCCCAAAACCTGGAACAA
Source organism: Protopterus annectens (assembly GCF_019279795.1). NCBI lineage: Eukaryota > Metazoa > Chordata > Ceratodontiformes > Protopteridae > Protopterus > Protopterus annectens. The sequence goes on from NC_056743.1 coordinate 1,158,948,281, forward strand.
AACCTAAAAGGAGAGTGAGTATCCATATTCAGCACAGACACCCATACGTCCAGGTAACTGACAATGTACAAGGCATTGGAGTCCACCCATGTGCAACTAACCATAGGCAAGACTGCTGTACAGTCTGTAGCATGCTACAGACCACACTCTTACACACAGGAACCCCACCCAGCCATCCTGAAGACACTGGACAGTATGAATGTCTCACCAAATAAGAAACAAGGTACTCACAAATTACCACATAGGTGGCAAACCATTATGTATGGAAGGAGTAATCAGGGACCTAGGGACACAAGTGGACAGTAACCTGTTATGTGACACTCACATTGCCAATGTGGCTAGGAAGACTGTCTATATTGGACACCGTCTCATTAAAGGATTCACATCTATGTCAGAGGTCATTGTGCCCCTATACTGTTCTCTTATCAGACCCATAATCTAGTACAATGCCTCATTTGGGATGTACCTTACCTGACACCTGCAGCAGTTAGAAAGACCTCAAAGGTACCTCACCAAGAGGATAAAGGGTCTCAAATATATGTCATATGCTGCCTGGCTGTAGACAGCCCAGCTGAATGCAGTCACATACTGCCTACACAGAGGCATTGTATGTCTGTTGTACAAGGCCATGTCCAACACAGGAGTAATGGACATGCTCCACCCCAGAAAACTCAAAGCCATCGGAGCTGTGACAGTGAGAGATGTCAACCTCAACACATAATGAAATACAATGTGATGGAGGGACAGATACATAACCCAGAGGCTCCCCACACCCTGGAACAGAATCCCACTCCATGTTAGGCAGAGCCCCTCAAATACACTCTTCAACAGGAATCTTGCCAAGTGGATGGATGATCGTAGATTTACACTGGGGGTCTTCACTGTGTCATGTCCAGACAGAGGCACAGCAAAGCAAATCATAAATGGCCATAATATTCACATAGCAAGGGGTGGCGAAAGCCACACACACACTGGCTAGGCTTACAAATGCCCTAGGGTGGATAGCCTAGTATGAACCTATGAACCTATGAAGATACAAATTGTACAGGACACTAAGGATAATCCCAAGGCTTCCTCAACTGATGGTAGGAACCGTGTTGGGAATTCACAGATATGCTCTAAATCACACAAATATTACAAACAACATACCAAACACACACACATATTGCCAACATACATCCTGACAGGTGCAGTGCAAACCCCCCCCAAATGCAAAATATCTATCCCAGAAGACTGCTGGCCCCCTGACATTGCAGATGCTGAGGTAACAGCCAGCATCTACAAAGCAAAACACACAGCAGCAATGGTATGAGATGGTGTCCTGGGCTGAATCCAACATGGACTCCAAGAAGAATGGAATGGCAAATCACACTACTGCTCAATGTCAGCCTTACCACAGGATATGTACCCAAAGAGCAGTGTGCTACAACAGTGGTCATTCTCAACAAAGGTGTTGCCTGAATGGATACTGAAAACTACCACCCCAGAATCCTGAGAAGCTTGGTCTGCACAGCTATGGAAAGGATCAGCATGTACCGCAGACATAAAGATATTGGGGACCTACTGACACCGGACCCTACCCAGTGTGGCTTTCTTAAGTGCAGATCCTGCCCCTAAGCATGTTTGACTCATTTGAAACAGTCATTAAGGTCATTGATGAGGGCAATGTGGTCCACACAGCATAGCTGGACCTTGCAAAGGCTTCCATACAATACCCTATGTGTTCATTATAGATATGCTCACCAGCTTAAATATAAACCCCTATGTCAGTAGAGGGGTTGCAAACCAGACCAAGGACAGAACTGACATGGTCAGACATGCTGCAGCCATGTCAGACTACAAACCAGATATAACTGGCATCCCACAAGGCTTGGTCCTGGGACCTCCCTCGTTTGGTATATATGTCCCATAAGTACAGGACAACATGGAAGGACTGTGTCTGAACATGTTTACAGAGGACTACAAACTGCCCACCATATCTGACCCTCCAGCTGACACAAGCATCCCACAAAAGGGCCACATAGAAACAGACAACTGGTGCCATAGCCATGTCAGCAAGCTAATTGCAGAAAAGTGTATAGTCAACCCCCGTGGATATACAGTAAGTGCCCACCAATTACCACATAGGTGTTAACCCATTACGTACTTAACATGTAATGAAAGACCTGGGGACACAAGGTGATATATATCCTGCATTGGACAAACATGTGGCTGTAGTGTTTACAGAAACATACCATATACCCACCTAATCATGAAGGTTGTCAGATCTAGATAAGGGGAGGTCATTGTGGCTCTGCAGTCATCCTTCATCAGCGTTACAATTGACTACAATAGCCCCTGTGGGATGTACCTCAGCAGACACCTCCATCAACTGTAAAGTCCCCAACAGTACCTCACCAGGAGTATCAAAGAGCTAGAACAGATGCCATGTGTTGCCTGATTAAACAAACTGCAGCTACACACACTGCCATACTGCCCACCCAGAGGCAAGCTGTGCCTGATGTATAAAGCCATGTCCAAGCTGGAATCAATAAACATGCTGCACCTTGTACAATCTGAATGGCAGTGAGCTATGCACATAAGAGACCTGAACCCCAGCACTGACATACATAGGACAAGCTGTACTGCATGATCCATAACACAGAAGCCACCCCCACTCATGAGTAAACTCCCAGTACAGGTTATCCATAGAGTCACTCATCGATTCTCCTCAAGAGGAATCTTGATGAGTGGATGGGAGATGGTAGGTTTACCCTGGGTATCACTGTTATGTCACAGGTAGACGGAGGCACAGTATACTAACCATGACATATGTCATGGCAAACTCCACTTACAATGTGTGTCGAAGGACAAACACACTCTCCGACTAGCATTAGAAATGGCCTAAGTCACATCGCTAGTGTTTGCAAATGTACACCTATGTTGTGGAATACACTACCAATGTTGGACAAGCCTGGTTTAAGTAGTTCATATCTGAACATAATGCAACATGGTCAGATGTGCACAACTGGCCCCTAACCAGGCTGTTGTGCTCACTATGGAACTGTAAAGCAGTGATAGGACTAAAGCCCATGATACTGTCCACCACAGTGAAAGTAATGAACCAGTACACTATACGGTACTACAGTGTTAGGTCAGTATGAAAGGATATTGACAACTGTATGCAAAGTATCCCATGCAAACCCTGCAGGCACAGTATAATCCCTGTTGTGTTCACACACAAAGCAGTTGGACAGTAACTACACAACATGACACACAACACACAACCATAAACGGGAGATATTTGTTGAAGTTCACACTCATCCACAAATGTGGTGGGCTGCAGAGTTCAACATATCGAAAGCTCACACTGGGCATGCTCTCACACTTTGATAAATGAGACATATGTCAGACAACATGCCATGGGAAGGCTGAACTGGGCATGCTCACACACTTAGGCCAAATCTCAGTTTAGCAGTTGGCCACACATATGTGGTATTTGTACGTGTTATTCCATGAATAAACCACATTACAGCAATCTGCCCAGTGCACACAGTTAAATGACTACAGAGACATATGTGATATAGTGGATCCCTCCCATATGCAAACCTCTTCCACAGATACACAAGTTGTTCATACAAACAGGGAATGCTATGGCAATAAAGACCTGCAAACAGTCTATCAGCAACAAATAATGTGCATCTGACAATTAAACATATGAGTGTAGAGGTCAACACTAGGCTCTTTGCCCTAGGGAATGACAGCTTAGCCAGAGTGTGCTTGGCATCTGCCTCCCCAGTACAGTAGGCTACTGTGCCACTGTAAAGTAGGTCACATAATGCACTGTGTGAGGCTAGTGTGCTGTGCCTCTGTCAAGCATGGACACAGTGGAGATCCCAGGGTTTGAATTTGCTAAGCCACAGCCATGTTGTTGGTGTGTGCTGGAAGAGGGTTGCTGAGGACCTCTAGCAGTAAGTGGGCATCAATAACAGACTGAGGGGAGCCTTATCTGCATTGTCTGGACAATTTCACTGTCAACACTGTGTTGTGATGATTATGAGGGATTGAAGTGTCATGCCGGTACTGTTCAGAGATGTCCTCCCTCTGTGGGCTACTGCTCTGCAATGTATTAGCTCACTCTGTCTGTTGGACAGCTCATATATGGCTGGTGTACATCTGACAGGTGTCCTGTTGTGGAGCAGTCATGGGTATATTTGGGATAGCATGATCAATGCAAACCTTCCACATGCTCATAGAATGCAATTGTCAAGGATTATGCAGAGTGGCCTGTATACTCCCCCCCCAGCATGGGTCCTTTGAAGTCTTCAACCCCAGTCTTCACAAGTGTAAAGTCTGCTTTTGATAAATACAGTTTGTTTGCAGTGACAACCTTGCCTGGGGATGGGGATGGGATATGGATGTCCAGGGAAATGTGGGTATAGTCAGATATCAACAATGGTGGTCTACCTCTGGTGTGGAACAGTGAGTACCCATGTTGTAGATGGTCAGGTGCAATATGTATTCCCCCTTGTGGCTGTGGTGAGTGGTTCTGCGTAGTGGCTGTAGGGTAATGTTGTAGAGGCCTGAGTAGTTCCCACACACAATATGCCTGTACCTGACGTTAACAACTGGAATGGTGTATGTGAACACGTGCATATCTTGGCACTGTTCCCAGGGAAGCAAAGTGTGTGTCCTGGATGTGGGAGGGTTGGTCAGGACTGGTTGTGTTGTGTGTTACAGGTCCTGTGGTCATGAAGCATGGTATAAAACATAACCTGCCAGTGCGATGTGCATATCTGACCCTGACATAGGTGGCTGAAAATGCATATATATGCTATCCCCCACCTGACAGGTAGTACTAGATGTACATACCTCTGTAGAAATAATGATGTAAGCACCCTGTAAATACTGCATGTGCAGAACAGATGCACAGTAATTTGGATAGCGCGCTCTGCTAATGCGTCTCCTTCAAGTGTCATAATATAGTTAGGTAGGGGTTTGAATCCTGCAAATGCTCAGTGTGGGTGAGTGGGGTTGGTGTTTGTGAAAGTCTGCATGAGGGAAATGTCCCTTTTGGCAACTGGGAAAACACACTACAGGATGCACATTCCCCTTTCTAAACACGGATGATCTCAGCACCCTATAAGTACAGCAGGAGAAGGGAACCCTCCCAGTAATGCAAATAGCATGCTCTGCTAATGTGTCCGTCTCAAATATCATAACATAGTTAGGTAGGGGTTTAAATCCTGCAAATGCTCAGTGTGTGTGGAGGGGGTTAGTGTGTGTGCAAGTCTGTCTGAAATAAATATCCCTTTTGGCAACTAGGAGAACACACTACAGGATGCACATTCCCCTTTCTAAACACTGATGATGTCAGCACCCTATAAGTACAGCAGGAGAAGAAAAAACTCCCAATAATGTGAATAGTGTGCTCTGCTAATGCATCCATCTTGAGTGTCATAACATAGTTAGGTAGGGGTTTGAATCTTACAAATAACAAGTATGTGTGGGAGAGAGTGAAAGTAGTGTGTGTGCAATTACATGTGTGAGAGAACTGACCCTTTTGCCAACCAGTACAACACACCAGCTGCTGCATACTCTAATCTCTACTCAGAGATGATGTCAGCACCCTACAAGTACAGCGGAAGAGGGCAAATCTCCCAGTAATGCAAATAGCACGCTCTGCTACTGCGTCTCTCACTACTGTCATAGCACAGTTAGTTATGGCATTGGATTCCAGACATGCCACGTGTGTTTTTGTCACACAGAATGCCCATGTGTGTGGGTTCACAATAATGCATGACATCGATTAAACCAGTAATGGCAATGGACACAGATGATGTATGTGTGTGCCAAATACACATATGTACCTGTGACCTTCAATAGTTACCAAGTCTGATGCCTGCCACATGTGAATACATGGTATTTGCACTGGATAACATTATGACTGTGGTCTTCTGTGTGGGTGCTGCATGTGGTATGTGTATATACAGTGTGATATGTAGATGGTATCAACCTAGCAGCGAGGGATACACATCTGGTCTGGGGCAAATAGTCTACATGTTGTTGATGAACAGGTGCTGCATGTTTTCACCTGTTGTGGGAGTGGTAACAAGTTGTTCCATAGCAATGCAGTGACTACATGCTAGGAACCTTTCAGCTAGGGTGTTGTAGCTACAGTAATTCATCAGCATTCAGTAATACGTCAGCATTCCTGGTGAGGGTATGATGCCAACCAAGGTCAGAGTCATATCAGCCTGTGCCACATGCTCAGAGAGCCCTTCCATGTTCCCTATCATGTAGTCCAGGGAGGTACATCACAGGTCAGCCATAGTGGCATGGACAATGACTGAGTCATATGTGTCCATGCCTCTGACTGACCTGTATGCTTGTGTTATGTGGTGGACCATAGTGCCCCACGGGCATATCACTGTGACCTTCACCTTGTCCAGCCTGGTGAGCGTGACCTCACTGTACCGGACAATAAAAGTACCTAACACAACTGTAGCAGGTGTGTTGTCTAGCCGTACAGGCTGTGACTGTTTGGCACACAGGATTTGTGTGCTATCTGTTATGTGTGATGTGTTCTGGCATAACGTATGCCTGTATGTCAGATGCAGTGGTGTCTGCTGCTCAGGCAGGATGCTATTGTTAGGCTCCATGAATTGCCCAGTGTGTTCACATGCTTGTATTGCTGTCAGTGTAGGTCTACATCAGACTGGTATTGTAGTCACTGTAGTATTTCATGCCACCTGACAGGTTATGCCAGTACTGGGTTCAGAGTGCTTAGTCCCCAGTTTGGCTATGTGGTTCCATCTCATACATGTGTTGTACGTCCATGTGTAGGGGAGAGGGTTGACTGTGTACATGTGGCAGCTGTGACATTGCCACATGACCCACATATTCCACAACTGTACCATAGAGGTGACTGACAACTGACCTTTGTACATGCTACCATAGTATTGTGATTGCCATGGTGATTAACAGCACATAGGGCCAATGGGGAACAAGGTACATAGGTTCATAGGTTCATAGGTTCATACTAGGCTATCTGCCCTAGGGCATTTATAAACCTAGCCAAAATGTGTTTGGCTGTCACTATCCATTGTAAATTTATCTCGCTATGCCCTTCTTCGAGGTTAGTATACTGTGCCTCTGTCTAACAGTGACACAGAAGTGATACCCAGGGTAAATCTACGATGTCCCATCCACTCATCAAGATTCCTCTTGAAGAGAGTCAATGAGGGACTCTGCCTAACCTGGACTAGGATTTTATTCCAGAGTGAAGGGAGCCTCTGGGTTATGAATCTGTCCCTCCAGCATGTCCTATTTATTTCAGTGCTGAGGTTCAAGTCTCTCGAGCATGTAGCTTGATGGGATTTGGATATTCTGAGGTGCAGCATGCCCATTAATTCCGGGTTTGACATGGCTTTATACATCAGGCACAGATCGCCTCTGAACAGGCGGTATGCCACTGAGTAGAGCTGGTGTTTCTTTAACCGGTCAGCATATGGCATCTGTTTGAGCACTTTGATCCTCTTGGTGAGGTACTTTTGAGGTCTTTCCAGTTGCTGCAGGTGTCTGGTAAGGTACATCCCAACAGGGGCATTGTACTCAATTATGGGCCTGATGAGGGATGAGTAAAGAGGCACGATGTCCTCCCCTGATCTAGATGTGAATCCCTTCATGATGAGGTGGGCTATATAAAATGTTTTTCTAACCACTTTGGCCACGTGGTTGTCAAATGAGAGATTGCTATCAACTTGGGTCCCCAGGTCCCTAATTACTTCTTCTGTACTTAATGGATTACCACCTATGTGGTACTTTGTGGGCACTTTGTTTTTGCCAAAGGGGATGACTATACACTTTTTGGCATTCAGCTTGAGGCCATGGCTTTGGCACAAGTTGTCTGTTTCTATGAGGCCCTTTTGGAGGATGCTTGTGTTGGCTGGAAAGTCGATTATGGTGGCCAGTTTGCAGTCATCTGCGAATTGAGTCAGCCACAGTCCTTCCGTGTTGGCCTGTACCTCCTATAAATATATACCAAACAAGAGAGGTCCCAGGACTGAGCCTTGTGGGACACCACTTGTAACTGGTTTGGAGTCTGGCATGGCTCCAGCAATTTTAACCATGTGGGTTCTGTCCTTGAGCCAGTGTGCAATCCATCTAGTGACATAGGGGTTTATATTTAAGCTGGTGAGCTTCTCTAGAATGCCCGAGTGGGGTATTGTATCAAAGGCTTTTGCAAGGTCCAGGTAGGCTGTGTGGACCACCATCCCCTCGTCAATGGCCTTGGTAACTGTTTCAATGAAATCAACCAGGTTTGAGAGGCAGGATCTGCCCTTAACAAAGCCAAACTGGGTATGATCCAGTGTCTGTAAGTCCCCAAATCTTTATTTATGAGGTCCATGATGATCCTTTCCATAGCTTTGCAGACCAAGCTAGTCAGGCTTATGGGGCAATAGTGTCCAGGATCCATTGAGGCACCACCTTTCTGTAGAGGGACCACTGTTGCTGTACACCACTCTTTGGCCACATATCCTGTAGTAAGGCTGGGATTGAACAGTAGTTTTATGTTTGGGTGTAGCTCTTCTTGGAGTTCATGTAGGACATAGCCCGGGACACTGTCTGGTCCCATTGATGCAGTGTTTATTGCTTTGGAGAGGGCGGCTCTTACCTGAACATCTGAGATGTCAGGGGGGCAGCACTCTGCTGGGATAGATATTTGCACTTTCGGTGTGGAGGGGGGGGAGTTTGCGCTGAACCTATCAGCTAGGATGTTGGCAATGTCTGTGGGTTTGGTGTTTCTATTGACATTTTGGACTACTTCTGAGCATATCTGGGAATTACCACCCAGGTTCCTAACATAACTAAAGAAAGACTTGTGATGATGCTTAGTGTCCTGTGCAATTTTCTCTCGAAGCTGGCCTTAGACAATCTTATGAGTGCCCGTAGTTTTTTGCTAATACTGATCAGTGATGCCTTCTCTTTTTGGGATTTTGCTGTATCATTTAGTAGCTTCCTCCTTCTATTGTATAGTTTGTTTATGGCTGGGGTCCACCAGACAAGGGCGTCTGCCTTTGGAGGATTGGGTCTTGGTTTTATTCGGGATCACATGATCCATGCATTCCTGAAGGTGTCCATAGAATGCGTTTATAGAGGAATCTGCGGTCTGGTCCGTATTTTCCACAGGCCCAGGGGCTTTGAAGGTTTCCACCTCAGTTTTGAGGAGTGTGAATTTGCTTTAGAGAAGTTGTTCACTGTGGTTTTTTGGGCAGGGGGTGGGGTCGGGATGTGAATATCCAGTGAGATTAGTTTATGGTCTGATCTTACCAGTGAGGGATACACTTCTGGTCTGGAGCATAGAGTCCCCATGTTGGTGATGATCAGGTCCAGTATGTTTTCCCTTCTTGTGGGAGTGGTAACAAGTTGTTCCATAGCATTTGAGTTCATATATTCTAGGAATCTTTGGGCTAGGGTGTTGGAGCTAGAGTCATGCTCCCAGTCTATGTTTGGGTAGTTGAAGTCGCCCAATATAATGGTGTTTGTAGAGACCTTCATATTTTCCACTGTTCTCAGGAAGGCCGAGTGCGGTTCTTGGGTTTGGGAGGGTGGTCTGTAGCAGGCTATAACCTGGAAGGCAGTTTTACCCATTGTTAGTTGCACATGGATAGTCTCTGATGCTTGGTGCTTTGCCACCAACCTGGAGGTGTGGGTATCTTTGATGAATATCAATACTCCCCTCCTTTGTGGTTCGGTCCAAATTTTGGGGCTGAAAAGCATGGTATGAGGTATAACCTGGTAGTGCTGGGGTGCTCTCAGTAGCCCTGAACCAGGTATCTGTTACTGCACAGATATCGATGTTCTCCATGCTAAGGAGAGTTTTGAGTGCATGCATCTTGAGGTTCAGACTTCTGGCGTTGAGTAGCATTACTCTTAGTTTCTTATCCCTTGTGATACCTATGAAGGTGGGTTTGTCATTTGAGCCTTGCCTAACAAAGGCACTATGGGGGTAGCAAGAGCCTTTGCCAATATCCGAAAGCCCAGGGCTGACAGGTGCAAGCCATCCCTAGCGAAGCAGGTGGTTCAACAGAAGATGAGTATGTGAGGGTGTAGTGCCTGTGATTAGTTAGCAGTGGCATATATGACTGCTCACGTGGACAAATGCCAGGTAAGTCATATGCAATGTGTCACAGGCAACGTACATGTGAACAGGACAAACAGTGACGTTCTGTCAAGTGAGACATGGACATACATATAGTAAGATATGCAGATGTCACTAGGAGTCCACAGAAGCTCTGTAACTATGTATTGCAGGTGGGATCAGTATTCCAGGGTAATTGCAAGCAAACATGCATGCAAACAAAGCTACAGTAAGCAGGGCTGCATGTAGTCCATTGTACAACAAACAAGCTGTACCACTTCCAGTAGGTAACACTGCAAATATGCAGGCACTATGCACATATACATGGAAATACACAGGTCAGATGGCTAGGGTCCAGTCTCAGCGCACACAAGTGTACAGACCATGTACCGTCAGGATGTACAATAACTGGATGGAAACCCATGTGCTCATACCTGCAGTAATACACATGTCAAATAACAGACACTGAGCCTTCACTCAGTGGTTCCATACTTAGTAGGATGTATGCTACCTGGCCTGCCACCACAGTATCCCTGACATGTATGGGGACTCTCCCTCCTGTGACAGTTAGTTTTGTGTGCTGGGGCTGTCTAGCATGGTATGAGATGTGAGCTTGCAGTGCTAGGGTACTCCTGTGTGTCCTGTACCAGTCGTGTAGTACTGCACACATATCAACATCCTCAAACATCCGCATTGCAGAGTCCAGTGTGGGCAACATGCCACTTGCAGTTTACATGTCCATCATTGCGTATCAATACTTTCATTACCTTATCCCCTGTGCTACCTATGTATGTAGCCTTCTGTTGACATCCTTACCACCAGTATGCCAACATGTGCAGATGATACACTATGGTACTTACCATGGGTGTAGACAACAGTACATGACAATCATACCCTTACTGCATCAGGCATGCTGTGATATACCCACAATTATTTCAGCACACAGTACTGTTAACATGGTACTATTACTACACATCTATGTAGTCACCCTGTGCATCAGCAACATGTTAACCTGTACCTGCACTGATGTTACAGATTGCAGAAGGTGGCACAGTTTCATCATATGCACTGGGTGTGAACTTGGTATGCCTGAATCAGCCACCGATACCACCAATTGACATGTATGTGTATGTGTGTTGGTGAGGGACAGCAGTACAAGGTGGGGCAATGTTGATGCAGTGTGTGCATGTATGCGGTAGCCCTAGGTGTTGCCAATTTGCATGTGTGTATGGATGCACACAGTTCCACCTCATGGCTGCCATATACTGGTGTTTGTGGACAGCCACAGACTGTACCTGCCAGGTCATACAGATCAGTGTCTCTGGCCACGGACACAGTACCTGTGCCTTGCAGGGGTGCTACAGACCGTATCCGGTACCAACCCAGACTGGGTACTGTCATCAGAAGCAGGTGTTCATTGACTGGACACAGATCCCTGTCGGGCCTGGCCAGAGCCATGTGCACGTGGTCTCCTGGGGCAGTCTGATGACAGCACAGACCCAGCATTGCTGGGGCTGCTGCTGGCACTATGGGGGTGGCCGCGGCCCTGTAGTCATCCGCGACAACTGCCAGCTGCTGCTGTTGCTGGCATACGCCCATGTCGATGCCTCAACTGTCCAGCATCGCCCTGGGTCATGGACATGTAGTTGTGGAACCGGTCTAATATGTCCCCACAACGTCTGTCTATGACATCGGTGAAATTACGGATGGCAGCCGCAATGTCACGCATACTGTCAGTCAAGGCTGTGCGACATGCTGTCAGCTCCCTCAGACCCTGTCTGGTGTACCATTCCATATGTGACTGTGCCTGCACGACAGCCCGAAACATAGCTGTGGTTGTAAGACCTCTGTGGGCATGTCTGACAGGGGCAGTACGCCCACGGATGCTCCCACGAGAACCCCTGGACATCTGTCTGTGTGGTACCATCTCAGGGCCATGCCCATGGCTGCTGTGTGGGGAGGCATGTGCCACAGATACCACATTACCCTGGTCAATGCCCACTGTATGCTGTCCATCACCTACGGACATTGGTGACAAAGGGTGTATTGGCAGGATAACTGTGCACATTGATGGGGTTGACAGCTGTGTACTGTCAATCAGCTGACCAATGATTGACTCTGGCATACCTTCCTGTGCCATTACACAGATGTCATCATTATCAGTACCCATGGCACCTGCTTCAGATTCCCTGCTGCATGACACCAGAGCAGCACCAGAACCTGTGGGAGGGAAACAGGAAACACAGTTTACAATGTCTACACAATATTACCAGTGATGCACACATCCACACATTCACAGGTCCAGACATGCACGTGTGCACACATGCACACATGCACACATGCACACATGTGCACAAGCACACATGCACACATGCACACATGCGCACATGCACACATGCACATGTGTGCACGTGCACATGCACACATGCACACATGCACATGTGCACACATGCACTCATGCACACGTGCACACATACACATACACACAGTTGCACACAGTTGCACACAGTTGTACACTACTCAGTATGCGAGATATCAACACACAGACAAAGACACACCTGCATGCATACACAGAGCACTACTAAGTGAGCCTAATATTATTATTACTATCAAGACTATTCAAGGTATTGTTAATACACACTCACCAGCATGGATGGGCTGCATTGCTGTTACACCGGAGGGACCTGCAGAAGTGAGGAAACTAATGTCAGTGGGCACAACTGTGCCATTGTTACTGAGTATGATACAGGTCAGTAGTACAACAGTTGCCTTTCACAGGTCAGCTGCTGATATTGAGGATATCGCACTTGCACATTAAATACTATGATGACAGCTACAATTCAAGGATACACCTCACACATGCATTAACTACCAGTGTACACAACAGTTAACTATGCATATGGCATATTACCTGCACGCTCATAGTCTTGCTGCTGCGTGGCTCCAGCCTCCATCATAATGCATGTCTGCTGCTGTTGTTGTTGTTGGCGTACTGGAGCCACTACACTCATGAGTAGTCCCTCAAGTCTGGTGAGTGGGGGATATGTAGCCACCCCACCACCTGTGGTGACCTGTTGCCTGTGGATATCCGACGCACGCTGACGGACATTTCTGATTAAATCACTGCAGTGATGTCGTACCTGCTCATATGTCCTATTATGCATCCCTATGTCATTTACCCGAGGGACCAGGTCTTGCCACAGTGCAGCCCTCTCCTACTGATTCTGGCTGGTGCGGGAAAAGAGTATTGCATAATCCCGCACCAGGCTCTGGTGTATCTCCTCATACTCAGCTGTGGAGTAAGCTGGATTTCGCAGGTGAGCCATGTTCCTGAAAAAGGAAATAACCTGATATCAGCAATATATGTCAGCAGAATTTGGCACACATACTACACATGCTACTCCACTATTATGATACGACATATCTCACATATATAGCATCTGTCTGTCTATTGGTGGATACACATGTAAATGGCCAGGTATCAGTGCTCAGCCAGCAACTATGAAACAGTACCTGGCACGCTCCATACGACATACTACCAAACCCCAGCAGTCAGAACACTGATTCAGGTCCAGAGCACCTCCTCAATCTGGGGGTTTGTATCTAGGTACTGTATGGGCTACATCATCAACTACTGTGAGCTGACCACAAACTAATTGCCCTGGATATACATATCCCACCTCCACCACCAGCACAAATGACTATAGTGAATAACATTGCACATGCAAACTTTACACTTTGTAACAGTGACATGGTATGCTTTCAGCCCACTGGGCCAGTGGAAGACACAACCCACAATGCTGACCCATTCACAAATGCTTTCTACGGACATCTCCGAGAATGCATGGATCATGCAGTCCCATATATGGCCAAGACACTCTCCACAAAGGGGCAGCATCCTGTCTGGTGGACCCCAGCCATAGACAGATTGTATTACAAAAGATGGAAGCTACTGTAAGACAGAGCATAATTCCATAAAGGGAAGGCATGTCTGAGCAGCACTAGTAAGGATCTATTTTCCCTCATACAAACATCCATGGGCAACTTTGAGAGGGAAATCAAGAGGGACACTACAGATAACCAGAAGGCCTTCTTCAGTTATGTTAGCAACCTGGTCAGAATCCCTCCACTATGCTCATAGTTAGTACACAACAACAAATAATTCACTGAAACCACAGATATTGGCAACATTGTGGCAGACATTTTCAGTGCAGGTTTCACCCCTCCCTCTCCCCCAAAATAAGACATAGTTATCCCAGCTGACTGTAACCTTCCTGTCATCACAGATGTCCAGGTGAGAGCCGCCCTCAGTAAAGCAGAATACACAACATGAATGGGACCTGATGGTATCCCCGGTTGCATGCTACATGAACTCCGACAGGAGCTAAACACACATATAGAAGTGCTATGTAACACTAGCCTGACTACAGAATATGTACCTGTACACTGGTGCACAGCAGCAGTGGTTCCACTCCACAAAGGAGGCACCTCAACATACCAATACAATACAACACAATACAATACATTACAATACAATACTATACAATATGCTATTGCCCCTGGGACTACAGCAGCATACTGTTCTGCTACCCTAACCATTGTGACACATGTGGTGTGATGGTACCTGCTGCTGTCAAACAGTTACACAGGGTGACTCATATGACATATTACCTATCTGACTAACATTCAGCAGGGGTATGTGTGACATGTACTCATGGGGAGTCTTGCTTCTTAACACTGTGTGGTTTATTGCAGGGTATGTCTTATCTGTGGGTAGGAACCTTTACCTCCACATGTGCTCTCTATTGCAGTGGCACAGATGACACACAGCAGTCATTTAGGTTGTGGATGGTGTGAGGTGTTACTATGGTTGTTGGACATCTGTCATGGGTGTGACTTAAGTATGTAAATCCAGGAGTGGTAACCTCTATGTGGGTAGTATGTGTGTACTCTGTGGTGTTGTCAGTCACTGTGTATTGGTAATGTGTTTGAGTGCATTGTCACAGTGTTGCACATGTCACTGTGTCCTTCTCCATATCTGTAGCTGTCATGTGAGGTACATACCATGGCAGCCATTATGTGGTGTGGAGGGGTACACTGACCTACATGTCCATAGCTGACACACCATGTCTGCTGACACATACCATGTGCAGGTATTCCAGGAATAGTGTGCCACTGTGAATATCACTGGGGGGACTATTGTACACATTTATGACCCTGTTCACCCCTGACACATGCAGTGGTTGGCAGCCAATCACATATCTGGTGGTTACTGGTGTAGGTGATTTGAAATGGGGTATGGTACTCCAGTTTTGACACTGGTGTTCACTCCATGCCTTTGTCACCAGGCACCTGTTGCAATACATCTGTACACATGTGCCTCACTCAGAATATATATACATCTATCTCTCTCTCTCTCTCTATATATATATATATATATATATATATGTCTGTATACATATACACATATATATATTGATGTACATATATTGCTCTAGATATGGAGAGGGGGGTGTGACAGAGAGGGGGTGAGAGTGACAGAGGGGGTGGGACAGGGGGTGTTGAGGTCATCATATACAGTCATACCTGTAGATAGTCAGATATGTCTGTCTATATGTTGATGTACATATATTGCTATAGATATGGAGGGGGGTGTGTGACAGAGAGGGGGTGAGAGTGACAGAGGGGGTGGGACAGGGGGTGTTGAGGTCGTCATATACATTCATACCTGTAGATAGTCAGATCTGTCTGTCTATATATTGATGTACATATATTGCTATAGATATGGAGGGGGTGTGACAGAGAGGGGGTGAGAGTGACAGAGGGGGTGGGACAAGGGATGTTGAGGTCATCATATACAGTCATACCTGTAGATAGTCAGATCTGTCTGTCTATGTATATGTATTTACATATATCTATATCTGTATGTGTGTATTACATATATATGTTTGTACATATTCTATCTATCTACATCTGTCTATGTATTCGTACATCTCTCTCTATGTATGTATACATATATGCATATTATATATATATATATATATATATATATATATATATATGTATATATATACATCCATATTTTGACATACATACGTATCCATATGATAGATACATATCAACATGTTTGTTTACCATACTGTATACACACACTAACATACTGCTAAACATACATAACTGTGAAACCTACTTTGTACATTGCACTACAACCTACATTCATCCTACATTGATATGTGCACATAGATGCTCTCACATACAAATGTATGTATAGCCTTCACTGATAGTTGCTGTATGTCCCCTGCCCTTTGCACATCTTCATATACATATGGATACAGACCAATGACACATATGGAGGGTTCACAGTATGTAGACCTTTATAGTATTAATTTACATTACCTGTGTTTGTCACAGCTGCTTGTGTTGCAGTCTGGTTTTGTGTTTTGCTGCTCCACTTGCCAGTTGTCAGCTTTCAGGTGGCTGTTGCTGACCAGTTTTGTTTGTGTATGTTTAATTTTGTTTTTCTCTCTCTGTCTCTGTCTCTGTATCTGTCTCTGTCTCTCTCTGTCTCTCTGTCTCTCACTTCCTCCTCAGGGTGCAATGAAAGTATTGCATGTGTGGACTGGGAGTACAGCATGCTTTTGTAGGTATCTGCATATGTCCATGTGATGACCTCTGCACCAATTGTTAGCCAGCATTTGCTAATTGCATGCAGCCAGTTGTGTACTGATTGCAGTTCTCACTGTGATTGCAGAACAGTGCTATAAAAAGGTATGTGAGATAGGCGTAGCCCTTTCAGATTTTAAGGGCAGGGACCATGCTGGTATGCTGTGGACAATGTTCTGTGAGTGTAAACGTTGGTATCTCTCTCATATTTCCAGCTGTGTTGTAGATTAACATTTCTCCATTCATTTCTCCAGTTTCCTGTACTAACTGTGTGTGTACACTGACACCTACGACTACTACTACTGTTAATGTGTGTGTGTGTGCTTTCCTGTGGGACGTGGTGTAACTGGTGTATAGCAGTGGCTCTTGCACTTTGTTGCTATGGCTTCAATATTTGCCCTTTACAGTCACTACTTGTATGCCTGCTAGGTGTCCTGACTGTAGTGTGCTGCTGTGGCTTTCCTATTTTCCATGTACATTCACACCTTGGAATGCTTGCTATATCTGCTAGGGTGTTACAGCATGCAGTGTGGTCTGGCCATGGTGTGGGCCTTGACATCTATTAGGGTATTTGAGTATGCTGCTGAGCAGGCCCCAGAGACTCTGAGGTGCATCTTTTATCTGCCTCATGGAATGGTACATATCAGTGGGGTACACCCATTAAATTGTCTGGTATGCTGCAGTTGTGACTGTGGGATAGCATGAGCATATGTATTACTACACTTTTTCTGCCATGCAAGTGGTGCATACTTTCAGGACTTCATAGTTACCATTGCATGTGTTGTAACACCTTTCTGCCTACTGTTTGTGCATTTCACATGGAGCCTGTGGGGCACTCCTGTAACTCAGTCACTGTTGCTATGTCTAGGCTCTTAACTATTTAAATATGGTGGTGTCAAAGCTCTCATGTGTACAAATACTTGCAGGTTGTCCACATTTCTGCCTCATATTTTGGTCAATATCTCATGCACAGCTTTTTCTGGCAAATCACTCTGGGCTCAAGTCAGAATATAGTGACAAACATTTAAGTTTCAGACTTCATACCCTTCCAAACATCCCACAAAATGCAGAACCTGTTACTCTCTGAACTGTCTAAGTTTGTTGTAACATTATTTGTAATGTGTCCCTGGTTTTGGCCCTTTCCTCCACATATTTTATTACTTGGTCCGGATGTGTTCCTGTAAGAGGTTGTGGGGTATGGGCAGTGATTATCCTGCTGTGAGTATGTGTGTGGCTTGCAAGGTGCTACAGTGACATTATTACCTACTAGCTACCAACTAGCATGGCTGTTTCTGTTCACACACTACTATCATAGATATCCACTAGATTTGACAGTAAATATACATGACATGCTTTGTGTACTACACATCCTATATTCCCTTTACATTCATTCCTACTATTACATGATATATTTATTTTAGCAGAATGTTCTTGTATAACAGTCATGGCTTAGTGGTAAGTCATGCAGACTAGTGTTTTCAAGGTCCTGGGTTTGGGACTGACAGTGGGATTTTATTTTGCTTTTGAACTGACTACAGGACCTGTCAATCAGAGTGACTAAGGCACTTTTAAGCAGTTGTAACCGGGTTAGCGCTGGTTTGCGCAGAGCTCACGCATGCGCACTGGCATTTAGCTCCGCACATACACGCGCACACCCGCTTACAACCGCTTAAACGTGCTTACTCTTGCGCACACCCGCGCTATTTTCTTTGAAAGAAATGAAAATGGGGAGACAGGAAAGTGGTGAAAAAGGGGTCACAAAGAGGATAAGACAGTAGGGAAACAAGCTCGGGTTTTGCAGGAGGGATGTAGGTAAGGCCCATAGCTGCCCATTTCTTCATCAGCAACAGCTGTGCATATGTATGTAATTTGGTGTGACATTTGAAACCTTCCACCCCTGAGAGAGGTGTCAGGACAACAATAATACTTGTTGTACAGCCAATTGTAATTGATAGTTTCCATGTCCAGCAGACATATGTGCGGAATGGGCAGCTATGTATGGGGCATAATTTTTTGGTGGGTATAGAGTGTCCTTTTTTTTTTCAGGTGAGAGTGGTATGTCAGGTGAAGGAAGTCGGTATAGCTGGGGAGGTAGGTTAGGTAGGTCAACAGACAAGACAAACAAGACGCATACAGGGGCGGTGTATGACACGTGTGGGGGGGGTTACACAATTGACGGGGACGGAGGTTTGGATATCCAGAGCCCATGAGCCCACAGATGGCAACAGTGGAACTGATATCCCCACCCATGGGCAGTTGCCACTGTTCCTTCACTGCCCAGAACATGGCTGTGCTGGGGACTGTGTAGGCCGGGCAACAGGCATGCCCGTAAGTTGTGCCACCTGTGCCTCAAGCTGGCATAGGGGCCCAAGAACAGAGTCCTGGATCTCCGTACGCACCACAGTCTGGACGCTACGGAGGGTGAGTGGTCGTTCTCCTCCGGCCACACTTGCAGAGGGGGGACGGACCCCATCCCCTGCAGCGCTTCCACTTGCAGGTGGCACAGGGCCACCGGAGGAGGGTCCAGACTGGGCACTTGTGCCAGGTGCACTCGCCAGCTAAGGTGGGAGAGGTGGGTCCGCTGGAACCCGCCTTCCCTGTCGTCCTATGTTTTGCATTATGTCATGACAGTTTGGGTTAGTAACATACAATACCATTCACAATTAGTTGTAACAGCATGCATTAGTATTCCCATTAACCAAACACCCAGATATTCACACCATTGAACAGCGAGCATAACACATGCATAATTGGAACAGCAATACACAGTCCAACAACATGCAGGGTTGATTGATGGCAACAGGCCATCAGGTTTGGATGTATGAACAGGGCAGATGCATCAACGGACATGCAAATATTTATGACCCAACAGGACAAATGTCCAGGGGTGTTAATTGTGATTGCACATACCAATTTCATGTGGAATGGATTATATGTGGTTATAGGGTGGGGTGAAGAAAATAATATTAACACCTTCGAATACCAATACATATGCTGTACATTTCTAATAGCTACCGATATATACACACTACTGTTCTAACTACAGTTTCCTATATGATAACTACTTCAATTTGGTGATAGGACTGTTACTGCTACATCAATATACATTTTATTGTTATTCATACACGTTCATATCTGGCTTTGTTCAGCTACATCATCCTGCTACATTTGCTTTATATAGCTATAGACAACTGTGGATGTTTGATATTTCAGACAATCATACTATCTGCATATTGCAGACTGAGAGCAACATATCCAGATTTTGGGATACACATTCCAGCTGCAGCAACACTTTGAACACATTTCGCAGTTTGGTTCTACTTGTCACATTCATTTCATTCTGTACTGACTGCAGTATACTTTATTTAGGGGTTATTACTACTTTATTGGTGGATTCATAACTCTTTCTCACACTCTCTCACTTGTTTTCATTTTACTATTCAGGATGGTAGTTACTTCTAGGCTTTATTGACATGTTTTACCTGTAGTTATTACAATCCTTTCCCACAGTCTCACTTCTGTCATGTTTCAGTATTTCAACAGGGATATATTTCACACATGTGATTTGCTCATCTTCTGCAGCTGTACTTTTCAGCCTGCTGCAGGTTGTGTACTATTATATTACAGGTGGGGCATCTTTATTTCAGACTTTATTTCAGACATTTTCATTTTTCTGTTTGGATTACAGACTGCAACACACTTTTGTAATCAAGCAATACTTGCAAAACTTTTACACTGTTACTTGCACATTTTATTACTTAGTGACTACGCTGCACTCTTTTGCTAACTGTCATACTTTTATATTTCTTTACAGTTACTGGGAGTGGATTACTGACCTGCCTGGTGGCGCAACCGCACCAGCCTATCGCCATAGGCTGTGCGGTTCACAGAACGGACACCTGCATCTGTAATATAAATGAAGTAATATTGGAATACACATCTCCATAATATCAGCTAATTTAATTTCTTACATGCATAATTAAATGTAACTTACTCAGTAGTGGGGCGTTGGGCATTTGCCGGGCCTCCTGGATCCAAAGGTTCAATTGGTCCTGCTTGCATCTCTTCAGGTCCGCATGGTGGTGATGGACCTGCTCACCAGTCCTTGGAATCCCTGTGGCACTGGTGAGATCATGAGCCAACCGGTCCCACACCTCAGCCCTATATGCTCCCCACAGGACCTGGCCCTGCATGAGTTGGGCCTCATGATTGTGGACTAGGAGCCAGACCATGTATCTGGACTCCTCAATGCCCCACCTCTGTGCTCGAAAGCAACTACCCTCTTCTACACCTGACATTCTGGCTGCAAGTCAGTTCTACAATCGTTTATGCTGTGTATTCCCACCTATGGGGCTTATATATGCCATTTTTCCCGCACTTATCTGTGATTGGCCATTTTGGAATTGTATCAACTTCACAAAACCTGCTTTGTCATGCTCCACTTTCTATTCATTCCTATATATTTGCTATTACTGCATTTCTAAGTACAGCTGTTGTGGCTTAGTGATTCAGTACCTTGACTACAGTGCATGGTATCCTGGGTTTGAACCTGGCCACTGCTTTTTATATTTTATGACTGTCTAGACAGGCTAGGGGGTGTGTCTGTGTAAAGGCAGTTTTGTTACAGCTTGCTCAACGTTGCCCGTCGGTTAGCTTGTTTGCACGGTGCGCAGCTCCGCGCAAACAGGTTATGCTGGTTTACGCTTCATTTGGCTGTTAGCACACATATTACGCTCAGCTCAGCTAGGGGCACACAGTTTCAGCGTGTTAAACCACTGCTCACCTACGGGCACTCATTTTGCACCTGTTAAACCACTGCTCACCTACGGGCACTCATTTTGCACCTGTTAAACCACTGCTCACCTACGGGCAGATGCACTCACCTTGTTAAACTGTAGCTCAGGTATAGTCACATCTCGAATTTTTTATTGTTTTCTTATCTCACATTTCTTCAATATAAATGGACTATTTCATTACATTTAACATAAAATATCATTTTATATGTGTACATATTTGTCAGGGACTTGTTTCGTGCTTATTTTACTAAAAAAAAAATGATGTTGTGGGGGCTCGAACCATGAATGCCTGCTCTTCAGCTGATGCCTCTACTGCTACGCTATTGCTTCTTGGCTTACTTTGCATATTTAATTCTTATATCCTTTTCCACTGACTGCTAACTGTGGCTGAGCTACGGGCACACCCGCGCAAACGAGCGTACTCACGGGCAAACATCTTTACGATTTAAAATAAATATATAACATGCTCATTTATATATTTTATGTTCATAGTCTGTGGGGGCATGTGTTGTGTTGTGTTTATTCACATTTCCATGGCCTCTGTTGTGGGTGTTTACTTTGGGCACTTTTACTCTTCTGGGGGCGTGTCTGCTTGCAGGGCTCGGCCTACGGACACGCCCCCTACTGTCTTCCATGGACCGTGTTAGCCTTAGGTGTGATTCAGCATGCTCTCATGAATATGCAAAGCATGCTGACATCACTCCGTTTAACTGCAGCCTCCGTGTAAGAGTTATAACTCTTACACGGAGGCTTCGTGATTCCTGCCCATAGCTTTTCCAGGATCAAAAAGTCAGTGTGAAAAATGATCCTAGGCACTAAACCGAGAAAGCCTCTCACAATAGGACTAGAGGTATGTGCAGAGCATTGCTTCAAATTTATCTGTGTCACTGTGGTGGTCTTGGGCATCTGTTTGTTAGACTGCTTTTAATACAGGAACAAAATAATCAGGATAATCTAATAAAACTCAATCAGTGTATCAGAGATACACATAACAGTATTACTGATCTGCTGTCAGAATTTTCTTAAGCCGTCGCAGTTCTGTATATTCTTTAAAATGATGTTAACATCCATCTATGTTTCCCTTCCAGTCTTTGAATGAAAGAATGAAATTCCTTCTACATCTTGCACTGACTACTGGAACGCAGTGGCAATCTAAAGTTTTACTTCAGTACCATGTTTAGAATATTAACATGCACAATGGTGACCTTTGAAATATTGTTTTTCTTCATTAGTTCCTCATCATTGTCAAAGCATAACTGGGCAACTTCACAATGACATATACAAAACATAATGACAAAAGAGGAGACAGAAATGTATCAAAATTCACTCAGCGAAAGCTGAAGTTAAATGGTATCTACATAGTTATTTTATTTTAATATAACCTGTGCTAGAAGTATTCATCAGTAGTTGATAAACAGGTTGTTATTAAACAGAGTGAACCACTTTCTCTGTTGAAAACAATATGCTAACAGTTCTGCCATAGCAACAAAGTGTCATATTTTAAAACAATCCCACCTCCTGTCATAAGATGTATGACTTATATTATTTATTTTTTTATTTTTTTTAGTAGGAGAAGAAGAATTCCTTAATTTTTATTTGCGGCAGGATGCCCCACCTTTGTCTGGATCTTTTGCAGAGTCAAGGAGTGATACAGACCACTGACTTAAGGGCAGGCATGGAGTTCCATACTCAGAATTTCGCAGCCTCCCTAGTGAGTACAGATTTGCATTCACAGTTTTATCAAGATATATCCAAACCAAAGTCAGAATACAGATGTGTGGCACAGCAAGCAAGCAAGTGAATCAAGCACAGTGAAGTCAGCATAACAATTTAAAGTGCATGTCCATCCTGCAGTTTCACTGTCAAGTAGCAGCTTGTTGATTTCATGATATTTTTGGTGTTTTGAATCAGTACAGTATTCAAGTTCTTAACATGCTGGGCTTACTTACCACTGGTTGTATTTTGCAACACTTGTGAGTAGAAAGCTTTCTTAGCAGTGAGCTATATCACTTAAACTGCACCTCCTCCTAGCCAGTCTTCTGTAAGATGAGCATTTCCACAGACCACAAGCAATACTTGTACAAAGGCAGAAGTGAGGTTACGTAAAGTCATGTTGATAGGAGTTTTTTGCCTTGACAAGTTGTTTAGCTAGTATGTCTTTCCTGATTACCTCCATCAAACTATTAGCATTACTTGAGTATCTGGTGAAAGGCAAAAAAGCTATAACTAAACAAGAAGGAAGGAAAAAAGCTGTAACTAAAAAAGGTCATTGATGAGTTAGAGCTGAGAAATTTCTTGACGGGTATTTTTATGTCTGTTGAGTGTCACAATTTGTAAATGTGACCCATTTGCTGTGTAGGCCTTCATCTATTGTTCGTCTTTTCTGCCCACCCCAAAGTTCTTTTTGTTTGTGTTTTCTTTTTTTTTTTTTATTTACTACATTTTATCACTGGGTGGTGCAGTGGTGCAGTGGTTAATGCTGTCACCTTACAACAAGAGGTTCTCTAGTTCTATTCTTGGCAACGATGCCTTCTGTCTGGTGTCTGCATATCCTCCCTGTGTTTGTCAGTTTCCTCCCACATTCCAAAGATATACAACCAGAATGTTTCTCCCTGGGCCTCCACTAAAAATAGGCTCTGTCCTAGTTGGACTTTCCTGGTCAACAAATATTAAATAAATTGTGTTTTAATATGTAGGCAGTTCCAGTGAATCACTGAAGTTATTTTTAGGGAAGCATCCTGGAGTGCAAGGTATTTAAAGATTTGTCAATAAATCACATAATATGCAAGCTGAGATAAGTGGCGCCGAGCATAGACAGCATGCTATATTATTCTACGATTATACATTCAGTGGTATTTTATGGTATCTTTTTTTGTGCACATCAGTAAGAGCTGAACCAAAAGGTTGAATAATATACTTCCAACCAAAGGGTTTATTCAAAGAGGATGGACTTTGGGAGCTTATATATATTTCATCATTTGGGACACAGAGAGCTGCATTTTTTTTTCTGATGTCTACCTACTATCTGAGCTATTACTGTGGTGAATATTCTACATTGTGGAAATGCAAACTTTAATCCTTGACATGTAGGTCAGCTAACAAGCCTGAAATATAGAAGTATGCACATTAATAACCAAGAGCCTTTTTGTATGCTTTATTGGCAGGGAAGAAATTATATTACAAACTACCACATTTCACAGATCAGTCGGCAACAGAGACTTACCATCATGGTGCAACAGTGGTGAGTGAGATTGCAAAACCCAGAGGAAGCCTCCTGACACAGCCATGAGGAAGGCAGATGATGTTATTACATGCAGGTCTCTTCTATGTGTGTGTGTGGGGGGGGGGCATGGAATTATGGCATGTGAGTGACATCTTCCATAATGTACTGTAGGGATATACTTTAAAAATGGAACAGCTATACCTTTTATTACCACAAGTGCTTCTCCACACCTCCTGGTGGGAATGAGAAGGGATGTTCAAATAAGGAAAAAGGGCCATAGAACCAGAAATATAACCCTTTGCTAGGTGATAGACTTAGCCATAGGTTCATAGATTAGTTCTAGGCTGACAGCCCTTTTGGGACATTTTATGCCCAGCCAATTACCCCATGTGAGAATCAAACCCCGCACCTTATATCTATAAGGTAAATACCTTAATCATTATAACCACACACCGACTATAAAGAAATAATACGCTAACTGGTGCGAAAGGCCATTTTAAGCATAGCCAATAACCCTAGGTCAACAAATGTAAAATAAATAAATAAATAAATAATAAAGGTAAAACCTGTCATAGCTCTCTTCCTCTGTTTGCAAGCTTAGTCTCTACATATTCTTAATTGCACATGAACAATGAAAGTAAACAATGAAACATTCAGTACTGTAGCAAAAAGAGGATAATAATGTGCACTGGGTATAGATAAGTAAGATCTACATTCCTATCTTAAATACGACTAATAGAAACAAAATACAATAGTGATTGTTACCATGGTTTTGAAATGGTACGGCACTAAATACATATTCAGAAAATGGAAGTAAAAATATGAATAAATTTTCTTCACATCATATATTAGCAACTGACAGTACAAGGGTTAATGAAAGGAGTGGCTATTACTTGAAAGGTATAGATGCTGTTCCACTGTCAGGGAGAAATGTGCAGAAGCATTAAAAACATTGAAACTTACAACTCAAGAGCCAGCTGACAGGTCACTGGCTGCATTTTCAGCTACCTTGCTTGTAACATGGACTTGATGTGGGGCTTGGATTGAAATGATTTTATGCACTGTTAAACGCTTAAGTAAATTGATGCTTGCAAGCCATTGATAGCCATCTATATGGCAGTGAAGATAAGAGGAAAGACTGAATGCATAGATAAGTTAGATTAACAAGTCAATAGCATGTCTGTGGAAAGAAAGTAAAGCACTTTGAACCAACTCAGATAGGTTCATAGGTTGGTACTAGGCTATCAGCCCTAGGGCCAATGCAAGCCTAGCCATAACAATTCCCTGGATATTTCTTCCCACAATATTTACTTCTCCAGGCCCCTATCTAGCAGGGCAACTGACATGAGCCCCGGGGTGAATTTCCTATCTCGCATCCAATCATCAAGGTTCCTTTTGAAGAGGGCCAAAGAGGCGCTCTGCTTGATATATATGGGAAGTCTATTCCAGAGTATGGGGAGTCTCTGGGTCAGGAACCTATCCCTCCAGCATGTTTTGTTCATTGTGATGACAAGGTTTAGATCCCTGGAGCGTGTGGCTCTGAGGGATTGGGATTTCTTTAAGTGGAGCATGTCCAACAGCTCAGGGTTTGACATGGCCTTGTATGTTAAGCAGAGATTGCCTTTGAGTAGACGAATTGCCACAGAGTATAGCTGGAGTTTTTTTAGACGGTCAGTATATGGCATCTGCTTTAGGCCTGTGATTCTTTTAGTGAGGTATTTCTGTGGCCTTTCAAGCTGTTGCAGATGTCTTGTGAGGTACATACCAAACGGGGCATTATACTCTATAATGGGTTTAATGAGGGATGAGTACAGTGGGACAATGACCTCCTTTTTTCTGGATGAAAAGCCCTTAGTGATGAGGTGTGCCACATAGAAGGATTTCCTGACTGTTGTGGCAATGTGGTTATTGAAAGTGAGACCACTGTCCACCTGTGTCCCTAAGTCTCTCATCATACTATCGATGTTTAGTGTCCTGCCACCTATGTGGTAATTCATGGGTACATGTTTTTTTTTCCAAAGGGGATAACTATACATTTCTTAGCATTAAGCTTGAGCCCATGGCTCTGGCACCAGGCATCTGTTTCTTTAAGGCCCTTTTGTAGAATATCCAAATCATTTGGGGATTCAGTAATGGCTCCCAGGTTGCAGTCATCTGCAAACTTTGTTAGCCCAAGTCCCTTAGTGTTGGCCTGTACTTCAGAAAAGTAGATGCCAAACAAGAGTGGCCCCAGGACTGAACCCTGAGGTACTCCACTTGTCACTTGTCTGGAGCTGGATTTGGAGTCGGCTACTTTTACTGTCTGGGTTCTGTCAGTAAGCCAGTTAGCACCCCATCGAGTGACATAGGGATTTATGCCAGGCTTAGTAAGTTTATCTATGATTCCAGAGTGGGAGATGGTGTCAAAGGTCTTGGCGAGGTCCAGATAGGTTGTGTGGACTGCCTTACCCTCGTCCACAGCTATGGAGACTGATTTGAAGAAGTCAATCAGATTCAGGAGATAATATCGGCCCTTCACAAACCCAAACTGGGTGGGGTCTAGTGTTTGAAGGTTGCCAATGTCTTTGTTTATAGGTTCCATGATAATGCATTCCATGCCCTTCCAAATCAGGCTTGTCAGACTGATGGGACGGTAGTTCCCAGGATCCAAGGTGGACCCTCCCTTGTGGAGCGGGATAACTGTAGCTGTACGCCACTCAGTGGGCACGAAGCCTGAGGTGAGGCTATGATTAAACATGACACTTAGGTGAGGTGCCAGTTCATTTTGTAGTTCATGTAGTACACAGCCTGGGATGTCATCTGGTCCCATGGATGCTGTATTCTTAGCTTTGGAGAGTGTGGTTTCTACCTGTGTGGCCATGATTATTGGAATTTGGCAATCTTTTGGTATTGAGATGGGCCTTTTAGCGAGTGAGAGTGGGGTGAAGTTGGCACTAAATTGATCTGCCAGGATATTGGCAATATCCTTGGGATCAGTATATTTAATGCCATTCTGTTGTAACTCAGAGCAGATCTGAGCATTGCCATTTAGATTTTTGATATAACTATAGAATGCCTTGTGGTTGTCTTTGGAATCTTTGGCAATTTTATTTTCGTAACTAGATTTTGAGGATTTTATGAGGGATCTCAGCTTCTTACTGAGGCTGGTGAGGGAGTTTTTTGCATCCTGGAATTTTCCTCTTTTTTGAAACAGTTTCTTCCTTCTGTTGTATAGTTTGTTTATAGCAGGGGACCACCAGATTGGCTTCCTTTTTTTGGAGAAGAGCATCTTGGTTCTATTTGGGATGGCACGATTCATGCACGAGTGGATGTGCTCGTACAGTGCCTTAGTGTAGGATTCTGCAGTCGAACTTCCAGAGCCCATCTACATGGATGTTGTGAAGTTTGTCACTTCTGTCTTCAGTAGCTTGAAGTTGGCTTTGGAGAAGTTTTTTAAGGAGGTTTCCTTACTGGGGGTGGGGGTGGGATGTGGATGTCAAGGGTGATTTGCTTATGGTCAGACCTGACCAATGAGGGGGTGACCACTGGTGTGGAGCATCTATCTGTCATGTTGGTAATGACCAGGTCTAGGATATTGGAGCCCCTGGTGGGACAATAGATTAGTTGATCTAGGGCATTGGAATTTATGAATTCCAAGAACCATTGGGAAAAGGAGTTGGTACCTGAGTAGTTTTCCCAATTAATGGCAGGGTAGCTAAAATCACCCAGTATTAGGGTGTTTGGTTGTATCTTAATATTTTCCAGTATGTTTAGAAAGGTGTAGTGAGAATCTTGGGGCATGGATGGGAATCTGTAGCAAGCTACAATTTGGATTGCAGTCTTACCTAGTGTTAGTTGCACCTGGAGAATTTCAGATGCATTGTGTTGGGCAACTAGCCTGGAGGTGTGAATATCCTTGGTGAATAAGGACACTCCTCCACCTTTAGTATTTTGATCCTGGTTTTGTGGCCAAAAAGTGTGTTAAGAATTGTAGCCTGGTATTGCAGGGGTGCTCTCTGAAGCCTTGAACCAGGTCTCAGTTACTGCACAGATATCGATGTTCTCCATTTTTAGGAGTGCCTCGAGAGAGTGCATTTTGAGGTTTAGACTTCTAGCATTGAGTAGCATTACTTTCAGATTTTGCCTGCTTCTATTTGTTATGGTGGTGGTTTTATCCTTTGAACCTTGCCTAAAAAGGCACTATATGGGTGGCAAGAGCTTTAGCCAGTAACCTGAATCCCAGGGGTGACAGGTGCAGACCATCTCTGGCAAAGCATCGTGGTTTGTCGATCATGTCTTCCCAGGCAGACAAATACTGGATCCACTTTGAATGACACCAGAAGCTTAGCCAATTGTTGAAGTCAATCATTTTGTCCTTATACTGTGGTATCATTCTTGGCGAAGGCAGGATGCTACTCAGGGCTAGGGTCATACCTGCCTGGGTCACATGATCCAAGAGCTCTTCCATATCTCTTTTCATGTAGTCCAGGGAGGTACGTCTCAAGTCATTCACTCCAGCATGGACAATGACAGAGTCATATTTGTACTTGTTGTGGAGTGACTTGAGTGCATGCGTTATGTGGCAGATCCTGGCACCCGACAGGCAGCTGACTGTAATTTTCTCCTTGTTCAGTCTGGTGAGTGGGACATCAGTGTGCCTGACTATAGAGTCACCTATGACTAAAGTGTTGGGTACATTGTCTTGCCTTAGGGGCTGTTGTTGGGTGGCACACTGGTGTTGTGAGCTATGTGTCACTTTGGTTGTGACTGGTGTTTGTTTGCGTTTCGGCTTTGGAGGTCCTTGTTGCTTGGGCAGGTTAATGTTAACGGCCTCCGCATATGTGGGTTTAGTGTTGCTATGTGTGGGTGTTGATGGTGTGGGTTTTGAAGGGCTATGAGTTGCTTGAGGGGTGAGGCAGGTGTTAACCTTCTCCTCTTGACTGTCTAGCACAATCTTGGCTAGAGAGAGCTTTGCTTCCAGTCTGGCTATGTAAGTGCATCTCTCGCTGGTTGTAGTGTTGGGTGGTAGGAGGAGAGTATTGTCTGTGTACATGATTCAGTTGCCGCATTGCTCCAGTATGCCCAGATTCACCAGGTGGACAGGAGAAATCACCTGAAGCTGACCCTTGGACATGCCTGTTTAGGTGCTTTTATGTAAAGATTAAGAGCTGTTTTCCCTTACCTTTGCAAGGTACTTTGCAATTATAGGCTGTTTAGTGCCTATAATTAATTTCTCCTTATTGACAAGGAGAATGAGTGCTTGTATCTGTTTTAGGCTTCCTAATGCTTTCCAGCAGGTTCTAGAGCAAGTGCTAGTCACAGGGGTTCAGATTTTAGTGCTACTACTGAGAAACCAGCTAGTTTTAAGGGAAAATTTGAACAGCAGACTTTCTGGCACCTGGAATAGTTTAACTGTAGCCTCGCAGTGCTGCATGATGTGATAAATATGCAAACACACGCGTTTTTAAGCCAGAAAGTTGAAAGGGACAGAAATCAGCCCAAAAGGCTAATAAAATTACAATTTCAGAGCTGGAAACCACTTCTCTAGTGTTAGATAGGCAGTGCAATGCTCACCATTCCCACTGGTAGGCAGTAGGACGTCCCTCTACCAATGCAAGGTCTGAATAGCTCTGAGCACAGAAAATAAAGTCCTGAGACAAGCAAAGCTTGGGATATGTACTGGCTAGAAAAGGTGGGAAACCAGCAAACAAGATAGTATTTTTTTTTTGTTGAAACAGGCTAAACAATGCAATAATACAGTAAATAAACACAGAAAAGGCTAACACAATTGAGTGTGTAGCCCTAGACAGTAAATACCATTAAAACTCTACAAAATTAGCAATATAAAACTTTTTTAAATGAACCAAGGCAAGTGCACAACTGAAAAATGATTTAAGAGGAAGTAACACAGCAGAATAAGTAGCTAGTCTACATATACAAAGAAGTCTATATATACAGAAAAGCAGCTAAAACACACAAACACTTTGGATGCAGTGCAACCTAGAGCACTTGAGTTGTAGCAATATTAAGGCAATTACAGTTATAATAAATGCTCTGAAATATACTCTATATTTCCAAAATGTTTGAGAAGCACAGTCAGGACACAAGGAGATTCAGGCAAAAAAAATGTTTTTTTTTTTTTTTAAAGGGAAAAAGGAGAAACAGAAGGCCTTATCAAATGTTCTCTCTGTATTAGGTAGAATGAGCTAATGACACTAGACTGGGAGGAGTGTCCCAGATCAGATTTACAGTAGGGGTGGGCCACTGCAAAGCCACCAAGTATAACAGCAAGACACCAACTGGGAGGGAGGGTGGGGACAAAAAAAATAGCCTACAGACAGTAAGCACTAGAGAAAGCCACAAAATGAAAGTTTTTATACAGATAAAGATTTGTAAAGATACAGAATGCTTTTAACTGCAAACAAATAAAATAAAAGTGCTATATATAAATTGTTAGAAACAATAATCTGTATAAATAATAAAAAACAGGATACTTATATATCTCAGCTAACAGTTGTAGTCAACACCTCTTATCCACTCTGCTCAGTGTGTATAGACAGAAACCCTATCAAAGTTAGGGCTTAAATACCAGAACAACAACTTTTTTTTTTTTACAAAAACACAAAAGAACCAGCCCCACTAGCCAGCAGACAATTAACACAATCTAGCCAAAGTAAAGAAAGGCTTCAGCTAAAAAATAGCCTACAGACAGTAAGCACTAGAGAAAGCCACAAAATGAAAGTTTTTATACAGATAAAGATTTGTAAAGATACAGAATGCTTTTAACTGCAAACAAATAAAATAAAAGTGCTATATATAAATTGTTAGAAACAATAATCTGTATAAATAATAAAAAACAGGATACTTATATATCTCAGCTAACAGTTGTAGTCAACACCTCTTATCCACTCTGCTCAGTGTGTATAGACAGAAACCCTATCAAAGTTAGGGCTTAAATACCAGAACAACAACTTTTTTTTTACAAAAACACAAAAGAACCAGCCCCCACTAGCCAGCAGACAATTAACACAATCTAGCCAAAGTAAAGAAAGGCTTCAGCTAAAAAATAGCCTACAGACAGTAAGCACTAGAGAAAGCCACAAAATGAAAGTTTTATACAGATAAAGATTTGTAAAGATACAGAATGCTTTTAACTGCAAACAAATAAAATAAAAGTGCTATATATAAATTGTTAGAAACAATAATCTGTATAAATAATAAAAAACAGGATACTTATATATCTCAGCTAACAGTTGTAGTCAACACCTCTTATCCACTCTGCTCAGTGTGTATAGACAGAAACCCTATCAAAGTTAGGGCTTAAATACCAGAACAACAACTTTTTTTTTTTTACAAAAACACAAAAGAACCAGCCCCCACTAGCCAGCAGACAATTAACACAATCTAGCCAAAGTAAAGAAAGGCTTCAGCTAAAAAATAGCCTACAGACAGTAAGCACTAGAGAAAGCCACAAAATGAAAGTTTTTATACAGATAAAGATTTGTAAAGATACAGAATGCTTTTAACTGCAAACAAATAAAATAAAAGTGCTATATATAAATTGTTAGAAACAATAATCTGTATAAATAATAAAAAACAGGATACTTATATATCTCAGCTAACAGTTGTAGTCAACACCTCTTATCCACTCTGCTCAGTGTGTATAGACAGAAACCCTATCAAAGTTAGGGCTTAAATACCAGAACAACAACTTTTTTTTTTACAAAAACACAAAAGAACCAGCCCCACTAGCCAGCAGACAATTAACACAATCTAGCCAAAGTAAAGAAAGGCTTCAGCTAAAAAATAGCCTACAGACAGTAAGCACTAGAGAAAGCCACAAAATGAAAGTTTTTATACAGATAAAGATTTGTAAAGATACAGAATGCTTTTAACTGCAAACAAATAAAATAAAAGTGCTATATATAAATTGTTAGAAACAATAATCTGTATAAATAATAAAAAACAGGATACTTATATATCTCAGCTAACAGTTGTAGTCAACACCTCTTATCCACTCTGCTCAGTGTGTATAGACAGAAACCCTATCAAAGTTAGGGCTTAAATACCAGAACAACAACTTTTTTTTTTACAAAAACACAAAAGAACCAGCCCCCACTAGCCAGCAGACAATTAACACAATCTAGCCAAAGTAAAGAAAGGCTTCAGCTAAAAAATAGCCTACAGACAGTAAGCACTAGAGAAAGCCACAAAATGAAAGTTTTTATACAGATAAAGATTTGTAAAGATACAGAATGCTTTTAACTGCAAACAAATAAAATAAAAGTGCTATATATAAATTGTTAGAAACAATAATCTGTATAAATAATAAAAAAACAGGATACTTATATATCTCAGCTAACAGTTGTAGTCAACACCTCTTATCCACTCTGCTCAGTGTGTATAGACAGAAACCCTATCAAAGTTAGGGCTTAAATACCAGAACAACAACTTTTTTTTTTTACAAACACAAAAGAACCAGCCCCCACTAGCCAGCAGACAATTAACACAATCTAGCCAAAGTAAAGAAAGGCTTCAGCTAAAAAAATAGCCTACAGACAGTAAGCACTAGAGAAAGCCACAAAATGAACATTTTATACACATAAAGATTTGTAAAGATACAGAATGCTTTTAACTGCAAACAAATAAAATAAAAGTGCTATATATAAATTGTTAGAAACAATAATCTGTATAAATAATAAAAAACAGGATACTTATATATCTCAGCTAACAGTTGTAGTCAACACCTCTTATCCACTCTGCTCAGTGTGTATAGACAGAAACCCTATCAAAGTTAGGGCTTAAATACCAGAACAACAACTTTTTTTTTTTACAAAAACACAAAAGAACCAGCCCCCACTAGCCAGCAGACAATTAACACAATCTAGCCAAAGTAAAGAAAGGCTTCAGCTAAAAAATAGCCTACAGACAGTAAGCACTAGAGAAAGCCACAAAATGAAAGTTTTTATACAGATAAAGATTTGTAAAGATACAGAATGCTTTTAACTGCAAACAAATAAAATAAAAGTGCTATATATAAATTGTTAGAAACAATAATCTGTATAAATAATAAAAAACAGGATACTTATATATCTCAGCTAACAGTTGTAGTCAACACCTCTTATCCACTCTGCTCAGTGTGTATAGACAGAAACCCTATCAAAGTTAGGGCTTAAATACCAGAACAACAACTTTTTTTTTTACAAACACAAAAGAACCAGCCCCCACTAGCCAGCAGACAATTAACACAATCTAGCCAAAGTAAAGAAAGGCTTCAGCTAAAAAATAGCCTACAGACAGTAAGCACTAGAGAAAGCCACAAAATGAAAGTTTTTATACAGATAAAGATTTGTAAAGATACAGAATGCTTTTAACTGCAAACAAATAAAATAAAAGTGCTATATATAAATTGTTAGAAACAATAATCTGTATAAATAATAAAAAACAGGATACTTATATATCTCAGCTAACAGTTGTAGTCAACACCTCTTATCCACTCTGCTCAGTGTGTATAGACAGAAACCCTATCAAAGTTAGGGCTTAAATACCAGAACAACAACTTTTTTTTTTACAAAAACACAAAAGAACCAGCCCCACTAGCCTGCAGACAATTACCACAATCTAGCCAAAGTAAAGAAAGGCTTCAGCTAAAAAATAACCTACAGAGAGAAAGCACAAGAGAAAGGCACAAAATGAAAATATTATACAGATAAAGATTTGTAAAGATACAGAATGCTTTTAACTGCAAACAAATAAAATAAAAGTGCTATATATAAATTGTTAGAAACAATAATCTGTATAAATAATAAAAAACAGGATACTTATATATCTCAGCTAACAGTTGTAGTCAACACCTCTTATCCACTCTGCTCAGTGTGTATAGACAGAAACCCTATCAAAGTTAGGGCTTAAATACCAGAACAACAACTTTTTTTTTTACAAAAACACAAAAGAACCAGCCCCACTAGCCAGCAGACAATTAACACAATCTAGCCAAAGTAAAGAAAGGCTTCAGCTAAAAAATAGCCTACAGACAGTAAGCACTAGAGAAAGCCACAAAATGAAAATTTTATACAGATAAAGATTTGTAAAGATACAGAATGCTTTTAACTGCAAACAAATAAAATAAAAGTGCTATATATAAATTGTTAGAAACAATAATCTGTATAAATAAAAAAAACAGGATACTTATATATCTCAGCTAACAGTTGTAGTCAACACCTCTTATCCACTCTGCTCAGTGTGTATAGACAGAAACCCTATCAAAGTTAGGGCTTAAATACCAGAACAACAACTTTTTTTTTTACAAAAACACAAAAGAACCAGCCCCACTAGCCAGCAGACAATTAACACAATCTAGCCAAAGTAAAGAAAGGCTTCAGCTAAAAAATAGCCTACAGACAGTAAGCACTAGAGAAAGCCACAAAATGAAAGTTTTTATACAGATAAAGATTTGTAAAGATACAGAATGCTTTTAACTGCAAACAAATAAAATAAAAGTGCTATATATAAATTGTTAGAAACAATAATCTGTATAAATAAAAAAACAGGATACTTATATATCTCAGCTAACAGTTGTAGTCAACACCTCTTATCCACTCTGCTCAGTGTGTATAGACAGAAACCCTATCAAAGTTAGGGCTTAAATACCAGAACAACAACTTTTTTTTTTTTACAAACACAAAAGAACCAGCCCCCACTAGCCAGCAGACAATTAACACAATCTAGCCAAAGTAAAGAAAGGCTTCAGCTAAAAAATAGCCTACAGACAGTAAGCACTAGAGAAAGCCACAAAATGAACATTTTATACACATAAAGATTTGTAAAGATACAGAATGCTTTTAACTGCAAACAAATAAAATAAAAGTGCTATATATAAATTGTTAGAAACAATAATCTGTATAAATAATAAAAAACAGGATACTTATATATCTCAGCTAACAGTTGTAGTCAACACCTCTTATCCACTCTGCTCAGTGTGTATAGACAGAAACCCTATCAAAGTTAGGGCTTAAATACCAGAACAACAACTTTTTTTTTTTACAAAAACACAAAGAACCAGCCCCACTAGCCAGCAGACAATTAACACAATCTAGCCAAAGTAAAGAAAGGCTTCAGCTAAAAAATAGCCTACAGACAGTAAGCACTAGAGAAAGCCACAAAATGAACATTTTATACAGATAAAGATTTGTAAAGATACAGAATGCTTTTAACTGCAAACAAATAAAATAAAAGTGCTATATATAAATTGTTAGAAACAATAATCTGTATAAATAATAAAAAACAGGATACTTATATATCTCAGCTAACAGTTGTAGTCAACACCTCTTATCCACTCTGCTCAGTGTGTATAGACAGAAACCCTATCAAAGTTAGGGCTTAAATACCAGAACAACAACTTTTTTTTTTACAAAAACACAAAAGAACCAGCCCCCACTAGCCAGCAGACAATTAACACAATCTAGCCAAAGTAAAGAAAGGCTTCAGCTAAAAAATAGCCTACAGACAGTAAGCACTAGAGAAAGCCACAAAATGAAAGTTTTTATACAGATAAAGATTTGTAAAGATACAGAATGCTTTTAACTGCAAACAAATAAAATAAAAGTGCTATATATAAATTGTTAGAAACAATAATCTGTATAAATAATAAAAAACAGGATACTTATATATCTCAGCTAACAGTTGTAGTCAACACCTCTTATCCACTCTGCTCAGTGTGTATAGACAGAAACCCTATCAAAGTTAGGGCTTAAATACCAGAACAACAACTTTTTTTTTTTTTACAAAAACACAAAAGAACCAGCCCCACTAGCCAGCAGACAATTAACACAATCTAGCCAAAGTAAAGAAAGGCTTCAGCTAAAAAATAGCCTACAGACAGTAAGCACTAGAGAAAGCCACAAAATGAAAATTTTATACAGATAAAGATTTGTAAAGATACAGAATGCTTTTAACTGCAAACAAATAAAATAAAAGTGCTATATATAAATTGTTAGAAACAATAATCTGTATAAATAATAAAAAACAGGATACTTATATATCTCAGCTAACAGTTGTAGTCAACACCTCTTATCCACTCTGCTCAGTGTGTATAGACAGAAACCCTATCAAAGTTAGGGCTTAAATACCAGAACAACAACTTTTTTTTTTTTACAAAAACACAAAAGAACCAGCCCCCACTAGCCAGCAGACAATTAACACAATCTAGCCAAAGTAAAGAAAGGCTTCAGCTAAAAAAATAGCCTACAGACAGTAAGCACTAGAGAAAGCCACAAAATGAAAGTTTTATACAGATAAAGATTTGTAAAGATACAGAATGCTTTTAACTGCAAACAAATAAAATAAAAGTGCTATATATAAATTGTTAGAAACAATAATCTGTATAAATAATAAAAAACAGGATACTTATATATCTCAGCTAACAGTTGTAGTCAACACCTCTTATCCACTCTGCTCAGTGTGTATAGACAGAAACCCTATCAAAGTTAGGGCTTAAATACCAGAACAACAACTTTTTTTTTTTTACAAAAACACAAAAGAACCAGCCCCACTAGCCAGCAGACAATTAACACAATCTAGCCAAAGTAAAGAAAGGCTTCAGCTAAAAAATAGCCTACAGACAGTAAGCACTAGAGAAAGCCACAAAATGAAAGTTTTTATACAGATAAAGATTTGTAAAGATACAGAATGCTTTTAACTGCAAACAAATAAAATAAAAGTGCTATATATAAATTGTTAGAAACAATAATCTGTATAAATAATAAAAAACAGGGTACTTATATATCTCAGCTAACAGTTGTAGTCAACACCTCTTATCCACTCTGCTCAGTGTGTATAGACAGAAACCCTATCAAAGTTAGGGCTTAAATACCAGAACAACAACTTTTTTTTTTTACAAACACAAAAGAACCAGCCGCCACTAGCCAGCAGACAATTAACACAATCTAGCCATAGTAAATAAAGGCTTCAGCTAAAAAATAGCGTAGAGACAGTAAGCACTAGAGAAAGCCACAAAATGAACATATTATACACATAAAGATTTGTAAAGATACAGAATGCTTTTAACTGCAAACAAATAAAATAAAAGTGCTATATATAAATTGTTAGAAACAATAATCTGTATAAATAATAAAAAACAGGATACTTATATATCTCAGCTAACAGTTGTAGTCAACACCTCTTATCCACTCTGCTCAGTGTGTATAGACAGAAACCCTATCAAAGTTAGGGCTTAAATACCAGAACAACAACTTTTTTTTTTACAAAAACACAAAAGAACCAGCCCCCACTAGCCAGCAGACAATTAACACAATCTAGCCAAAGTAAAGAAAGGCTTCAGCTAAAAAATAGCCTACAGACAGTAAGCACTAGAGAAAGCCACAAAATGAAAATTTTATACAGATAAAGATTTGTAAAGATACAGAATGCTTTTAACTGCAAACAAATAAAATAAAAGTGCTATATATAAATTGTTAGAAACAATAATCTGTATAAATAATAAAAAACAGGATACTTATATATCTCAGCTAACAGTTGTAGTCAACACCTCTTATCCACTCTGCTCAGTGTGTATAGACAGAAACCCTATCAAAGTTAGGGCTTAAATACCAGAACAACAACTTTTTTTTTTACAAAAACACAAAAGAACCAGCCCCCACTAGCCAGCAGACAATTAACACAATCTAGCCAAAGTAAAGAAAGGCTTCAGCTAAAAAATAGCCTACAGACAGTAAGCACTAGAGAAAGCCACAAAATGAAAGTTTTTATACAGATAAAGATTTGTAAAGATACAGAATGCTTTTAACTGCAAACAAATAAAATAAAAGTGCTATATATAAATTGTTAGAAACAATAATCTGTATAAATAATAAAAAAAGGATACTTATATATCTCAGCTAACAGTTGTAGTCAACACCTCTTATCCACTCTGCTCAGTGTGTATAGACAGAAACCCTATCAAAGTTAGGGCTTAAATACCAGAACAACAACTTTTTTTTTTTTACAAACACAAAAGTACCAGCCCCACTAGCCAGCAGACAATTAACACAATCTAGCCAAAGTAAAGAAAGGCTTCAGCTAAAAAATAGCCTACAGACAGTAAGCACTAGAGAAAGCCACAAAATGAACATTTTATACAGATAAAGATTTGTAAAGATACAGAATGCTTTTAACTGCAAACAAATAAAATAAAAGTGCTATATATAAATTGTTAGAAACAATAATCTGTATAAATAATAAAAAACAGGATATTTATATATCTCAGCTAACAGTTGTAGTCAACACCTCTTATCCACTCTGCTCAGTGTGTATAGACAGAAACCCTATCAAAGTTAGGGCTTAAATACCAGAACAACAACTTTTTTTTTTACAAAAACACAAAAGAACCACCCCACTAGCCAGCAGACAATTAACACAATCTAGCCAAAGTAAAGAAAGGCTTCAGCTAAGAAAATAGCCTACAGACAGTAGGCACTAGAGAAAGCCACAAAATGAAAATTTTATACAGATAAAGATTTGTAAAGATACAGAATGCTTTTAACTGCAAACAAATAAAATAAAAGTGCTATATATAAATTGTTAGAAACAATAATCTGTATAAATAATAAAAAACAGGATACTTATATATCTCAGCTAACAGTTGTAGTCAACACCTCTTATCCACTCTGCTCAGTGTGTATAGACAGAAACCCTATCAAAGTTAGGGCTTAAATACCAGAACAACAACTTTTTTTTTTTTACAAAAACACAAAAGAACCAGCCCCCACTAGCCAGCAGACAATTAACACAATCTAGCCAAAGTAAAGAAAGGCTTCAGCTAAAAAATAGCCTACAGACAGTAAGCACTAGAGAAAGCCACAAAATGAAAACTTTTTATACAGATAAAGATTTGTAAAGATACAGAATGCTTTTAACTGCAAACAAATAAAATAAAAGTGCTATATATAAATTGTTAGAAACAATAATCTGTATAAATAATAAAAAACAGGATACTTATATATCTCAGCTAACAGTTGTAGTCAACACCTCTTATCCACTCTGCTCAGTGTGTATAGACAGAAACCCTATCAAAGTTAGGGCTTAAATACCAGAACAACAACTTTGTTTTTTTACAAAAACCCAAAAGAACCAGCCCCACTAGCTAGCAAACAATTAACACAATCTAGTCAAAGTAAAGAAAGGCTTCAGCTAAAAAATAGCCTACAGACAGTAAGCACTAGAGAAAGCCACAAAATGAAAGTTTTTATACAGATAAAGATTTGTAAAGATACAGAATGCTTTTAACTGCAAACAAATAAAATAAAAGTGCTATATATAAATTGTTAGAAACAATAATCTGTATAAATAATAAAAAACAGGATACTTATATATCTCAGCTAACAGTTGTAGTCAACACCTCTTATCCACTCTGCTCAGTGTGTATAGACAGAAACCCTAT
Organism: Protopterus annectens; assembly: GCF_019279795.1. NCBI lineage: Eukaryota > Metazoa > Chordata > Ceratodontiformes > Protopteridae > Protopterus > Protopterus annectens. The sequence continues at coordinate 1,158,988,501 of NC_056743.1, forward strand.
CAAAGTTAGGGCTTAAATACCAGAACAACAACTTTTTTTTTTACAAAAACACAAAAGAACCAGCCCCCACTAGCCAGCAGACAATTAACACAATCTAGCCAAAGTAAAGAAAGGCTTCAGCTAAAAAAATAGCCTACAGACAGTAAGCACTAGAGAAAGCCACAAAATGAAAGTTTTATACAGATAAAGATTTGTAAAGATACAGAATGCTTTTAACTGCAAACAAATAAAATAAAAGTGCTATATATAAATTGTTAGAAACAATAATCTGTATAAATAATAAAAAACAGGATACTTATATATCTCAGCTAACAGTTGTAGTCAACACCTCTTATCCACTCTGCTCAGTGTGTATAGACAGAAACCCTATCAAAGTTAGGGCTTAAATACCAGAACAACAACTTTTTTTTTTTTACAAAAACACAAAAGAACCACCCCCACTAGCCAGCAGACAATTAACACAATCTAGCCAAAGTAAAGAAAGGCTTCAGCTAAAAAAATAGCCTACAGACAGTAAGCACTAGAGAAAGCCACAAAATGAAAGTTTTATACAGATAAAGATTTGTAAAGATACAGAATGCTTTTAACTGCAAACAAATAAAATAAAAGTGCTATATATAAATTGTTAGAAACAATAATCTGTATAAATAATAAAAAACAGGATACTTATATATCTCAGCTAACAGTTGTAGTCAACACCTCTTATCCACTCTGCTCAGTGTGTATAGACAGAAACCCTATCAAAGTTAGGGCTTAAATACCAGAACAACAACTTTTTTTTTTTTACAAAAACACAAAAGAACCAGCCCCCACTAGCCAGCAGACAATTAACACAATCTAGCCAAAGTAAAGAAAGGCTTCAGCTAAAAAATAGCCTACAGACAGTAAGCACTAGAGAAAGCCACAAAATGAAAGTTTTTATACAGATAAAGATTTGTAAAGATACAGAATGCTTTTAACTGCAAACAAATAAAATAAAAGTGCTATATATAAATTGTTAGAAACAATAATCTGTATAAATAATAAAAAACAGGATACTTATATATCTCAGCTAACAGTTGTAGTCAACACCTCTTATCCACTCTGCTCAGTGTGTATAGACAGAAACCCTATCAAAGTTAGGGCTTAAATACCAGAACAACAACTTTTTTTTTTTTACAAAAACACAAAAGAACCAGCCCCCACTAGCCAGCAGACAATTAACACAATCTAGCCAAAGTAAAGAAAGGCTTCAGCTAAAAAAATAGCCTACAGACAGTAAGCACTAGAGAAAGCCACAAAATGAAAGTTTTATACAGATAAAGATTTGTAAAGATACAGAATGCTTTTAACTGCAAACAAATAAAATAAAAGTGCTATATATAAATTGTTAGAAACAATAATCTGTATAAATAATAAAAAAAGGATACTTATATATCTCAGCTAACAGTTGTAGTCAACACCTCTTATCCACTCTGCTCAGTGTGTATAGACAGAAACCCTATCAAAGTTAGGGCTTAAATACCAGAACAACAACTTTTTTTTTTACAAAAACAAAAGAACCAGCCCCACTAGCCAGCAGACAATTAACACAATCTAGCCAAAGTAAAGAAAGGCTTCAGCTAAAAAAATAGCCTACAGACAGTAAGCACTAGAGAAAGCCACAAAATGAAAGTTTTTATACAGATAAAGATTTGTAAAGATACAGAATGCTTTTAACTGCAAACAAATAAAATAAAAGTGCTATATATAAATTGTTAGAAACAATAATCTGTATAAATAATAAAAAACAGGATACTTATATATCTCAGCTAACAGTTGTAGTCAACACCTCTTATCCACTCTGCTCAGTGTGTATAGACAGAAACCCTATCAAAGTTAGGGCTTAAATACCAGAACAACAACTTTTTTTTTTTTACAAACACAAAAGAACCAGCCCCCACTAGCCAGCAGACAATTAACACAATCTAGCCAAAGTAAAGAAAGGCTTCAGCTAAAAAAATAGCCTACAGACAGTAAGCACTAGAGAAAGCCACAAAATGAACATTTTATACACATAAAGATTTGTAAAGATACAGAATGCTTTTAACTGCAAACAAATAAAATAAAAGTGCTATATATAAATTGTTAGAAACAATAATCTGTATAAATAATAAAAACAGGATACTTATATATCTCAGCTAACAGTTGTAGTCAACACCTCTTATCCACTCTGCTCAGTGTGTATAGACAGAAACCCTATCAAAGTTAGGGCTTAAATACCAGAACAACAACTTTTTTTTTTTACAAAAACACAAAAGAACCAGCCCCCACTAGCCAGCAGACAATTAACACAATCTAGCCAAAGTAAAGAAAGGCTTCAGCTAAAAAAATAGCCTACAGACAGTAAGCACTAGAGAAAGCCACAAAATGAAAGTTTTTATACAGATAAAGATTTGTAAAGATACAGAATGCTTTTAACTGCAAACAAATAAAATAAAAGTGCTATATATAAATTGTTAGAAACAATAATCTGTATAAATAATAAAAAAACAGGATACTTATATATCTCAGCTAACAGTTGTAGTCAACACCTCTTATCCACTCTGCTCAGTGTGTATAGACAGAAACCCTATCAAAGTTAGGGCTTAAATACCAGAACAACAACTTTTTTTTTTTACAAAAACACAAAAGAACCACCCCCACTAGCCAGCAGACAATTAACACAATCTAGCCAAAGTAAAGAAAGGCTTCAGCTAAAAAAATAGCCTACAGACAGTAAGCACTAGAGAAAGCCACAAAATGAAAGTTTTTATACAGATAAAGATTTGTAAAGATACAGAATGCTTTTAACTGCAAACAAATAAAATAAAAGTGCTATATATAAATTGTTAGAAACAATAATCTGTATAAATAATAAAAAACAGGATACTTATATATCTCAGCTAACAGTTGTAGTCAACACCTCTTATCCACTCTGCTCAGTGTGTATAGACAGAAACCCTATCAAAGTTAGGGCTTAAATACCAGAACAACAACTTTTTTTTTTTACAAAAACACAAAAGAACCAGCCCCCACTAGCCAGCAGACAATTAACACAATCTAGCCAAAGTAAAGAAAGGCTTCAGCTAAAAAAATAGCCTACAGACAGTAAGCACTAGAGAAAGCCACAAAATGAAAGTTTTTATACAGATAAAGATTTGTAAAGATACAGAATGCTTTTAACTGCAAACAAATAAAATAAAAGTGCTATATATAAATTGTTAGAAACAATAATCTGTATAAATAATAAAAAACAGGATACTTATATATCTCAGCTAACAGTTGTAGTCAACACCTCTTATCCACTCTGCTCAGTGTGTATAGACAGAAACCCTATCAAAGTTAGGGCTTAAATACCAGAACAACAACTTTTTTTTTTTTTACAAACACAAAAGAACCAGCCCCCACTAGCCAGCAGACAATTAACACAATCTAGCCAAAGTAAAGAAAGGCTTCAGCTAAAAAAATAGCCTACAGACAGTAAGCACTAGAGAAAGCCACAAAATGAACATTTTATACACATAAAGATTTGTAAAGATACAGAATGCTTTTAACTGCAAACAAATAAAATAAAAGTGCTATATATAAATTGTTAGAAACAATAATCTGTATAAATAATAAAAACAGGATACTTATATATCTCAGCTAACAGTTGTAGTCAACACCTCTTATCCACTCTGCTCAGTGTGTATAGACAGAAACCCTATCAAAGTTAGGGCTTAAATACCAGAACAACAACTTTTTTTTTTTACAAAAACACAAAAGAACCAGCCCCACTAGCCACCAGACAATTAACACAATCTAGCCAAAGTAAAGAAAGGTTTCAGCTAAAAAAAAAACAGCCTACAGACAGTAAGCACTAGAGAAAGCCACAAAATGAAAATTTTATACAGATAAAGATTTGTAAAGATACAGAATGCTTTTAACTGCAAACAAATAAAATAAAAGTGCTATATATAAATTGTTAGAAACAATAATCTGTATAAATAATAAAAAACAGGATACTTATATATCTCAGCTAACAGTTGTAGTCAACACCTCTTATCCACTCTGCTCAGTGTGTATAGACAGAAACCCTATCAAAGTTAGGGCTTAAATACCAGAACAACAACTTTTTTTTTTTTACAAAAACACAAAAGAACCAGCCCCCACTAGCCAGCAGACAATTAACACAATCTAGCCAAAGTAAAGAAAGGCTTCAGCTAAAAAATAGCCTAGAGACAGTAAGCACTAGAGAAAGCCACAAAATGAACATATTATACACATAAAGATTTGTAAAGATACAGAATGCTTTTAACTGCAAACAAATAAAATAAAAGTGCTATATATAAATTGTTAGAAACAATAATCTGTATAAATAATAAAAAACAGGATACTTATATATCTCAGCTAACAGTTGTAGTCAACACCTCTTATCCACTCTGCTCAGTGTGTATAGACAGAAACCCTATCAAAGTTAGGGCTTAAATACCAGAACAACAACTTTTTTTTTTACAAAAACACAAAAGAACCACCCCCACTAGCCAGCAGACAATTAACACAATCTAGCCAAAGTAAAGAAAGGCTTCAGCTAAAAAAATAGCCTACAGACAGTAAGCACTAGAGAAAGCCACAAAATGAAAGTTTTTATACAGATAAAGATTTGTAAAGATACAGAATGCTTTTAACTGCAAACAAATAAAATAAAAGTGCTATATATAAATTGTTAGAAACAATAATCTGTATAAATAATAAAAAACAGGATACTTATATATCTCAGCTAACAGTTGTAGTCAACACCTCTTATCCACTCTGCTCAGTGTGTATAGACAGAAACCCTATCAAAGTTAGGGCTTAAATACCAGAACAACAACTTTTTTTTTTTTACAAAAACACAAAAGAACCAGCCCCCACTAGCCAGCAGACAATTAACACAATCTAGCCAAAGTAAAGAAAGGCTTCAGCTAAAAAATAGCCTACAGACAGTAAGCACTAGAGAAAGCCACAAAATGAAAATTTTATACAGATAAAGATTTGTAAAGATACAGAATGCTTTTAACTGCAAACAAATAAAATAAAAGTGCTATATATAAATTGTTAGAAACAATAATCTGTATAAATAATAACAAAACAGGATACTTATATATCTCAGCTAACAGTTGTAGTCAACACCTCTTATCCACTCTGCTCAGTGTGTATAGACAGAAACCCTATCAAAGTTAGGGCTTAAATACCAAAACAACAACTTTTTTTTTTACAAACACAAAAGTACCAGCCGCCACTAGCCAGCAGACAATTAACACAATCTAGCCAAAGTAAAGAAACGCTTCAGCTAAAAAAGTAGCCTACAGACAGTAAGCACTAGAGAAAGCCACAAAATGAACATTTTATACAGATAAAGATTTGTAAAGATACAGAATGCTTTTAACTGCAAACAAATAAAATAAAAGTGCTATATATAAATTGTTAGAAACAATAATCTGTATAAATAATAAAAAACAGGATACTTATATATCTCAGCTAACAGTTGTAGTCAACACCTCTTATCCACTCTGCTCAGTGTGTATAGACAGAAACCCTATCAAAGTTAGGGCTTAAATACCAGAACAACAACTTTTTTTTTTTACAAAAACACAAAAGAACCAGCCCCCACTAGCCAGCAGACAATTAACACAATCTAGCCAAAGTAAAGAAAGGCTTCAGCTAAAAAATAGCCTACAGACAGTAAGCACTAGAGAAAGCCACAAAATGAACATATTATACACATAAAGATTTGTAAAGATACAGAATGCTTTTAACTGCAAACAAATAAAATAAAAGTGCTATATATAAATTGTTAGAAACAATAATCTGTATAAATAATAAAAAACAGGATACTTATATATCTCAGCTAACAGTTGTAGTCAACACCTCTTATCCACTCTGCTCAGTGTGTATAGACAGAAACCCTATCAAAGTTAGGGCTTAAATACCAGAACAACAACTTTTTTTTTACAAAACACAAAAGAACCAGCCCCACTAGCCAGCAGACAATTAACACAATCTAGCCAAAGTAAAGAAAGGCTTCAGCTAAAAAAATAGCCTACAGACAGTAAGCACTAGAGAAAGCCACAAAATGAAAATTTTATACAGATAAAGATTTGTAAAGATACAGAATGCTTTTAACTGCAAACAAATAAAATAAAAGTGCTATATATAAATTGTTAGAAACAATAATCTGTATAAATAATAAAAAACAGGATACTTATATATCTCAGCTAACAGTTGTAGTCAACACCTCTTATCCACTCTGCTCAGTGTGTATAGACAGAAACCCTATCAAAGTTAGGGCTTAAATACCAGAACAACAACTTTTTTTTTTTTACAAAAACACAAAAGAACCAGCCCCCACTAGCCAGCAGACAATTAACACAATCTAGCCAAAGTAAAGAAAGGCTTCAGCTAAAAAATAGCCTACAGACAGTAAGCACTAGAGAAAGCCACAAAATGAAAGTTTTTATACAGATAAAGATTTGTAAAGATACAGAATGCTTTTAACTGCAAACAAATAAAATAAAAGTGCTATATATAAATTGTTAGAAACAATAATCTGTATAAATAATAAAAAACAGGATACTTATATATCTCAGCTAACAGTTGTAGTCAACACCTCTTATCCACTCTGCTCAGTGTGTATAGACAGAAACCCTATCAAAGTTAGGGCTTAAATACCAGAACAACAACTTTTTTTTTTACAAAAACACAAAAGAACCAGCCCCCACTAGCCAGCAGACAATTAACACAATCTAGCCAAAGTAAAGAAAGGCTTCAGCTAAAAAAATAGCCTACAGACAGTAAGCACTAGAGAAAGCCACAAAATGAAAGTTTTTATACAGATAAAGATTTGTAAAGATACAGAATGCTTTTAACTGCAAACAAATAAAATAAAAGTGCTATATATAAATTGTTAGAAACAATAATCTGTATAAATAATAAAAACAGGATACTTATATATCTCAGCTAACAGTTGTAGTCAACACCTCTTATCCACTCTGCTCAGTGTGTATAGACAGAAACCCTATCAAAGTTAGGGCTTAAATACCAGAACAACAACTTTTTTTTTTTACAAAAACACAAAAGAACCAGCCCCCACTAGCCAGCAGACAATTAACACAATCTAGCCAAAGTAAAGAAAGGCTTCAGCTAAAAAAATAGCCTACAGACAGTAAGCACTAGAGAAAGCCACAAAATGAAAGTTTTTATACAGATAAAGATTTGTAAAGATACAGAATGCTTTTAACTGCAAACAAATAAAATAAAAGTGCTATATATAAATTGTTAGAAACAATAATCTGTATAAATAATAAAAAAACAGGATACTTATATATCTCAGCTAACAGTTGTAGTCAACACCTCTTATCCACTCTGCTCAGTGTGTATAGACAGAAACCCTATCAAAGTTAGGGCTTAAATACCAGAACAACAACTTTTTTTTTTACGTAAACACAAAAGAACCAGCCCCCACTAGCCAGCAGACAATTAACACAATCTAGCCAAAGTAAAGAAAGGCTTCAGCTAAAAAATAGCCTACAGACAGTAAGCACTAGAGAAAGCCACAAAATGAAAGTTTTTATACAGATAAAAATTTGTAAAGATACAGAATGCTTTTAACTGCAAACAAATAAAATAAAAGTGCTATATATAAATTGTTAGAAACAATAATCTGTATAAATAATAAAAAACAGGATACTTATATATCTCAGCTAACAGTTGTAGTCAACACCTCTTATCCACTCTGCTCAGTGTGTATAGACAGAAACCCTATCAAAGTTAGGGCTTAAATACCAGAACAACAACTTTTTTTTTTTTACAAAAACACAAAAGAACCAGCCCCCACTAGCCAGCAGACAATTAACACAATCTAGCCAAAGTAAAGAAAGGCTTCAGCTAAAAAATAGCCTACAGACAGTAAGCACTAGAGAAAGCCACAAAATGAAAGTTTTTATACAGATAAAGATTTGTAAAGATACAGAATGCTTTTAACTGCAAACAAATAAAATAAAAGTGCTATATATAAATTGTTAGAAACAATAATCTGTATAAATAATAAAAAACAGGATACTTATATATCTCAGCTAACAGTTGTAGTCAACACCTCTTATCCACTCTGCTCAGTGTGTATAGACAGAAACCCTATCAAAGTTAGGGCTTAAATACCAGAACAACAACTTTTTTTTTTTTACAAAAACACAAAAGAACCAGCCCCCACTAGCCAGCAGACAATTAACACAATCTAGCCAAAGTAAAGAAAGGCTTCAGCTAAAAAATAGCCTACAGACAGTAAGCACTAGAGAAAGCCACAAAATGAAAGTTTTTATACAGATAAAGATTTGTAAAGATACAGAATGCTTTTAACTGCAAACAAATAAAATAAAAGTGCTATATATAAATTGTTAGAAACAATAATCTGTATAAATAATAAAAAACAGGATACTTATATATCTCAGCTAACAGTTGTAGTCAACACCTCTTATCCACTCTGCTCAGTGTGTATAGACAGAAACCCTATCAAAGTTAGGGCTTAAATACCAGAACAACAACTTTTTTTTTTTTACAAAAACACAAAAGAAACAGCCCCACTAGCTAGCAGACAATTAACACAATCTCGACAAAGTAAAGAAAGGCTTCAGCTAAAAAATAGCCTACAGACAGTAAGCACTAGAGAAAGCCACAAAATGAAAATTTTATACAGATAAAGATTTGTAAAGATACAGAATGCTTTTAACTGCAAACAAATAAAATAAAAGTGCTATATATAAATTGTTAGAAACAATAATCTGTATAAATAATAAAAAACAGGATACTTATATATCTCAGCTAACAGTTGTAGTCAACACCTCTTATCCACTCTGCTCAGTGTGTATAGACAGAAACCCTATCAAAGTTAGGGCTTAAATACCAGAACAACAACTTTTTTTTTTTTACAAAAACACAAAAGAACCAGCCCCCACTAGCCAGCAGACAATTAACACAATCTAGCCAAAGTAAAGAAAGGCTTCAGCTAAAAAATAGCCTACAGACAGTAAGCACTAGAGAAAGCCACAAAATGAAAATTTTATACAGATAAAGATTTGTAAAGATACAGAATGCTTTTAACTGCAAACAAATAAAATAAAAGTGCTATATATAAATTGTTAGAAACAATAATCTGTATAAATAATAAAAAAAGGATACTTATATATCTCAGCTAACAGTTGTAGTCAACACCTCTTATCCACTCTGCTCAGTGTGTATAGACAGAAACCCTATCAAAGTTAGGGCTTAAATACCAGAACAACAACTTTTTTTTTTTACAAAAACACAAAAGAACCAGCCCCCACTAGCCAGCAGACAATTAACACAATCTAGCCAAAGTAAAGAAAGGCTTCAGCTAAAAAATAGCCTACAGACAGTAAGCACTAGAGAAAGCCACAAAATGAAAGTTTTTATACAGATAAAGATTTGTAAAGATACAGAATGCTTTTAACTGCAAACAAATAAAATAAAAGTGCTATATATAAATTGTTAGAAACAATAATCTGTATAAATAATAAAAAACAGGATACTTATATATCTCAGCTAACAGTTGTAGTCAACACCTCTTATCCACTCTGCTCAGTGTGTATAGACAGAAACCCTATCAAAGTTAGGGCTTAAATACCAGAACAACAACTTTTTTTTTTACAAAAACACAAAAGAACCAGCAACCCACTAGCCAGCAGACAATTAACACAATCTAGCCAAAGTAAAGAAAGGCTTCAGCTAAAAAATAGCCTACAGACAGTAGGTACTAGAGAAAGCCACAAAATGAAAATTTTATACAGATAAAGATTTGTAAAGATACAGAATGCTTTTAACTGCAAACAAATAAAATAAAAGTGCTATATATAAATTGTTAGAAACAATAATCTGTATAAATAATAAAAAACAGGATACTTATATATCTCAGCTAACAGTTGTAGTCAACACCTCTTATCCACTCTGCTCAGTGTGTATAGACAGAAACCCTATCAAAGTTAGGGCTTAAATACCAGAACAACAACTTTTTTTTTTACAAAAACACAAAAGAACCACCCCCACTAGCCAGCAGACAATTAACACAATCTAGCCAAAGTAAAGAAAGGCTTCAGCTAAAAAATAGCCTACAGACAGTAAGCACTAGAGAAAGCCACAAAATGAAAGTTTTTATACAGATAAAGATTTGTAAAGATACAGAATGCTTTTAACTGCAAACAAATAAAATAAAAGTGCTATATATAAATTGTTAGAAACAATAATCTGTATAAATAATAAAAAAAGGATACTTATATATCTCAGCTAACAGTTGTAGTCAACACCTCTTATCCACTCTGCTCAGTGTGTATAGACAGAAACCCTATCAAAGTTAGGGCTTAAATACCAGAACAACAACTTTTTTTTTTTACAAACACAAAAGAACCAGCCCCACTAGCCAGCAGACAATTAACACAATCTAGCCAAAGTAAAGAAAGGCTTCAGCTAAAAAATAGCCTACAGACAGTAAGCACTAGAGAAAGCCACAAAATGAAAGTTTTTATACAGATAAAGATTTGTAAAGATACAGAATGCTTTTAACTGCAAACAAATAAAATAAAAGTGCTATATATAAATTGTTAGAAACAATAATCTGTATAAATAATAAAAAACAGGATACTTATATATCTCAGCTAACAGTTGTAGTCAACACCTCTTATCCACTCTGCTCAGTGTGTATAGACAGAAACCCTATCAAAGTTAGGGCTTAAATACCAGAACAACAACTTTTTTTTTTTACAAAAACACAAAAGAACCAGCCCCCACTAGCCAGCAGACAATTAACACAATCTAGCCAAAGTAAAGAAAGGCTTCAGCTAAAAAATAGCCTACAGACAGTAAGCACTAGAGAAAGCCACAAAATGAAAATTTTATACAGATAAAGATTTGTAAAGATACAGAATGCTTTTAACTGCAAACAAATAAAATAAAAGTGCTATATATAAATTGTTAGAAACAATAATCTGTATAAATAATAAAAAACAGGATACTTATATATCTCAGCTAACAGTTGTAGTCAACACCTCTTATCCACTCTGCTCAGTGTGTATAGACAGAAACCCTATCAAAGTTAGGGCTTAAATACCAGAACAACAACTTTTTTTTTTACAAAAACACAAAAGAACCAGCCCCACTAGCCAGCAGACAATTAACACAATCTAGCCAAAGTAAAGAAAGGCTTCAGCTAAAAAAATAGCCTACAGACAGTAAGCACTAGAGAAAGCCACAAAATGAAAGTTTTATACAGATAAAGATTTGTAAAGATACAGAATGCTTTTAACTGCAAACAAATAAAATAAAAGTGCTATATATAAATAGAAACAATAATCTGTATAAATAATAAAAAACAGGATACTTATATATCTCAGCTAACAGTTGTAGTCAACACCTCTTATCCACTCTGCTCAGTGTGTATAGACAGAAACCCTATCAAAGTTAGGGCTTAAATACCAGAACAACAACTTTTTTTTTTTTTAAACACAAAAGAACCAGCCCCCACTAGCCAGTAGACAATTAACACAATCTAGTCAAAGTAAAGAAAGGCTTCAGCTAAAAAATAGCCAACAGACAGTAAGCACTAGAGAAAGCCACAAAACGAAAGTTTTTATACAGATAAAGATTTGTAAAGATACAGAATGCTTTTAACTCCAAACAAATAAAATAATACAGCTATATATAAATAGAAACAATAATCTGTATAAATAATAAAAAAAAGGATACTTCTATATCTCAGCTAACAGTTGTAGTCAACACCTCTTATCCACTCTGCTCAGTGTGTATAGATAGAACCCCTATCAAAGTTAGGGCTTAAATACCAGAACAACTTTTTTTTTACAAAAACACAAAAGAACCAGCCCCCACTAGCCAGTAGACAATTAACACAATCTAGCCAAAGTAAAGAAAGGCTTCAGCTAAAAAATAGCCTACAGACAGTAAGCACTAGAGAAAGCCACAAAATGAAAGTTTTTATACAGATAAAGATTTGTAAAGATACAGAATGCTTTTAACTGCAAACAAATAAAATAAAAGTGCTATATATAAATTGTTAGAAACAATAATCTGTATAAATAATAAAAAAAGGATACTTATATATCTCAGCTAACAGTTGTAGTCAACACCTCTTATCCACTCTGCTCAGTGTGTATAGACAGAAACCCTATCAAAGTTAGGGCTTAAATACCAGAACAACAACTTTTTTTTTTTTACAAAAACACAAAAGAACCAGCCCCACTAGCCAGCAGACAATTAACACAATCTAGCCAAAGTAAAGAAAGGCTTCAGCTAAAAAATAGCCTACAGACAGTAAGCACTAGAGAAAGCCACAAAATGAAAGTTTTTATACAGATAAAGATTTGTAAAGATACAGAATGCTTTTAACTGCAAACAAATAAAATAAAAGTGCTATATATAAATTGTTAGAAACAATAATCTGTATAAATAATAAAAAACAGGATACTTATATATCTCAGCTAACAGTTGTAGTCAACACCTCTTATCCACTCTGCTCAGTGTGTATAGACAGAAACCCTATCAAAGTTAGGGCTTAAATACCAGAACAACAACTTTTTTTTTTTACAAAAACACAAAAGAACCAGCCCCCACTAGCCAGCAGACAATTAACACAATCTAGCCAAAGTAAAGAAAGGCTTCAGCTAAAAAATAGCCTACAGACAGTAAGCACTAGAGAAAGCCACAAAATGAAAGTTTTTATACAGATAAAGATTTGTAAAGATACAGAATGCTTTTAACTGCAAACAAATAAAATAAAAGTGCTATATATAAATTGTTAGAAACAATAATCTGTATAAATAATAAAAAACAGGATACTTATATATCTCAGCTAACAGTTGTAGTCAACACCTCTTATCCACTCTGCTCAGTGTGTATAGACAGAAACCCTATCAAAGTTAGGGCTTAAATACCAGAACAACAACTTTTTTTTTACAAAAACACAAAAGAACCAGCCCCCACTAGCCAGCAGACAATTAACACAATCTAGCCAAAGTAAAGAAAGGCTTCAGCTAAAAAATAGCCTACAGACAGTAAGCACTAGAGAAAGCCACAAAATGAAAGTTTTTATACAGATAAAGATTTGTAAAGATACAGAATGCTTTTAACTGCAAACAAATAAAATAAAAGTGCTATATATAAATTGTTAGAAACAATAATCTGTATAAATAATAAAAAACAGGATACTTATATATCTCAGCTAACAGTTGTAGTCAACACCTCTTATCCACTCTGCTCAGTGTGTATAGACAGAAACCCTATCAAAGTTAGGGCTTAAATACCAGAACAACAACTTTTTTTTTTTTACAAAAACACAAAAGAACCAGCCCCCACTAGCCAGCAGACAATTAACACAATCTAGCCAAAGTAAAGAAAGGCTTCAGCTAAAAAATAGCCTACAGACAGTAAGCACTAGAGAAAGCCACAAAATGAACATTTTATACACATAAAGATTTGTAAAGATACAGAATGCTTTTAACTGCAAACAAATAAAATAAAAGTGCTATATATAAATTGTTAGAAACAATAATCTGTATAAATAATAAAAAACAGGATACTTATATATCTCAGCTAACAGTTGTAGTCAACACCTCTTATCCACTCTGCTCAGTGTGTATAGACAGAAACCCTATCAAAGTTAGGGCTTAAATACCAGAACAACAACTTTTTTTTTTACAAAAACACAAAAGAACCAGCCCCCACTAGCCAGCAGACAATTAACACAATCTAGCCAAAGTAAAGAAAGGCTTCAGCTAAAAAATAGCCTACAGACAGTAAGCACTAGAGAAAGCCACAAAATGAAAGTTTTTATACAGATAAAGATTTGTAAAGATACAGAATGCTTTTAACTGCAAACAAATAAAATAAAAGTGCTATATATAAATTGTTAGAAACAATAATCTGTATAAATAATAAAAAACAGGATACTTATATATCTCAGCTAACAGTTGTAGTCAACACCTCTTATCCACTCTGCTCAGTGTGTATAGACAGAAACCCTATCAAAGTTAGGGCTTAAATACCAGAACAACAACTTTTTTTTTTTACAAAAACACAAAAGAACCAGCCCCACTAGCCAGCAGACAATTAACACAATCTAGCCAAAGTAAAGAAAGGCTTCAGCTAAAAAATAGCCTACAGACAGTAAGCACTAGAGAAAGCCACAAAATGAAAGTTTTTATACAGATAAAGATTTGTAAAGATACAGAATGCTTTTAACTGCAAACAAATAAAATAAAAGTGCTATATATAAATTGTTAGAAACAATAATCTGTATAAATAATAAAAAACAGGATACTTATATATCTCAGCTAACAGTTGTAGTCAACACCTCTTATCCACTCTGCTCAGTGTGTATAGACAGAAACCCTATCAAAGTTAGGGCTTAAATACCAGAACAACAACTTTTTTTTTTTTACAAAAACACAAAAGAACCAGCCCCCACTAGCCAGCAGACAATTAACACAATCTAGCCAAAGTAAAGAAAGGCTTCAGCTAAAAAATAGCCTACAGACAGTAAGCACTAGAGAAAGCCACAAAATGAAAATTTTATACAGATAAAGATTTGTAAAGATACAGAATGCTTTTAACTGCAAACAAATAAAATAAAAGTGCTATATATAAATTGTTAGAAACAATAATCTGTATAAATAATAAAAAACAGGATACTTATATATCTCAGCTAACAGTTGTAGTCAACACCTCTTATCCACTCTGCTCAGTGTGTATAGACAGAAACCCTATCAAAGTTAGGGCTTAAATACCAGAACAACAACTTTTTTTTTACAAAAAAAAACAAAAGAACCAGCCCCACTAGCCAGCAGACAATTAACACAATCTAGCCAAAGTAAAGAAAGGCTTCAGCTAAAAAAATAGCCTACAGACAGTAAGCACTAGAGAAAGCCACAAAATGAAAGTTTTTATACAGATAAAGATTTGTAAAGATACAGAATGCTTTTAACTGCAAACAAATAAAATAAAAGTGCTATATATAAATTGTTAGAAACAATAATCTGTATAAATAATAAAAAAACAGGATACTTATATATCTCAGCTAACAGTTGTAGTCAACACCTCTTATCCACTCTGCTCAGTGTGTATAGACAGAAACCCTATCAAAGTTAGGGCTTAAATACCAGAACAACAACTTTTTTTTTTACAAAAACACAAAAGAACCAGCCCCCACTAGCCAGCAGACAATTAACACAATCTAGCCAAAGTAAAGAAAGGCTTCAGCTAAAAAATAGCCTACAGACAGTAAGCACTAGAGAAAGCCACAAAATGAAAGTTTTTATACAGATAAAGATTTGTAAAGATACAGAATGCTTTTAACTGCAAACAAATAAAATAAAAGTGCTATATATAAATTGTTAGAAACAATAATCTGTATAAATAATAAAAAACAGGATACTTATATATCTCAGCTAACAGTTGTAGTCAACACCTCTTATCCACTCTGCTCAGTGTGTATAGACAGAAACCCTATCAAAGTTAGGGCTTAAATACCAGAACAACAACTTTTTTTTTTACAAAAACACAAAAGAACCAGCCCCCACTAGCCAGCAGACAATTAACACAATCTAGCCAAAGTAAAGAAAGGCTTCAGCTAAAAAATAGCCTACAGACAGTAAGCACTAGAGAAAGCCACAAAATGAAAGTTTTATACAGATAAAGATTTGTAAAGATACAGAATGCTTTTAACTGCAAACAAATAAAATAAAAGTGCTATATATAAATTGTTAGAAACAATAATCTGTATAAATAATAAAAAACAGGATACTTATATATCTCAGCTAACAGTTGTAGTCAACACCTCTTATCCACTCTGCTCAGTGTGTATAGACAGAAACCCTATCAAAGTTAGGGCTTAAATACCAGAACAACAACTTTTTTTTTTCCAAACACAAAAGAACCAGCCCCCACTAGCCAGCAGACAATTAACACAATCTAGCCAAAGTAAAGAAAGGCTTCAGCTAAAAAATAGCCTACAGACAGTAAGCACTAGAGAAAGCCACAAAATGAAAGTTTTTATACAGATAAAGATTTGTAAAGATACAGAATGCTTTTAACTGCAAACAAATAAAATAAAAGTGCTATATATAAATTGTTAGAAACAATAATCTGTATAAATAATAAAAAAACAGGATACTTATATATCTCAGCTAACAGTTGTAGTCAACACCTCTTATCCACTCTGCTCAGTGTGTATAGACAGAAACCCTATCAAAGTTAGGGCTTAAATACCAGAACAACAACTTTTTTTTTTTTACAAAAACACAAAAGAACCAGCCCCACTAGCCAGCAGACAATTAACACAATCTAGCCAAAGTAAAGAAAGGCTTCAGCTAAAAAATAGCCTACAGACAGTAAGCACTAGAGAAAGCCACAAAATGAAAGTTTTTATACAGATAAAGATTTGTAAAGATACAGAATGCTTTTAACTGCAAACAAATAAAATAAAAGTGCTATATATAAATTGTTAGAAACAATAATCTGTATAAATAATAAAAAAAGGATACTTATATATCTCAGCTAACAGTTGTAGTCAACACCTCTTATCCACTCTGCTCAGTGTGTATAGACAGAAACCCTATCAAAGTTAGGGCTTAAATACCAGAACAACAACTTTTTTTTTTACAAACACAAAAGAACCAGCCCCCACTAGCCAGCAGACAATTAACACAATCTAGCCAAAGTAAAGAAAGGCTTCAGCTAAAAAATAGCCTACAGACAGTAAGCACTAGAGAAAGCCACAAAATGAAAGTTTTTATACAGATAAAGATTTGTAAAGATACAGAATGCTTTTAACTGCAAACAAATAAAATAAAAGTGCTATATATAAATTGTTAGAAACAATAATCTGTATAAATAATAAAAAACAGGATACTTATATATCTCAGCTAACAGTTGTAGTCAACACCTCTTATCCACTCTGCTCAGTGTGTATAGACAGAAACCCTATCAAAGTTAGGGCTTAAATACCAGAACAACAACTTTTTTTTTTACAAAAACACAAAAGAACCAGCCCCCACTAGCCAGCAGACAATTAACACAATCTAGCCAAAGTAAAGAAAGGCTTCAGCTAAAAAATAGCCTACAGACAGTAAGCACTAGAGAAAGCCACAAAATGAACATTTTATACAGATAAAGATTTGTAAAGATACAGAATGCTTTTAACTGCAAACAAATAAAATAAAAGTGCTATATATAAATTGTTAGAAACAATAATCTGTATAAATAATAAAAAACAGGATACTTATATATCTCAGCTAACAGTTGTAGTCAACACCTCTTATCCACTCTGCTCAGTGTGTATAGACAGAAACCCTATCAAAGTTAGGGCTTAAATACCAGAACAACAACTTTTTTTTTTACAAAAACACAAAAGAACCAGCCCCACTAGCCAGCAGACAATTAACACAATCTAGCCAAAGTAAAGAAAGGCTTCAGCTAAAAAATAGCCTACAGACAGTAAGCACTAGAGAAAGCCACAAAATGAAAGTTTTTATACAGATAAAGATTTGTAAAGATACAGAATGCTTTTAACTGCAAACAAATAAAATAAAAGTGCTATATATAAATTGTTAGAAACAATAATCTGTATAAATAATAAAAAACAGGATACTTATATATCTCAGCTAACAGTTGTAGTCAACACCTCTTATCCACTCTGCTCAGTGTGTATAGACAGAAACCCTATCAAAGTTAGGGCTTAAATACCAGAACAACAACTTTTTTTTTTACAAAAACACAAAAGAACCAGCCCCCACTAGCCAGCAGACAATTAACACAATCTAGCCAAAGTAAAGAAAGGCTTCAGCTAAAAAATAGCCTACAGACAGTAAGCACTAGAGAAAGCCACAAAATGAAAGTTTTTATACAGATAAAGATTTGTAAAGATACAGAATGCTTTTAACTGCAAACAAATAAAATAAAAGTGCTATATATAAATTGTTAGAAACAATAATCTGTATAAATAATAAAAAACAGGATACTTATATATCTCAGCTAACAGTTGTAGTCAACACCTCTTATCCACTCTGCTCAGTGTGTATAGACAGAAACCCTATCAAAGTTAGGGCTTAAATACCAGAACAACAACTTTTTTTTTACAAAACACAAAAGAACCAGCCCCCACTAGCCAGCAGACAATTAACACAATCTAGCCAAAGTAAAGAAAGGCTTCAGCTAAAAAATAGCCTACAGACAGTAAGCACTAGAGAAAGCCACAAAACGACAGATTTTATACAGATAAAGATTTGTAAAGATACAGAATGCTTTTAACTGCAAACAAATAAAATAAAAGTGCTATATATAAATTGTTAGAAACAATAATCTGTATAAATAATAAAAAACAGGATACTTATATATCTCAGCTAACAGTTGTAGTCAACACCTCTTATCCACTCTGCTCAGTGTGTATAGACAGAAACCCTATCAAAGTTAGGGCTTAAATACCAGAACAACAACTTTTTTTTTTTACAAAAACACAAAAGAACCAGCCCCCACTAGCCAGCAGACAATTAACACAATCTAGCCAAAGTAAAGAAAGGCTTCAGCTAAAAAATAGCCTACAGACAGTAAGCACTAGAGAAAGCCACAAAATGAAAGTTTTTATACAGATAAAGATTTGTAAAGATACAGAATGCTTTTAACTGCAAACAAATAAAATAAAAGTGCTATATATAAATTGTTAGAAACAATAATCTGTATAAATAATAAAAAAACAGGATACTTATATATCTCAGCTAACAGTTGTAGTCAACACCTCTTATCCACTCTGCTCAGTGTGTATAGACAGAAACCCTATCAAAGTTAGGGCTTAAATACCAGAACAACAACTTTTTTTTTTACAAAAACACAAAAGAACCAGCCCCCACTAGCCAGCAGACAATTAACACAATCTAGCCAAAGTAAAGAAAGGCTTCAGCTAAAAAATAGCCTACAGACAGTAAGCACTAGAGAAAGCCACAAAATGAAAGTTTTTATACAGATAAAGATTTGTAAAGATACAGAATGCTTTTAACTGCAAACAAATAAAATAAAAGTGCTATATATAAATTGTTAGAAACAATAATCTGTATAAATAATAAAAAACAGGATACTTATATATCTCAGCTAACAGTTGTAGTCAACACCTCTTATCCACTCTGCTCAGTGTGTATAGACAGAAACCCTATCAAAGTTAGGGCTTAAATACCAGAACAACAACTTTTTTTTTTACAAAAACACAAAAGAACCAGCCCCCACTAGCCAGCAGACAATTAACACAATCTAGCCAAAGTAAAGAAAGGCTTCAGCTAAAAAATAGCCTACAGACAGTAAGCACTAGAGAAAGCCACAAAATGAAAGTTTTTATACAGATAAAGATTTGTAAAGATACAGAATGCTTTTAACTGCAAACAAATAAAATAAAAGTGCTATATATAAATTGTTAGAAACAATAATCTGTATAAATAATAAAAAACAGGATACTTATATATCTCAGCTAACAGTTGTAGTCAACACCTCTTATCCACTCTGCTCAGTGTGTATAGACAGAAACCCTATCAAAGTTAGGGCTTAAATACCAGAACAACAACTTTTTTTTTTACAAAAACACAAAAGAACCAGCCCCCACTAGCCAGCAGACAATTAACACAATCTAGCCAAAGTAAAGAAAGGCTTCAGCTAAAAAATAGCCTACAGACAGTAAGCACTAGAGAAAGCCACAAAATGAACATATTATACACATAAAGATTTGTAAAGATACAGAATGCTTTTAACTGCAAACAAATAAAATAAAAGTGCTATATATAAATTGTTAGAAACAATAATCTGTATAAATAATAAAAAACAGGATACTTATATATCTCAGCTAACAGTTGTAGTCAACACCTCTTATCCACTCTGCTCAGTGTGTATAGACAGAAACCCTATCAAAGTTAGGGCTTAAATACCAGAACAACAACTTTTTTTTTTACAAAAACACAAAAGAACCAGCCCCCACTAGCCAGCAGACAATTAACACAATCTAGCCAAAGTAAAGAAAGGCTTCAGCTAAAAAATAGCCTACAGACAGTAAGCACTAGAGAAAGCCACAAAATGAAAGTTTTTATACAGATAAAGATTTGTAAAGATACAGAATGCTTTTAACTGCAAACAAATAAAATAAAAGTGCTATATATAAATTGTTAGAAACAATAATCTGTATAAATAATAAAAAACAGGATACTTATATATCTCAGCTAACAGTTGTAGTCAACACCTCTTATCCACTCTGCTCAGTGTGTATAGACAGAAACCCTATCAAAGTTAGGGCTTAAATACCAGAACAACAACTTTTTTTTTTACAAAAACACAAAAGAACCAGCCCCCACTAGCCAGCAGACAATTAACACAATCTAGCCAAAGTAAAGAAAGGCTTCAGCTAAAAAATAGCCTACAGACAGTAAGCACTAGAGAAAGCCACAAAATGAAAGTTTTTATACAGATAAAGATTTGTAAAGATACAGAATGCTTTTAACTGCAAACAAATAAAATAAAAGTGCTATATATAAATTGTTAGAAACAATAATCTGTATAAATAATAAAAAACAGGATACTTATATATCTCAGCTAACAGTTGTAGTCAACACCTCTTATCCACTCTGCTCAGTGTGTATAGACAGAAACCCTATCAAAGTTAGGGCTTAAATACCAGAACAACAACTTTTTTTTTTACAAAAACACAAAAGAACCAGCCCCCACTAGCCAACAGACAATTAACACAATCTAGCCAAAGTAAAGAAAGGCTTCAGCTAAAAAAATAGCCTACAGACAGTAAGCACTAGAGAAAGCCACAAAATGAAAGTTTTTATACAGATAAAGATTTGTAAAGATACAGAATGCTTTTAACTGCAAACAAATAAAATAAAAGTGCTATATATAAATTGTTAGAAACAATAATCTGTATAAATAATAAAAAACAGGATACTTATATATCTCAGCTAACAGTTGTAGTCAACACCTCTTATCCACTCTGCTCAGTGTGTATAGACAGAAACCCTATCAAAGTTAGGGCTTAAATACCAGAACAACAACTTTTTTTTTTTACAAAAACACAAAAGAACCAGCCCCCACTAGCCAGCAGACAATTAACACAATCTAGCCAAAGTAAAGAAAGGCTTCAGCTAAAAAATAGCCTACAGACAGTAAGCACTAGAGAAAGCCACAAAATGAAAGTTTTTATACAGATAAAGATTTGTAAAGATACAGAATGCTTTTAACTGCAAACAAATAAAATAAAAGTGCTATATATAAATTGTTAGAAACAATAATCTGTATAAATAATAAAAACAGGATACTTATATATCTCAGCTAACTGTTGTAGTCAACACCTCTTATCCACTCTGCTCAGTGTGTATAGACAGAAACCCTATCAAAGTTAGGGCTTAAATACCAGAACAACAACTTTTTTTTTTACAAAAACACAAAAGAACCAGCCCCCACTAGCCAACAGACAATTAACACAATCTAGCCAGAGTAAAGAAAGGCTTCAGCTAAAAAATAGCCTACAGACAGTAAGCACTAGAGAAAGCCACAAAATGAAAGTTTTTATACAGATAAAGATTTGTAAAGATACAGAATGCTTTTAACTGCAAACAAATAAAATAAAAGTGCTATATATAAATTGTTAGAAACAATAATCTGTATAAATAATAAAAACAGGATACTTATATATCTCAGCTAACTGTTGTAGTCAACACCTCTTATCCACTCTGCTCAGTGTGTATAGACAGAAACCCTATCAAAGTTAGGGCTTAAATACCAGAACAACAACTTTTTTTTTTTACAAAAACACAAAAGAACCAGCCCCCACTAGCCAGCAGACAATTAACACAATCTAGCCAGAGTAAAGAAAGGCTTCAGCTAAAAAATAGCCTACAGACAGTAAGCACTAGAGAAAGCCACAAAATGAAAGTTTTTATACAGATAAAGATTTGTAAAGATACAGAATGCTTTTAACTGCAAACAAATAAAATAAAAGTGCTATATATAAATTGTTAGAAACAATAATCTGTATAAATAATAAAAACAGGATACTTATATATCTCAGCTAACTGTTGTAGTCAACACCTCTTATCCACTCTGCTCAGTGTGTATAGACAGAAACCCTATCAAAGTTAGGGCTTAAATACCAGAACAACAACTTTTTTTTTTTAAAAAACACAAAAGAACCAGCCCCACTAGCCAACAGACAATTAACACAATCTAGCCAAAGTAAAGAAAGGCTTCAGCTAAAAAATAGCCTACAGACAGTAAGCACTAGAGAAAGCCACAAAATGAAAGTTTTTATACAGATAAAGATTTGTAAAGATACAGAATGCTTTTAACTGCAAACAAATAAAATAAAAGTGCTATATATAAATTGTTAGAAACAATAATCTGTATAAATAATAAAAAACAGGATACTTATATATCTCAGCTAACTGTTGTAGTCAACACCTCTTATTCCCTCTGCTCAGTGTGTATAGACAGAAACCCTATCAAAGTTAGGGATTAAATTCCAGAAAAACAACAACTTTTTTTTTTACAAAAACACAAAAGAACCAGCCCCCACTAGCCATAAGACAATTAAGACAATCTAGCCAGAGTAAAGAAAGGCTTCAGCTAAAAAATAGCCTACTGACAGTAAGCACTAGAGAAAGCCACAAAATGAAAGTTTTTATACAGATAAAGATTTGTAAAGATACAGAATGCTTTTAACTGCAAACAAATAAATAAAAGTGCTATATATGAATAGCCAGAAACAATAATCTGTATAAATAAGAAAAACAGGATACTTATATATCTCAGCTAACTGTTGTAGTCAGCACCTCTTATCCACTCTGCTCAGTGTGTATAGACAGAAACCCTATCAAAGTTAGGGCTTAAATACCAGAACAACAACTTTTTTTTTTACAAAAACACAAAAGAACCAGCCCCCACTAGCCAACAGACAATTAACACAATCTAGCCAGAGTAAAGAAAGGCTTCAGCTAAAAAATAGCCTACAGACAGTAAGCACTAGAGAAAGCCACAAAATGAAAGTTTTTATACAGATAAAGATTTGTAAAGATACAGAATGCTTTTAACTGCAAACAAATAAAATAAAAGTGCTATATATAAATTGTTAGAAACAATAATCTGTATAAATAATAAAAAACAGGATACTTATATATCTCAGCTAACTGTTGTAGTCAACACCTCTTATCCACTCTGCTCAGTGTGTATAGACAGAAACCCTATCAAAGTTAGGGCTTAAATACCAGAACAACAACTTTTTTTTTTTTACAAAAACACAAAAGAACCAGCCCCCACTAGCCAACAGACAATTAACACAATCTAGCCAGAGTAAAGAAAGGCTTCAGCTAAAAAATAGCCTACAGACAGTAAGCACTAGAGAAAGCCACAAAATGAAAGTTTTTATACAGATAAAGATTTGTAAAGATACAGAATGCTTTTAACTGCAAACAAATAAAATAAAAGTGCTATATATAAATTGTTAGAAACAATAATCTGTATAAATAATAAAAAACAGGATACTTATATATCTCAGCTAACTGTTGTAGTCAACACCTCTTATCCACTCTGCTCAGTGTGTATAGACAGAAACCCTATCAAAGTTAGGGCTTAAATACCAGAACAACAACTTTTTTTTTACAAAAACACAAAAGAACCAGCCTCCACTAGCCAGCAGACAATTAACACAATCTAGCCAGAGTAAAGAAAGGCTTCAGCTAAAAAAATAGCCTACAGACAGTAAGCACTAGAGAAAGCCACAAAATGAAAGTTTTTATACAGATAAAGATTTGTAAAGATACAGAATGCTTTTAACTGCAAACAAATAAAATAAAAGTGCTATATATAAATTGTTAGAAACAATAATCTGTATAAATAATAAAAACAGGATACTTATATATCTCAGCTAACTGTTGTAGTCAACACCTCTTATCCACTCTGCTCAGTGTGTATAGACAGAAACCCTATCAAAGTTAGGGCTTAAATACCAGAACAACAACTTTTTTTTTTTACAAAAACACAAAAGAACCAGCCCCCACTAGCCAACAGACAATTAACACAATCTAGCCAGAGTAAAGAAAGGCTTCAGCTAAAAAATAGCCTACAGACAGTAAGCACTAGAGAAAGCCACAAAATGAAAGTTTTTATACAGATAAAGATTTGTAAAGATACAGAATGCTTTTAACTGCAAACAAATAAAATAAAAGTGCTATATATAAATTGTTAGAAACA
This sequence comes from Protopterus annectens, assembly GCF_019279795.1. Taxonomy (NCBI): domain Eukaryota; kingdom Metazoa; phylum Chordata; order Ceratodontiformes; family Protopteridae; genus Protopterus; species Protopterus annectens. The sequence goes on from NC_056743.1 coordinate 1,159,012,813, forward strand.
ATAATCTGTATAAATAATAAAAAACAGGATACTTATATATCTCAGCTAACTGTTGTAGTCAACACCTCTTATCCACTCTGCTCAGTGTGTATAGACAGAAACCCTATCAAAGTTAGGGCTTAAATACCAGAACAACAACTTTTTTTTTTACAAAAACACAAAAGAACCAGCCCCCACTAGCCAGCAGACAATTAACACAATCTAGCCAGAGTAAAGAAAGGCTTCAGCTAAAAAATAGCCTACTGACAGTAAGCACTAGAGAAAGCCACAAAATGAAAGTTTTTATACAGATAAAGATTTGTAAAGATACAGAATGCTTTTAACTGCAAACAAATAAAATAAAAGTGCTATATATAAATTGTTAGAAACAATAATCTGTATAAATAATAAAAAACAGGATACTTATATATCTCAGCTAACTGTTGTAGTCAACACCTCTTATCCACTCTGCTCAGTGTGTATAGACAGAAACCCTATCAAAGTTAGGGATTAAATTCCAGAACAACAACTTTTTTTTTACAAAAACACAAAAGAACCAGCCCCCACTAGCCATAAGACAATTAAGACAATCTAGCCAGAGTAAAGAAAGGCTTCAGCTAAAAAAAATAGCCTACTGACAGTAAGCACTAGAGAAAGCCACAAAATGAAATTTTTATACAGATAAAGATTTGTAAAGATACAGAAAGCTTTTAACTGCAAACAAATAAAATAAAAGTGCTATATATAAATTGTTAGAAACAATCATCTGTATAAATAATAAAAAACAGGATACTTATATATCTCAGCTAACTGTTGTAGTCAACACCTCTTATCCACTCTGCTCAGTGTGTATAGACAGAAACCCTATCAAAGTTAGGGCTTAAATACCAGAACAACAACTTTTTTTTTACAAAAACACAAAAGAACCAGCCCCCCTAGCCAAAAGACAATTAACACAATCTAGCCAAAGTAAAGAAAGGCTTCAGCTAAAAAATAGCCTACAGACAGTAAGCACTAGAGAAAGCCACAAAATGAAAGTTTTTATACAGATAAAGATTTGTAAAGATACAGAATGCTTTTAACTGCAAACAAATAAAATAAAAGTGCTATATATAAATTGTTAGAAACAATAATCTGTATAAATAATAAAAAACAGGATACTTATATATCTCAGCTAACTGTTGTAGTCAACACCTCTTATCCACTCTGCTCAGTGTGTATAGACAGAAACCCTATCAAAGTTAGGGCTTAAATACCAGAACAACAACTTTTTTTTTTTACAAAAACACAAAAGAACCAACCCCACTAGCCAACAGACAATTAACACAATCTAGCCAGAGTAAAGAAAGGCTTCAGCTAAAAAAAATAGCCTACAGACAGTAAGCACTAGAGAAAGCCACAAAATGAAAGTTTTTATACAGATAAAGATTTGTAAAGATACAGAATGCTTTTAACTGCAAACAAATAAAATAAAAGTGCTATATATAAATTGTTAGAAACAATAATCTGTATAAATAATAAAAAAACAGGATACTTATATATCTCAGCTAACTGTTGTAGTCAACACCTCTTATCCACTCTGCTCAGTGTGTATAGACAGAAACCCTATCAAAGTTAGGGCTTAAATACCAGAACAACAACTTTTTTTTTTTACAAAAACACAAAAGAACCAGCCCCCACTAGCCAACAGACAATTAACACAATCTAGCCAGAGTAAAGAAAGGCTTCAGCTAAAAAATAGCCTACAGACAGTAAGCACTAGAGAAAGCCACAAAATGAAAGTTTTTATACAGATAAAGATTTGTAAAGATACAGAATGCTTTTAACTGCAAACAAATAAAATAAAAGTGCTATATATAAATTGTTAGAAACAATAATCTGTATAAATAATAAAAAACAGGATACTTATATATCTCAGCTAACTGTTGTAGTCAACACCTCTTATCCACTCTGCTCAGTGTGTATAGACAGAAACCCTATCAAAGTTAGGGCTTAAATACCAGAACAACAACTTTTTTTTACAAAAACACAAAAGAAGCAGTCCCACTAGCCAACAGACAATTAACACAATCTAGCCAGAGTAAAGAAAGGCTTCAGCTAAAAAATAGCCTACAGACAGTAAGCACTAGAGAAAGCCACAAAATGAAAGTTTTTATACAGATAAAGATTTGTAAAGATACAGAATGCTTTTAACTGCAAACAAATAAAATAAAAGTGCTATATATAAATTGTTAGAAACAATAATCTGTATAAATAATAAAAAACAGGATACTTATATATCTCAGCTAACTGTTGTAGTCAACACCTCTTATCCACTCTGCTCAGTGTGTATAGACAGAAACCCTATCAAAGTTAGGGCTTAAATACCAGAACAACAACTTTTTTTTTTACAAAAACACAAAAGAACCAACCCCACTAGCCAACAGACAATTAACACAATCTAGCCAGAGTAAAGAAAGGCTTCAGCTAAAAAAATAGCCTACAGACAGTAAGCACTAGAGAAAGCCACAAAATGAAAGTTGTTATACAGATAAAGATTTGTAAAGATACAGAATGCTTTTAACTGCAAACAAATAAAATAAAAGTGCTATATATAAATTGTTAGAAACAATAATCTGTATAAATAATAAAAAACAGGATACTTATATATCTCAGCTAACTGTTGTAGTCAACACCTCTTATCCACTCTGCTCAGTGTGTATAGACAGAAACCCTATCAAAGTTAGGGCTTAAATACCAGAACAACAACTTTTTTTTTTTACAAAAACACAAAAGAACCAGCCCCCACTAGCCAACAGACAATTAACACAATCTAGCCAGAGTAAAGAAAGGCTTCAGCTAAAAAAATAGCCTACAGACAGTAAGCACTAGAGAAAGCCACAAAATGAAAGTTTTATACAGATAAAGATTTGTAAAGATACAGAATGCTTTTAACTGCAAACAAATAAAATAAAAGTGCTATATATAAATTGTTAGAAACAATAATCTGTATAAATAATAAAAAACAGGATACTTATATATCTCAGCTAACTGTTGTAGTCAACACCTCTTATCCACTCTGCTCAGTGTGTATAGACAGAAACCCTATCAAAGTTAGGGCTTAAATACCAGAACAACAACTTTTTTTTTTACAAAAACACAAAAGAACCAGCCCCACTAGCCAACAGACAATTAACACAATCTAGCCAAAGTAAAGAAAGGCTTCAGCTAAAAAATAGCCTACAGACAGTAAGCACTAGAGAAAGCCACAAAATGAAAGTTTTTATACAGATAAAGATTTGTAAAGATACAGAATGCTTTTAACTGCAAACAAATAAAATAAAAGTGCTATATATAAATTGTTAGAAACAATAATCTGTATAAATAATAAAAAACAGGATACTTATATATCTCAGCTAACAGTTGTAGTCAACACCTCTTATCCACTCTGCTCAGTGTGTATAGACAGAAACCCTATCAAAGTTAGGGCTTAAATACCAGAACAACAACTTTTTTTTTTTACAAAAACACAAAAGAACCAGCCCCACTAGCCAGCAGACAATTAACACAATCTAGCCAAAGTAAAGAAAGGCTTCAGCTAAAAAATAGCCTACAGACAGTAAGCACTAGAGAAAGCCACAAAATGAAAGTTTTTATACAGATAAAGATTTGTAAAGATACAGAATGCTTTTAACTGCAAACAAATAAAATAAAAGTGCTATATATAAATTGTTAGAAACAATAATCTGTATAAATAATAAAAAACAGGATACTTATATATCTCAGCTAACAGTTGTAGTCAACACCTCTTATCCACTCTGCTCAGTGTGTATAGACAGAAACCCTATCAAAGTTAGGGCTTAAATACCAGAACAACAACTTTTTTTTTACAAAAACACAAAAGAACCAGCCCCCACTAGCCAGCAGACAATTAACACAATCTAGCCAAAGTAAAGAAAGGCTTCAGCTAAAAAATAGCCTACAGACAGTAAGCACTAGAGAAAGCCACAAAATGAAAGTTTTTATACAGATAAAGATTTGTAAAGATACAGAATGCTTTTAACTGCAAACAAATAAAATAAAAGTGCTATATATAAATTGTTAGAAACAATAATCTGTATAAATAATAAAAAACAGGATACTTATATATCTCAGCTAACAGTTGTAGTCAACACCTCTTATCCACTCTGCTCAGTGTGTATAGACAGAAACCCTATCAAAGTTAGGGCTTAAATACCAGAACAACAACTTTTTTTTTTTTACAAAAACACAAAAGAACCAGCCCCCACTAGCCAGCAGACAATTAACACAATCTAGCCAAAGTAAAGAAAGGCTTCAGCTAAAAAATAGCCTACAGACAGTAAGCACTAGAGAAAGCCACAAAATGAACATTTTATACAGATAAAGATTTGTAAAGATACAGAATGCTTTTAACTGCAAACAAATAAAATAAAAGTGCTATATATAAATTGTTAGAAACAATAATCTGTATAAATAATAAAAAACAGGATACTTATATATCTCAGCTAACAGTTGTAGTCAACACCTCTTATCCACTCTGCTCAGTGTGTATAGACAGAAACCCTATCAAAGTTAGGGCTTAAATACCAGAACAACAACTTTTTTTTTTACAAAAACACAAAAGAACCAGCCCCCACTAGCCAGCAGACAATTAACACAATCTAGCCAAAGTAAAGAAAGGCTTCAGCTAAAAAAATAGCCTACAGACAGTAAGCACTAGAGAAAGCCACAAAATGAAAGTTTTTATACAGATAAAGATTTGTAAAGATACAGAATGCTTTTAACTGCAAACAAATAAAATAAAAGTGCTATATATAAATTGTTAGAAACAATAATCTGTATAAATAATAAAAAACAGGATACTTATATATCTCAGCTAACAGTTGTAGTCAACACCTCTTATCCACTCTGCTCAGTGTGTATAGACAGAAACCCTATCAAAGTTAGGGCTTAAATACCAGAACAACAACTTTTTTTTTTTACAAAAACACAAAAGAACCAGCCCCCACTAGCCAGCAGACAATTAACACAATCTAGCCAAAGTAAAGAAAGGCTTCAGCTAAAAAAATAGCCTACAGACAGTAAGCACTAGAGAAAGCCACAAAATGAAAGTTTTTATACAGATACAGGGCCAGATTCAGGAAGGCATACATGGAGTTCAAGAGTAGTGTAAGCCTCCGTGTAAGCCTCCCGATTCAGGAACAGCCCAAATCTCCATGTAAGAGACAGCTAACACGTCTCTTACACGGACTGGGTGTGGAAATGCAGAATACCTCATTTGCAGCTTAAATATATGCAAATGAGGTATTTGAGCGATTCCTGAAGCCGAAACCAGTCCGTGTAATGGACGTGTTAGCTGCAGAAATGTACTCAGCTGACAACTGAGTACATTTCTGCAAAATTAAAAACGAAGCTATGTCAGCTCCAAATAAAGGGTGCATATGTTTCATTAAGCATGCCAATGGCCAAATATGTGGCCATTGGCATGTAAAACTGTTGCAAAAATAAGTTATATAACTTTTTTTTTTTCACGGGATTTCTGGGTTTAACTGCAGCGCACACCCGCGCAAACGGGGTGCGCTACCTAAAACTAAAAACCGAAGCTTATAAGCCCACAGTTGTGGGATTTATGTATTACATGGAATGTCAATGGAGGGACTTGCAGACCAAAAACAATATGGCCTCCGTTTAGTGGTTGTCAAAGGGGGGAAGCTCCGTGTAAGACATGTAACTAGTCATTACTAGGCAATCCTATGTAAATGAGGGTTACAATACTGAATCACACTGCCACATAGGTAATGAGCACTTTCTGAGTAGTGTAAGAGTTAGAGAAGGGGGAGGAACAGAGTAAGAGGTAGGTGACATCATGGGGGGAAGGATAGTAATAAATGTACCAGATTGGAGGGCAATGTAAGGTAAGAGATGACAGACAGACATCAGGGAGGGAGGTGTGTCCCAACAGAACACTAGGAAAGTCAAGAAATTGAGGGTATACGCTATCCCTACACTCAAAGTTTCTTGAAATACGTGCATGCGCGTGTGTGCACGCGTGTAAGGCAGGTTCAACATGTGGGAGCGTGTTGCAAACCGTTTACAACGGTTTGTGCGGGCGTGCACGTGTGTAAGGCAGTGTGCGCATGTTTTAACATGAATCAGCCAAGCTCACACCGTGTAAGGATGTGTGCGCGCGTGTAACACCGTGTAGAGATGTGTGCACGCGTTTAAGTGACTGTGAGCGTGTTTAAGCTGGTGTGCACATTGCTCTCCCTCAGGAAACAGAGAGGAAACAGGAAACAACTAAAATACAGGGAAACTGCCAGCAGATACTGCTGGAGTTAATTGGGGGAAACAATTAGAAGCAGGCAATTACACAGGCAGACTAGAAGCCCAACCCAGCACTTAAAACACTGCAAAGAGCAGTGCAGGCTGTTTCTCACAAGAGATACTGCCAGAAATTAAGCTATCAGAATTGAAAACTGAAAAAAGCTGAACTCAGAGCAGAAATGCTAGGGGCTGCCATAGCTATTATAATCAGGCATAGGCAAATTGCTGAGGGTGGTGACAATGCAGATGCTGACAGACAACCCAGAGTGAGGAGAAGGAGAAGAGTATACAGGCCCAGGGTCACCTACCATGGGTTACATGAGCTGGAGATAGTAGAGCGCTACAGAGTGGACAGAGACCTTCTGCAGCAGATTGTTGAGCTGTGCAGGCCACATCTCACACACAGAACCAACAGAGGGGAACCCATCCCAGTGGAAACCAAGGTATGTGTTGGCCTAAGAATACTAGCAACAGGTACCTTCCAGAGACCAACTGGTGATATGATGGGGATATCACAGGCATCAGCCTCCAGAGTACTGCACCAGTTCCTGGATGCCATGTCAGCACATGTCAGTGATCATATATATGTCCCTAATGACCGTGAGGTTGTGGCCAGCAATATGCGTCTCTTCCAGCAAATAGCGGGATACCCTGAGGTGCTGGGTGCAATAGACTGCACGCACATATGCATCAAAGCACCGGCCGGTGAGCGGGGTAGAGCCTACATTAACCGCAAGGTATACCCCTCCATCAACTGCCAGGTCGTGTGTGATGCCCAAGGCATAATAATGAATGTGTGTGCTGGCTGCCCTGGGAGCTACCACGATTCCCACATCTGGCATCTGACGCAGCTGTACCAATCATTTGCCAATGGGGACTTCCCACACGGACACCTAGTGGGGGATGCAGGTTATGCACTTGAGCCGTGGCTGATGACACCCATCAGAAATGCACACACACCTGAACAGGAACGCCATAATGAGGCACACGCACAAACACGTAATGTCATAGAGCGTGTGTTTGGGCTGCTCAAGTCACGGTTCCGGTGTCTGGACACATCTGGTGGAGCCTTGCAGTACACACCAACTACATGTACCCAAATGATCATGATATGTGCTATGCTACATAATATGATCCTGCGGAAACAGCTGCAGCAGGACCAGCACAGGGCTGGGCCAAACATCCCCCCACCATTGCCAAGGCCACCACAGGCAGGGGTGACTCGGAGGAGGAACAACCTGACCTTGTCCCAGTAGGCAGAAGGAGGCATGCCCAGTATGCCCTGGCCTTGGCAAAGAGGCAACGCATAGCACATACCCTTGGTCAGTAGGAACACTGGGACTGATACCCACTCTGACTCACTCATACAGTAACAGGGATGCCTAACATGACACAACCTGCTTCCAAACATGTACAGGGAGTGTAGTATGTGCATCTGACAGAGGCGGCCCTGCAGCACCACCTGAGGCATGAATGCCATGTGTTAAGTAATGTAATATCATGTACCATATGCACACCTGAGGACCCCAACTAACATCCACCCTCAACAATCATAAACCACAAAAACACAAACCCACCTCATGGGTACCACAAGGGATAGGAACCTAGATGTAATGCTACCCAATGCCAGAAGTATAAACATCAAGATGCATGCAGTGTAAACACACACAGTATAGAGAATGTAGATATCAGTGCTGTAATAGAAAACAGGGTCAAAGCCCACATCAGCACCCTGACACTACCAGGTCACACCTCATACAGTGATGTACATGTGCAAAAACATGGAACAAGATAAAAATGAGGGTGACTAGCAATAAATGGCATGGATAACCACACACCCGTGTTTGTACCACAACAAGAAGCAACATGGAATAGCCATGGTCAAAAACCAATGGCTAAAACTGACTACTACTATATAGCTTGCTGCAGACCACTGTCCTAATAGCAGGAACTGCCCCAGGCCTATGTTCATAGGTTCATAGGTTCATACTAGGCTATCTGCTCTAGGGCATTTATAAGCCTAGCCCAGAGTTTTGTGGCTTCTGCCACCCCTTCAATTTGATGGATAATATGCCCATTATTTTGCTGTGCCTCTGTCAAGCAGTGATACTGAGGTTATCCCTGGGGTATACCTGCAATCTCCCATCCATTGGTCAAGATCTCACTTGAACAAAGCCAGTGAGGTGCTCAGCCTCACATGTACCAGGATGTTGTTCCACAGCATAGGGACTCTCTGGGTGATGAATCTGTCCCTCCAGCACATCCTATTAATATCTGTGTTGAGGTTTACGTCTCCTGCCCTTGTAGTTCTGATGGATGTAGAGGTCTTGAGGTGAAGCATGTTCATTAATTCTGGGATGGACATAGCCTTGTATGTCAGGCACAGGTCACCTCTGAGCAGACGGTAAGCGACTGAATACAGCTGGAATTCCTTCAGTCGGGCAGCATAAGAAATATGTTTGAGACCCTTTCACCTCCTGTTGAGGAATTTGTGGGCCCATCCAATTGCCGCAGGTGTTGGGTCAGATACATTCTGAATGGGGCATTGTATGCAATCATTGGTCTGATGAGTGATGAGTACAGGGGAACAATGACCTCCCTTGATCTAGATGTGAATCCCTGCATGATGAGGTGGCCAATGTAGAAGGTCTTTCAAACTACCCTGGCAATGTGAGTGTCAAACAAAAGGTTACTGTCAACCTGGGTGCCCAGGTCCCTGATAACCTCCTCTGTGCTTAGAGGATTGCCACCTAGATGGGAACTAGTGGTAACCTTGTTCTTCCTGAAGGGTATGGCTATGCATTGTTTAGTGTTTAATGTAAGGCCATGGCTCTGGCACCAGTTATCCGTGTCTATGAGACCCTTCTGAAGGATGTCTGTGTCAGATGGGTTTCCAACTATGCTACCCAGTTTGCAGTCATCTTCAAACTTTGTCAGCCATAATCCTCCTGTGTTTGCTCGTACTTCTGAAAAGTAGATGCTGAACAAATGTGGGCCCAGGACTAAGCCCTGTGGGACACCACTTGTGACAGCTCCGGAGTGTGACATGGCACCAGCAACTTTGACCCTGTGTGTTCCATCACTTAGCCAGTTTGCAACCCATGCTGTGATGTATGGGGTTCACAATTAAGCTGGTGATGTTTTCAATGATACCTGAGTGGGGTATTGTGTCGAAAGCCTTTGCCAGGTCAAGGTAGGCTGTGTGGACTGCCTTGCCCACGTCAATGGCCTGGGTGACTGTCTTGAAAAAGTCAACCAAGTTTAAAAGGCATGATCTGCCCTTGACAAAGCCAAACTGGATTGGATCCAATGTCTGCAGGTCCCCTATGTCTTCATTTATAATTCCCATTATGATCCTCTCCATAGCTTAGCAGAACAGGCTTGTCAAGCTGATGGGATGGTAGTTTCCGGGGTTGGTGGAGGCACCTCCTTTGTGAAGTGGGTCCACCATTGCCGTATGCCACTCCTTGGGCGCATATCCTGAGGTGAGGCTAAGATTAAACAGCTGCCCTAACTGCGGGTGTAATTACTCATTGAGTTCATGGAGCACACAACTGGGGACACCATCTGGTCCCATGGATAAAGTGTTTTCCGCCTTAGATAGAGCAGTTCCCACCCCAGCATTGGAGATGTTTGGGGGGCTACAATCCTCTGGTGTAGATACCCCTCCAGTTGGGGGGAGGGGGGAGAAATCTGCACTGAACCTGTCAGCCAGTATGTTGGCAATGTCTGTAGGTGGAGTGATATCTACATCATTCCGAACTAATTCTGAACATATCTGGGAGTTCCCTCCCATGTTTCAAACATAGGTAAAAAAGGCCTCATGATTGTCCCTTGAGTCTTGAGTGGGTTTACTCTCAAAACTTGCCTCGGATGATTGTATGGGGGAACCCAGTATTTTACTCACAATGAGCAGGGGTGTCTTCCCTCCTACGGATTATGCTCTATCTCGTAGTAGCTCCTTCCTTGTGTTGTAGAGCTTGTTTATGGCTAGGGTCCACCAGACTGGATGCTTGCCTGTGGTACAAAGAGTCTTTGTTTTGTTTGGGATTGCCTGATCCATGCAGTCCTGGAGGTGCTGGTAGAAGGCATTTCTAAGTGATACAGTGGCTTGGGTAATGGTGTCCGCTGGCTTGGGGGCCTTGAAAGAGACCACACCAGTCCTTAGAAATGTGAAGTCGGCATTTGAGAAGGTCTTCACTGTTTGTTTTTCTATCTGGGGTGTGGGTGGGATGTGGACTCCCACTGAGAGTAGTCCATGATCTGATCTCACCAATGATGGGTATACTTCTGGCATTGAACAATGTGACCCCATGTTCATGATGATGAGTTCTAGTATGTTGCCTCCACTTGTGGGGATTGGGACCAGTTGTTCCATGGCATTTGAGTGTATGAACTCTTGGAACCTTTGTGTTAGAGTGTTGTGGCTTGATTAGTGATCCCAGTCTATATGTGGATAGTTGGAATCACCCAGTAGGATGGTGTTTGGAGATACATTTATCCCCTTCAGTATTTGCAGGATAGCTGTGTGAGGTACCTGAGTTTGAGAGGGTGGCATGTAACATGCTACAAACTGCAGAGCAGTCTTGCCTACGGTCACTGGCACCTGGATGGTCTCCGATGCATCGTGTGTTGCCACTAACCATGGGGTGAGGGTGTCCTTGATGAATATTGACACCCACCATCCTTCTTGGTGTTGTCTGGATTCTGGTGCCGGAACGCATGATATGAGGTAACACCCGATAGTGCCGGGGTGCTGTCAGAAGCTGTGAACCAGGTTTCAGGCACAGCACAGACATCAATGTGCTACATACTGAGAAGGGCATAGAGTGTGTGCAGCTTGAGGTTGAGACATCTGGCATTGAGCAGCATTACCCTTAGTGTCTTTCCTTTACTGTGTTCTAGGGTGGTAGGTGTAGAATCTGAATCTTGCATAAAAAAGGCACAATGGGGGAGGCAAGAGCATCATCCGAAATCCGGAAGCCCAGGGGTGACAGGTGCAAGCCGTCCCTTGCAAATCACCGTGGCCTGTCCAGCATGTCATCCCAGGCAGACAGACATTGGACCCCTTTGAATGACACCATAGTTTAAGCAAAATATTACAGCTGATCATCTTGTCTCTGTTTATGTGGCATCATACTTGGTGAAGGTAGGATACTGCTGAAGGTCACGGTCACACCTGCCTGGCCTACATAATCAGAGGGATCCTCTATGTCTCTTTCCATGTAGTCCAGGGAGGTACATCTCAGGTCGTTCACACCAGCATGGATAATGACTGGGTCAGACTTGTACTTGCAGTTGAGTGACCTGAGTGCTTGCATTATGTGGTGGATTCCAGTGCCCGATAGGCAGCTTACTGTGACCTCCTCCGTACCCGATCTGGTGAGCGGGACGTCAGTGTGTCTGACTATGGAGTCACCTATGACAAGTGTGTCTGGCATTGTGTTTGGCCTTAAGGGCTGTGACTGTTTGGCACACCGACTCTGTGGTCAATGTGTTGCATGTGCTGTGCCCTGTGGAGGCAGTTGTGTGAGTGTCTGCTGTGGTGGCCACTGCCGTTTTGGTAGAATTCTGATCAGAGCCTCTGAGTATGTCTCTGTGTGTCTATGTGTATGATCTTAAGTTGTGATAGTGCCATGTGAGACTGGATTTGTGATGTGTGTGGTTACCTTCACCTTCTCTCTGGTCTTGCTAGTCCTATGTTGAGAGAGCTCAGCCTCCACTTTGGCTATATAGTTGCATCTCTCACATGTATGTGTGTTGTATGGGAGAAGGAGAGGGTTGTCAGTGTACATGAGGCAAGTGTAACATTGCCTCAATATTCCCAGGTTCACCAGCTGAGCAGGAGAGGACACTAGCAACTGATCCCTAGACATGCTAGAAGGAATAGACAAATCAATGTTGGAATACAGGGAGATATCAAGCCCCCCAAACCACATCATAGTGTTTGATTGACAAATGCCTACACATACACCGGTGTTTCATAGTGTCATAGTCTACTACTAGGCTATCTGCCCTAGTGCATGTATAAGCCTAGCCATAGTGATGTGGCTATTGCCACCCCTTATAGTGGTAATAAGTGTACAGAATAGATTCTGAATATTGTGCCTCTGACTTAGTAGTGACACATTATGACCCCTTACGTAATTGAATAACATGACTGTGCCTCTGTCTAGTCTGTGCCTCCATCTCATATGCAGTTGTCCAGATGTCTCCTGAAGAGAGTCAGTGAGGGACTCTGTCAAACATGAACTGGGATACTCTGCTAGAGTGTGAGATGCCTCTGAGTTATGACTCTGTCCCTCCAGCATGTCCTATACATGTATGTGCTGAGGTTCAAATCCTCAGCTCTCATGGCTCTGGTGGATTTGGATTGCTTGCAGTTGAGCATGTCCACCAAATCCTGATTGGACATGGTCTTGTATGTCAGGCATAGGTCACCTGTAAGTATGCGGTATGACACTGAACAAAGCTGGATTTCCTGTATTCTGGAAGCATATGACATGTGTTGAAGAACCCTGATCTTCATGGTAGGTACTTTTGGGGTGTCTCCAGCTGTTGCAATTGCTGGGCAAGGTACATACCATATGGGGCTTTGTATTCAATCATGGGCCTGATAAGGGAGAAGGATAGTGGAACAATGACCTCCTATGATCTTGATGGAAAACCCTCCATGATAAGGTGGGCAAGATAGAAAGTCTTCCTAACCACTTTGGCAACAGGGGTGTCAAAAGAGATGTCACTATCTACATGTGTCCCCAGGTGTCTGATTTGTTGTCTGTGCTCAGTGGGTTGCTGTCTATGTATTGATCTGTGGGTACTTTGTTCCTCCCAAAGGGGATGAATACACATCAGTTGCATTCAGTTTCAGGCCATGCGTCTGGCACCAGCTATCCGCCTTTGTGACGGCATTCTGTAGTATGTGCTGATGTATTCACTATGGTGCCTAGGTTGCAGTCATCTGCAAACTTTGTCAGCCACAACCCCCCTATGTTTGCTTTCACATCTGAAAAGTAAATACCAATTAAGAGGGGTCCCAGGACACATCCTTGTGGGACACCACCTGTGACTGGCTTTGAATCTGACAAGGCACCTGCAATGTTGACTTTATGGGTCCTGTTTCTTAGCCATTTTGCAACCTATCCTGCGACATATGCTGTTATATGTCAGCTGTTGAGCTTGGCTATGATGCCTGAGTGTGGTATTGTGTCACAGGCCTTAGCCAAGTGTAGGTAGGCTGTGTGGACTGCGTAGCCCTCATCGATGGCCCTACTGACAGTTTCATAGTAGTCAACTAGGTGCAAAAGGCAGGATCTGCCCTGTACAAAGCTGAACTAGGTGGGAACAAGGGTCCGTAGGTCAGTAATGTGTCTGTGTAAGAGCTCCATAATGACTCTTCCCATATCTTTGCAGACAAGGCTGGTTAAGCTTGTGTGGTGGTAGTTGCCATGGTCTGTGAAGGCATCTCCTTTGTGGAGTGAGACCACTGTTGCCATATGCCAGTGTTCAGGTACATATCCTGTAGCAAGACTAAGTTAAATAGCAGTTGTATATACGGGTCCAGCCCCTTCTGGAGTTCACATAGCATGCAACCGGAGATACCAGCAGGTCCCATGGATGCTGTGTACTTGTCTTTGCTGAGTGCGGCTCTCACATGGACATCCAAGATGACAGTGAGGTTACATACAGCAGTGATAACTATCTTCTTTTGGGGGAGAGGGAGGGGGTAAATTGCACTGAAGATGTCCGTCAGAATGTTGCCAATATCTGTCAGGTCACTGGAATATATGTTGTTGTGTACCAACTCTGAGCATATCTGAGGGTTCACAACCAGGTGTCTGACATAACTGAAGAAAGCAGTGTGGTTACCTTCATTGTCTTTGGTGATTTATGTCCCCAAGTTGACCTTGCATGTCTTTATGAGATAATGTAGCTTTCTACTAGTGCTGATCACAGCTGTCTTCCCTTTTGGAGATGTAGCTCTGTCTTGCATTAGTAACCCTCATCTGTCATACAGTTTGTTTATGGCTGAGGTCCACCAGACAGGACACTTTCCCTTTGTGGAGAGGGTCCTGTTTTTATTTGTGATTGCATGGTCCATGCTGTCTGACATCTAGCTAAGGGGAGGTCATTGTGGTTCTGCAGTTATCTTTCATCAGCATTAGAAATGACCACAACAGCCCCTGTGGGGTGTACCTCATGCAGACACATCCAGCACCTGTAAAGTCCACAACAGTACCTCACCAGGAGTATGACAGAGCTTGGAACACATGTAATGTGTAGCCTGATTAAACAGAGTGCAGCTCCACACACTGCCATGCTGTCCACCCAGATGCAAGCTGTGCCTGATGTAGAAAGTCATGTCCAAGCTGGAATCAATGCACATGCTGCACCTTGTACAATCTGAATGGCAGGGAGCTATGCACATGAGGGACCTGAACCCCAGCACTGACATATTTAGGACAGGCTGTACTGCATTATCCAAAACACAGAAGCCACCCCCACGCATGAGTAAACTACCAGTACAGGTTGTCCGTAGAGACACTCGTTGAGTCCCCTCAACAGGAATCCTAATGAGTGGATGGGAGATGGGAGGTTTACCCTGGGTATCAATGTTATGTCACAGGTAGACAGAGGCACAGTATACTAAACAAGACATATGTCATGGCAAACTACACTTACAATGTGTTGATGGACAAACACACTCTCCGACTAGCATTAGAAATGGCCTAGGGCACATCGGTAGTGTTTGCCAATGTACACCCATGTTGTGGAATACACTACTGATGTTGGATGAGGCTGTTGTAAGTAGTTCACATCTGAACATAATGCAACATGGTCAGATAGGTTCATAGGTACATAGGTTTATACTAGGCTATCTTCCCTAAGGCAGGTATAAGCCTAGCACAGAGTTAATTGGCATACACCCCCTTATATGGAAACAGTACTGTGCCCATTATTTTGTCATGCCTCTCTCCAGCAGTGACACAGTGACGATCCCCGGTTAAACGTATGACCTTCCATCCACAGGTCAAGATACCTCTTGAACACAGCCAGCAAGGTGCTCTGCCTCACATGGACCGGGATTGTATTCCACAGCATAGGGAGTCTCCGGGTGATAACTCCATCCCTCCAACATGTCCAACGTACATCCCTGCTAAGGTGTAAGTCACCTGCACTAGTGGTTCAGGTGGATCTGCCGATTCTGAGGTGGAGCATGTCCATTAATCCCTGTTTGGACATGGCCTCGCATGTCAGGCACATGTCACCTCTAAGCAGACGGTATGTGAGTGAATAGAGTGGGAGTGTCTTCAATCTGGCAGCATATGGCAGCTGTTGGGGTTCCTTGATCCTTTAGGTGGGGGACATTCAGGGTGTCTCCAATTGCTGCAGATGTTGGGTGAGATACAGTCAGAATCACCGGTCTGATAAGTGAAGAGTACAGGGGAACAATGACCCACTAGATCTGGATGTGAATCCCATCCTGATCAGGTGGGCAATGTAGAAGGTCTTTCTAGCCACTTTAGCAATGTGAGTCTCAGAAGAACGGCGACTGTCAACCTGGGTCCCCAGGTCCATGATAACCTCCTCTGTGCTTAGAGGATTGCCACCTATATGGTAGCTTGGGGTTACCTTGCTTTTCCTGAAGGGTATGTCTACACATGTTGTGCACTTTGACTTCAGGCCATGGTCCTGGCACCAGCTATCAGTTACTGTGAGTCCCTCCTGAAGGATATCCGTGTCTGATGCAATGTCCACTATGGCGCCCAGTGTGCAGTCATCTGCAAACATTGTCATCCAAAGTCCTCCCATGTTGGCCTGTACTTCTGGGAAGTACATGACAAACAATGGGGGCCAAGGACTGAGCCCTGTGTGACACCACCTGTGACCAGCCTGGAGTCTAACATTGTGCCAGCAACTCTAACCCTGTGGGTCCCATCCTTAAGCCAGTTTGCAACCCATCTTGTGACATATGGGTTTACATTTCAGTTGTTAGGGTTTTCCACAATACCTGAGTGGGGTATTGTGTTGAAAGTGTTTGCAAGGCCAAGGTAGGCTGTATGGACTGCCTTTCCCCAACAATGGCCTAAGTGACCATTTTGAAGATGTCAACCCAGTACAAAAGGCATGATCTGCCCTTGACCAAGCCAAAATGGGATGGGTACAATGTCTGCATGTCCCCTATATCTTTGTTTATGAGCTCAATTATGATCCTCTCCATAGATTTGCAGACTACACTTGTTAAGCTTATGGGGCAGTAATTACCAGGGTCTGTAGAGGCACCGCCTTTGTGCAGATGTGCACAACTGGACCCTAACCAGGCTGTTGTGCACACTATGGAAATGTAAAGCGGTGATAGGACTAAAGCCCAGGATTCTGACCACCACAGTGAAAGTACTGAAACACTACACTATACAGTGCTATAGTGTTAGGTCAGTATGAACGGATGTTGACAATTGTGTGCAAAGTATCCCATGCAAAACCTGCAGGCACAGTATACTCCCTGTTTTGTTCACACAAAAAGCATTTGGACAGTAACTACACAACATGGCACAGAACACACAACCATAAACTGGAGGTATTTGTTGAAGGTCACACTCATCCACAAATGTGATGGGCTGCAGAGTTCAACATATGTAAAGCCCACATTGGGCATGCTCACACACTTAGATAAATGAGACATCTTTCACACAACATGCCATGGGAAGGCTGAACTGGGCATGCTCACACACTTGGTCCAAATGTTACTCCTAGCAACTGTGAAAACACACCAGAGGATGCTCATTCCCCTTTCTAGACACTGATCATGTAAGCACTCTATAAGTATATTGGAGAAAAGGAACCTCTCAATAATCCGAATAGCGCGCTCCGCTAATGCGTCCATCTCTAGTGTCATAACATAGTTAGGTAGGGGTTTGAATCTAGCAGGTGGCAAGTGTGTGTGAAGGGGGGTAAGTGTGTTTGTAAGTGTGTATGAAAGAAACATTCCTTTTGGCAACTGGGAATACACACCACAGGATGATCATTCCACTTTCTAAACTCCGATGATGTCAGCACCCTATAAGTATATCAGGGGAAAGAAAATCTCCCAGTAATGCGAATAGCGCGCTGCACTAATGCGTCCGTCTCTAGTGTCATAACATAGTTAAGTAGGGGTTTGAATCTAGCATATGTGAAGGGGTGTAAGTGTGTATGACAAAAACATCCCTTTTGGCAACTGGGAAAACACACCACAGGATGATCATTCCACTTTCTAAACTCTGATGATGTCAGCACCCTATAAGTATATCAGGGGAAAGGAAATCTCCCAGTAATGCGAATAGCGTGCTGTGCTAATGCATCTGTCTCTAGTGTCATAACATAGTTAGGTAGGGATTTGAATCCACCAAGTAGCAAGTGTGTGCGAAAGGGGGGGGGGGTAAGTGTGTATGATTGATATATCCCTTTTGGCAACTGGGAAAACACACTACAGGATGCACATACCCCTTTCTAAACGATATCACAATTATGTATGGCTTTTGATTACAGACATGCCACGTGTGTTTTGCACACACAGAATGCCCATGTGTGTGGGTTGTCACTCACAATAATGCATGACATTGATTAAACCAGTTATGGCAATGCACACATGATGTATGTGTGTGCCGGGGGGGTAAGTGTGTATGATTGATATATCCCTTTTGGCAACTGGGAAAACACACTACAGGATGCACATACACCTTTCTAAACGATATCACAATTATGTATGGCTTTTGATTACAGACATGCCACGTGTGTTTTTGCACACAGAATGCCCATGTGTGTGGGTTGTCACTCACAATAATGCATGACATTGATTAAACCAGTTATGGCAATGCACACATGATGTATGTGTGTGCCGGGGGGGGGTAAGTGTGTATGATTGATATATCCCTTTTGGCAACTGGGAAAACACACTACAGGATGCACATACCCCTTTCTAAACAATATCACAATTATGTATGGCTTTTGATTACAGACATGCCACGTGTGTTTTGCACACACAGAATGCCCATGTGTGTGGGTTGTCACTCACAATAATGCATGACATTGATTAAACCAGTTATGGCAATGCACACATGATGTATGTGTGTGCCGGGGGGGGGGTAAGTGTGTATGATTGATATATCCCTTTTGGCAACTGGGAAAACACACTACAGGATGCACATACCCCTTTCTAAACGATATCACAATTATGTATGGCTTTTGATTACAGACATGCCACGTGTGTTTTGCACACACAGAATGCCCATGTGTGTGGGTTGTCACTCACAATAATGCATGACATTGATTAAACCAGTTATGGCAATGCACACATGATGTATGTGTGTGCCAAATACACATGTGTATGATTGATATATCCCTTTTGGCAACTGGGAAAACACACTACAGGATGCACATACCCCTTTCTAAACGATATCACAATTATGTATGGCTTTTGATTACAGACATGCCACGTGTGTTTTGCACACACAGAATGCCCATGTGTGTGGGTTGTCACTCACAATAATGCATGACATTGATTAAACCAGTTATGGCAATGCACACATGATGTATGTGTGTGCCAAATACACATGTGTATGATTGATATATCCCTTTTGGCAACTGGGAAAACACACTACAGGATGCACATACCCCTTTCTAAACGATATCACAATTATGTATGGCTTTTGATTACAGACATGCCACGTGTGTTTTGCACACACAGAATGCCCATGTGTGTGGGTTGTCACTCACAATAATGCATGACATTGATTAAACCAGTTATGGCAATGCACACATGATGTATGTGTGTGCCAAATACATGTGTATGATTGATATATCCTTTTGGCAACTGGGAAAACACACTACAGGATGCACATACCCCTTTCTAAACGATATCACAATTATGTATGGCTTTTGATTACAGACATGCCACGTGTGTTTTGCACACACAGAATGCCCATGTGTGTGGGTTGTCACTCACAATAATGCATGACATTGATTAAACCAGTTATGGCAATGCACACATGATGTATGTGTGTGCCAAATAAGTGTGTATGATTGATATATCCCTTTTGGCAACTGGGAAAACACACTACAGGATGGACATACCCTTTCTAAACGATATCACAATTATGTATGGCTTTTGATTACAGACATGCCACGTGTGTTTTGCACACACAGAATGCCCATGTGTGTGGGTTGTCACTCACAATAATGCATGACATTGATTAAACCAGTTATGGCAATGCACACATGATGTATGTGTGTGCAGGGGTAAGTGTGTATGATTGATATATCACTTTTGGCAACTGGGAAAACACACTACAGGATGCACATACTCCTTTCTAAACGATATCACAATTATGTATGGCTTTTGATTACAGACATGCCACGTGTGTTTTGCACACACAGAATGCCCATGTGTGTGGGTTGTCACTCACAATAATGCATGACATTGATTAAACCAGTTATGGCAATGCACACATGATGTATGTGTGTGCCAGGTAAGTGTGTATGATTGATATATCCCTTTTGGCAACTGGGAAAACACACTACAGGATGCACATACCCCTTTCTAAACGATATCACAATTATGTATGGCTTTTGATTACAGACATGCCACGTGTGTTTTGCACACACAGAATGCCCATGTGTGTGGGTTGTCACTCACAATAATGCATGACATTGATTAAACCAGTTATGGCAATGCACACATGATGTATGTGTGTGCCGGGGTAAGTGTGTATGATTGATATATCCCTTTTGGCAACTGGGAAAACACACTACAGGATGCACATACCCCTTTCTAAACGATATCACAATTATGTATGGCTTTTGATTACAGACATGCCACGTGTGTTTTGCACACACAGAATGCCCATGTGTGTGGGTTGTCACTCACAATAATGCATGACATTGATTAAACCAGTTATGGCAATGCACACATGATGTGTGTGTATGATTGATATATCCCTTTTGGCAACTGGGAAAACACACTACAGGATGCACATACCCCTTTCTAAACGATATCACAATTATGTATGGCTTTTGATTACAGACATGCCACGTGTGTTTTGCACACACAGAATGCCCATGTGTGTGGGTTGTCACTCACAATAATGCATGACATTGATTAAACCAGTTATGGCAATGCACACATGATGTATGTGTGCGGGGGTAAGTGTGTATGATTGATATATCCCTTTTGGCAACTGGGAAAACACACTACAGGATGCACATACCCTTTCTAAACGATATCACAATTATGTATGGCTTTTGATTACAGACATGCCACGTGTGTTTTGCACACACAGAATGCCCATGTGTGTGGGTTGTCACTCACAATAATGCATGACATTGATTAAACCAGTTATGGCAATGCACACATGATGTATGTGTGTGCCGGGGGGGTAAGTGTGTATGATTGATATATCCCTTTTGGCAACTGGGAAAACACACTACAGGATGCACATACCCCTTTCTAAACGATATCACAATTATGTATGGCTTTTGATTACAGACATGCCACGTGTGTTTTGCACACACAGAATGCCCATGTGTGTGGGTTGTCACTCACAATAATGCATGACATTGATTAAACCAGTTATGGCAATGCACACATGATGTATGTGTGTGCCGGGGGGGTAAGTGTGTATGATTGATATATCCCTTTTGGCAACTGGGAAAACACACTACAGGATGCACATACCCCTTTCTAAACGATATCACAATTATGTATGGCTTTTGATTACAGACATGCCACGTGTGTTTTGCACACACAGAATGCCCATGTGTGTGGGTTGTCACTCACAATAATGCATGGCATTGATTAAACCAGTTATGGCAATGCACACATGATGTATGTGTGTGCCGGGGGGGTAAGTGTGTATGATTGATATATCCCTTTTGGCAACTGGGAAAACACACTACAGGATGCACATACCCCTTTCTAAACGATATCACAATTATGTATGGCTTTTGATTACAGACATGCCACGTGTGTTTTGCACACACAGAATGCCCATGTGTGTGGGTTGTCACTCACAATAATGCATGACATTGATTAAACCAGTTATGGCAATGCACACATGATGTATGTGTGTGCCGGGGGGGGGTAAGTGTGTATGATTGATATATCCCTTTTGGCAACTGGGAAAACACACTACAGGATGCACATACCCCTTTCTAAACGATATCACAATTATGTATGGCTTTTGATTACAGACATGCCACGTGTGTTTTGCACACACAGAATGCCCATGTGTGTGGGTTGTCACTCACAATAATGCATGACATTGATTAAACCAGTTATGGCAATGCACACATGATGTATGTGTGTGCCGGGGGGGGTAAGTGTGTATGATTGATATATCCCTTTTGGCAACTGGGAAAACACACTACAGGATGCACATAACCCTTTCTAAATGATATCAGAATTATGTATGGCTTTTGATTACACACATGCCACATGTGTGTTTTGCACACACAGAATGCCCATGTGTGTGGGTTGTCACTCACAATAATGCATGACATTGATTAAACCAGTTATGGCAATGCACACATGATGTATGTGTGTGCCAAATACACATGTGTATGATTGATATATCCCTTTTGGCAACTGGGAAAACACACTACAGGATGCACATACCCCTTTCTAAACGATATCACAATTATGTATGGCTTTTGATTACAGACATGCCACGTGTGTTTTGCACACACAGAATGCCCATGTGTGTGGGTTGTCACTCACAATAATGCATGACATTGATTAAACCAGTTATGGCAATGCACACATGATGTATGTGTGTGCCGGGCGCGGGTAAGTGTGTATGATTGATATATCCCTTTTGGCAACTGGGAAAACACACTACAGGATGCACATACCCCTTTCTAAACGATATCACAATTATGTATGGCTTTTGATTACAGACATGCCACGTGTGTTTTGCACACACAGAATGCCCATGTGTGTGGGTTGTCACTCACAATAATGCATGACATTGATTAAACCAGTTATGGCAATGCACACATGATGTATGTGTGTGCAGGGGTAATTGTGTATGATTGATATATCCGTTTTGGCAACTGGGAAAACACTACAGGATGCACATACCCCTTTCTAAACGATATCACAATTATGTATGGCTTTTGATTACAGACATGCCACGTGTGTTTTGCACACACAGAATGCCCATGTGTGTGGGTTGTCACTCACAATAATGCATGACATTGATTAAACCAGTTATGGCAATGCACACATGATGTATGTGTGTGCCAAATACACATATGTACCTGTGACCTTCAATAGTTACCATGTGTGATGCCTGCCACATGTGAATACATGGTATTTGCACAGGGTAACATTATGACCGTGGTCTTCTGTGCAGGTGCTGCATGTGGGATGTGTATATACAGTGTGAGATGTAGATGCTATCAGCCTAGTAGTGAGGGATGCACACCTGGTCTGGGGCATATAGTCTACATGTTATTGATGTACAGGAGCTGCATGTTTTCACCTGTTGTGGGAGTGGTAAGACAGTATTCCATAGCAATGCAGTGACTGCATGCTAAGAACCATTCAGCTAGGGTGTTGTAGCTACACTAATTCATTAGCATTCAGTAATTTGTCAGAATCCCTGGTGAGGGTCTGATGCCAACCAAAGTCAGGGGTCTACCAGCCTGTGCCACTTGCTCAGTGATCCCTTCCATGTTCCCTATCATGTATCCCAGTGAAGGACATCCCACATCAGCTGTGGTGGCATGGACAATGACTGAGTCATATGTGTCCATGCATCTGACTGACTTGTATGTTTGTGTTATGTGGTGAACCATAGTGCCCCATGAGCATATCACTGTGACCTACACGTTTTCCAGCCTGGTGAGCATTGTCTCACTGTACTGGACAATAAAAGTACCTAACACAACTGCGGCAGTAGTGTTGTATAGCTGTACAGACTGTGCTTGCTTGACACACAGGAT
This sequence comes from Protopterus annectens, assembly GCF_019279795.1. Lineage (NCBI taxonomy): Eukaryota > Metazoa > Chordata > Ceratodontiformes > Protopteridae > Protopterus > Protopterus annectens. Next base: position 1,159,036,099 of record NC_056743.1, read on the forward strand.
TTGTGTGCTATGTGTTATGCGTGCTGTGTGCAGGCCTAATGTATGCCTGTGTGCCAGCTGCAGAGATGTCTACCAGTCATGCAGGATGCTATCCTTAGGCTTCACAACTGACCTGTTGTGTTTCCATGCTTGTATTGCTGTCCGTGTAGGTCCACATCAGATTGGTATTGCTGTCACTGTAGTATGTCATGCCACCAGACAGGTTATGCCAGTACTGGGTTCAGAGTGCTTAGTCCACAGTTTGGCCATGTGTTTCCATCTCATACATGTGATGTACATCCATGGGTAGGGGATAGGGTTGACTGTGTACATGTGGCAGCTGTGACATTACTACATGACACACATATTCCACAACTGTACCATAGAGGTGACTGACAACTGACCTTTGCACATGCTACCATAGTATTGAGATTACATTGGTGATTAACAGCACATAGGGCCAATGATGAAAAAGATACATATGTCCATAGGTTCGTACAGGGATGTCTGCCCAAGGCATGTATCCACCTAGCCAGAATGTGTGTGCCTTTCAACATGCATTGTGAATCTGTCTTGCTATGCCCTTTTCCAAGGTTAGTATACTGTGCCTCTGTCTCACAGTGACACATAAGTGATACCCAGGGTAACCCTACAATGTCACATCCAGTCATTAATATCACTCTTGAAGATAGTCACTGAGTCAGTCTGCCTAACCTCTATTGGGATAATATTCAGGAATGAAGGGAGCCTCTGAGTTGTGAATGTGCCCCTCCAGCATGTCCTATGTATATCACTCCTGAGGTTCATGTATTTCCAGCGTGTATCCTGGTGGGATCTGGATATTCTGAGATGCAGCATGGCCATTAAGTGAGGGTATGACCTGGCCTTCTATGTCAGGCACAGATTGCCTATGAAGAGGCAGTATGTCACTGAGTAGAGCTGCTGTTACTTTAACCAGTCAGTATGTGGCATCTGTTTGAGCCCTTTGATCCCCTTGTCGAGGTACATATGTGGTATCTCCAGTTGCTGCAGGTGTCTGGTAAGGTGCATGCCGACTGGTTCATCATAGTCAATTATGGGCATGGTGAGGGATGAGTAAAGGGGCACAATGTCCTCCCCTGATCTACATGTGGATCCCATGATGATGTGGCCCATATAACATGCTTACCTAACCACTTTGTCCATGTTGTTGTCAAATGGTAGAATGCTATCAACCTGTGTACCCCAAGGTCCATAATTCCTTCGTCTGCACTTAATGGATTAACACATATGCGGTACGTTGTGGTCACTTTGTGTTTGACAAAGGGGATGACTATACGCTTTCTGTCATTCACGTTGAGGTTATGGCAGTGGCACAAGTCATGTGTTTGCAAGAGTCCCTTTTGGAGGATGCGTGAGTTAGCTGGTGAGTTGATTATGGTGTCCGGTTTGCAGTCACCTGCGACTTGCTGAGCCACAGTACTTCCATGTTGGCCTGTACCTATGATAAATATATAATGAACATGACAGCTCCCAGGGCTGTGCCTTGTGGGACACCACTTGTACCAGGTTGGAGGCTGACATGGCTCCAGCAATTCTACCATGTGTGTTCTGCCCTTGAGCCACTGTGCAATACCCACAGTGACATAGGGGTTAATATGTACACTGGTGAGCTTCCCTAGAATGCACAAGTGGGGTATTGTATCCAAGGCTTATGCAAGGTCCAGGTAGGCTGTGTAGACCTCCTTCCCTTGACAGTGGCCTTGGTGACTGTTTCAAAGAAATCAAACAGGTTTGAGAGGCAGGATTTGCCATTGACAAAGCCAAACTGTGTATGGTGACATGTCTGTAGGTCCACAATATCTAGATATGTGAGGTTCATGATGATCCTTGCCATAGCTTTGCAGACAAAGCTAGTCAGACATATGGGCGTAGTAGTTTCCAGGATCCGTGAAGGCACCACCTGAATGTTGAGGGACCACTGTTGCTGTATGCCACTCTCTGGCCACATATCGTGTATTAAGGCTGGGATTGAACAGTGGTGTTATGTCTGGGTGTAGCTCTTCTTGTGGTTCATGTAGGACACAGCCTGGGACACTGTCTGGTCCCATTGATGCAGTGTTTATTGCTTTGGGAAGGGCATCTCTTACCTGAGCATCTGTGATGTCAGGGGGCAGCAGTGTGCGTGAGACATATTTGCCCTTTTGGTGTGGGGGGAGAAGGCAGCATTGAACCTGTCCACTAGGATGATGGCAATGTCTGTGTGTTTTGTATTTTGTGTGACATCTTGGATTACCTCTGAGCATATCTGGGTAGTACCACCCAGGTTACTAACATAACTACAGGCAGCCTTGTGATTATCCTCAGTGGCTTGTGGAATCCTCTCTCAAAGATGGCCTTAGACAATCATATGGGTGCCTGTAGTTGTCTTCCAATACTCATCAGTGGTGCCTTCACATTTTGGGAGGTTGTTGTATCATGTAGTGGCGTCATCCTTCTATTGTATAGTGTGTTTATGGCTGGTGTCCGGCACCCAGGACATCTGCCTTTGGAGAATTGGGTCATGCTTTCATATGTGGCTTCATGATCCATGCATTCCTGAATGTGTCCATAGAATGCCTTTATACAGGTATCTGCAGTCTGGTCCATATTTTCAACAGGCCTTGGGCCTTTGAAGGTTTCCACATCATTTATGAGGGGTGTGAACTTGCTTGACATGAGCTGTTGACAGACGTGCTGCCCTCCAGACAGAGCAAGGTGAGGGTCACAGTTAGCTACCTGTCGGGTGATAGAATGTGCCACATAACACAGGCACACAGGTCACTCCACAGCAAGTACAACTATGAGGCAGACATTGTCCATGCTGGTGCAAACAACCTGAGGCGTACCTCCCTGGACCACATGGAAAGAGACACAGAGGAGCTCTTACAGCACCCTCTCAAACTCAGGACTCCCACACAGCCTTCATGCTGACACAGGAGAGTTTAGATTACTCTGCAAACACCATCATACTGGGTGACGTCAGCTACCCAAACATAGACTGTGAACATTACACAAGCCACAATACCCAAGCTCTAGGGTTCCCATAGATCAGACATTCTTTGGCTATGGAACAGGTAACCAACCTTCCCACAAGAGGGGCAGATATACTAGACCTGATCATCACAAACATGAGTACAAACTGCTCACCACTGGGAGTATTCCTCATTGTTGCAATCAAACCATATACTAATCACACTGGAGTACTGGATCCCCCACATATGCAAACCTCAAACACATCGATGTGTGTGTGGGAAATGTCACTATTAGCAACTGTGACAGTACAGTACAGGATGCAGATCCCCCTTTTGAAACACTGATGATGTCAGGACTGTATAACTATATTACCTGTAGTAAAGTCCTCCAGTAATTCGCATAGCGCGCTCTGCTAACGCGTCTTTCTCCAGTGTCATAACGTAGTTAGGTAGGGGTTTGAATCCTGCAAAGGGAATGTATGTGTGTTAGTATGAGTGGGGTTTATGTGTGTGCACGATGCTGGGAGGCTTAACTGCATTTTTGCCAACTGGGAGAACACACTACAGGGTGCACATCCCTCCTCCTACACACAGATGATGTCAGCACCCTCTAAGTACAGCATTAGTAAGAATTTCTCCAACTACTGCAAATAGCACACTCTGCTAATGTGTCTGTTTCTACTGTCATAACACAGTTAGGTATGAGTTTGAATCTTGCAAATGGAAAGTATGTGTTTTACTGTTGGTGGGGTTAGTGTGTGTGCACAATGATGGGGTGGGATGTGGCTTTTGCCACATGGGGCTATGCACTGCAGGGTGGTCATTACCCTTAACAGGCAGTGATGTTGATAGCACCCTATACAAACAAAACTACAAAAGAGAAGGTGGTGGTACCAATAACACATGTAAGGTAACACTTCTTCAAGTAATGTCCACAAAGTCGAGTAGGATAATCAAACAATTCTTTTATTCTGTACAGACAACATGACAACAGACAACTGCCAGTACTCAGTATAGTGTTACATGCTACTGTAACATGCACATGTACCCGAATATACCTAGATAGTGTTCTGAAGCCTGAATGTGGCAAGTGTTTGGATGTGGGATGTGTCTGTGTGTGCATTTCCGTATGGGAAACATGTTTGATGTGGCAATCAGGGTACTACAGTACCTGATGCACATTACATCTTTCAACTGATGAGGTTGCCTGCACCCTGTGAGTACAGGTAGAGAAGGGGACGCCAGTAGTAAACAACATAGTGCACTTCTCAAATGTGTACCTGTCATGTATCAACAGCTACTCATGTAGGGTGATAAATAATGGGAATGGCAGGTGAGCATGTGCATGTGTGTGGGTAGCAGGGTGTGTATAAATGCATGTGTGACAGAACAGATACATATAGCTGAATCTACATAACAGCACAAGATGTGCATTGCCATAGTCAATGTTAGCATGTGATGGTGTGCAGCTGGTACACTTTGGTAAGTAGTATGGGTGCAGATAACAATTGAGGACATTCATACAGTTACTGCAGCAGGACTGCTGAGATATACACACAATTATACTGGAAGAGTGAACAGTTACCAACATGTTACTACTTATACACATCTATGTAGTCACCCTGTGCATCAGCAACGTGTTTACCTTTACCTGCACCGATGTTGTAGTATGCAGGAGGTGGCACAGTGTCATCATATGCACAGGGTGTGGGTTAGGTATGCCCAAGCCAGCCACTGGTAACACCAATTGACATGTGTGTGTATGTGTGTTTGTGAGGGGCAGCAGTACAGGGTGGACCGGTGTTGGTGCAGTGTGTGTGTGTATGTGTTTGCCCTAGGTGTTAGGTTTCTGCATGTGTGTAAGCATGCACACAGTCCCACATAATGGCTGCCATGTACAGGGTTTTGTGGACAGCCACAGACTGCACCTGTCAGGTCATCCAGATCAGTGTCTGTGGGCACGGACACGGTACCTGTGCCTGGCAGGGGTGCTACGGGCCGTATGCGGTACTATCCCAGACTAGGTACTGTCATCAAAAGCAGGGGTGTTGACTGGACACAGTTCCCTGTTGGGACTGTCCAGAGCCATGTGCACGTGGTCTCCTGGGGCGTCTTGATGACAGCACAGACCCAGCATTGCTGGGGCTGGCACTTGAGGTGCGCGAGTGGGCCTGTTGTCGTCTGCGGCCACTGCCAGCTGGTGCTGTTGCTGGCATACGGCCACGTCGACATCACTGGCACACCATCACCCTGGCCCATGGACATCTGGTTGTGGAGCAGCTGTTCTATGCCCCCACAATGTCTGTCAACGACATCTGTGAAGTTACGGATAGCATTCAGCGTCACGCATGCCGTCTGTCATGGCTGTGCGACATGCTCTCAGCTCCCTCAGACCCTGTCTGGTGTACCTTTCCATACGTGCCTGTGCCTGCATGACAGTTCAAAACATAGTGGAGGTTGACATACCTCCTTGGGCACGTCGGCCAGAGGCAGTCTGCCACGGATGCCCCCACGAGAACCCATGGGCGACTGTCTGCGTGGTACCATTGAGGCCCTGCTCATGGCTGCCTTGTGGGGATGCATGTACCACAGGTACCACATTACCCTGATCTATGCCCACTGCAGACTGTCCATCACCTAGGGACAATGGTGACAAAGGATGTAACGGCAGGATGACTGTGCGCATTGACGGGGTTGAAAGCTGTGTACTGTCAATTGGCTGACCAATGGTGGACCCAGACACACCTTCCTGCACCATTACAGACATTTCATCATCATCAGTACCTGGGGCACAAGATTCAGGTTCCCTGCTGCAGGTCATCAGAGCAGCACCAGAACCTACGGGAGGAAAACATGGAACACAGATTACAGTCTCAATGCATATTTGACAGAGATGCACTTCAATACTAATGCACACAGTCAGAAATGGACACATGCACTCATGGACACTAACACACAGGCACACTTGCACACATGCACACCCCACAGTAAACACACACATCAGTACCGTGTCACACTACTCAATTTACTACAACTGTGTATTACAGGTATTGTGAACACAGTCACCAGCATGTCTACTACAGAGTTACACTACTCTTCCTAGTTTTATAAATTGTTTTACAGATAATGTTAAAAAGACTCACCAGCATGTATGGCCTGCCTCGTTGCTAGATGGGAGGGACCTGGAAGTGTGAAGAGAGTAATGTCAGTGGGCACATGTGTGCCATTTGTTTTGCACATGATACAGTACAGTAGTACACTAGTTCCCTTATACACATCAGCTGCACATAATGTCTGTATATATATATCATGATGACAGATACATACCACATGCACACCTTATGCGTGCATGAAGTAACAGTGTACAGAACAGTCATATGTACATACCAGGAGTTAACTCTAATCTCACCCTTACCTCTCTTCAAACAACAACTCAAACTGTACTTCCAAAACCACTGGCTTTGTTCTTCTTGGAGTCCAGACTAACGTCCCTCTCCCTACCCTCTCTTTACCTTTAACCCCTCATTGTGCATAGAAACTAGCTTCTACCCTGTTTCTTTCACCTTGATGTCCTTCTATGCTCTGACCTACTTCTCCCATCCCTCCCACCTCCTCTTGACTGTCTTCCTTCTTTTCCTCACTTCCCTTCTTGACTCCTGCCTCTTCCATATCATTGTATCTTTCATACTCCTTCTACTTTTAATTTTTAGGTAATTTTTGAAAAAGGCTTTTTTATTTCCTTAAAAGTTTATTCCCTTTAAGGGAGGTTGTTTAAAACCCCGGGTACAAATTTTATTTTCTCCTTTTAAAATTTTTTGGGTTCCTTTTTTAAGTTTTGTTGGGGTTTTTAAAAGGCCCCCTTTTACAATTTATCCCCTGTTTGGGTCCTGTAAAAAATTTAAAAAAATTGGTCTTCCCGCCTTTTTCTTTGTGTGGGTTTTTCCCCCCTCCTCATGAAAAGGCATATGTTCCGTTGTTTTCTGGGGGTCCCCAAATTAAGTAATTTCTTAAATTGGCCCCCCCTTAAACCCGTTTCCCCGGTTCTTGGGGCTGGGGACCCCCTAAACAAAAATGCATGAGTTCCCCGTTTTGTTCCCCTGGATCCCAACATTCATTTTTCCTGCTTAAGGTTTTGCCACCGTGGGAACCTTTCCTGCGGGTTCTGGGTGGGGAAACAATCAAATCACGCAGGTTTTGTCCTCACCCTGCCAAAAATGGGGCCTTTACCCTGCAATGGGCCAAAAAATCCCTTTATCCCTACAGGTTTTCCAAGGGAGATTCTCCCCTTATTCTGGGTTTTTTCGTGAGAACAGGATTTTTCGCATGGCCCGCCAGGTTGGTTTTTAAAAGGGATTTGGGAAACAAAAAAAGGTGGGGCCTTTTTACCATTAAGTTGGGGAAAGGTTACCCAGGTTTTCAAAATGTATTAAAAAAATGGTAACCCTTCCCTTAAGTTTTTTAACCTTAAAAATTTTTCTGCCTTTTGGGGAAAACTTATTCCCTTTAGCTACATTTTTTTCATTTTGTCCCGCAACTGGCCTTCGACCCTTGTTTTCATTGGGGGGGGTGGGAACACTTGGTCCGGACACCATATCTTTTATTTGAAATTGGGAACTGGTATTACCCCATGTACAAGTTTAAATTGTATTCTGGTATTGGGGATTGGCCCTTCGGCCCTTTATTTAACATTAACAAGGTTTTTTCTCATTGTTGCAAAATTTACTTAATTGTGGGAAAATTGGTTTAGGTTTTTGGCCTTTCTACTGACGATTTATACATTCACATTGTTTGCGTACAAACCCTACTCCCCCGGCCTTGGTTTTTAACCTTTTTTAAGTTGTTTTTTGTTAAGGCTTGTTATTTCCCCCTGGTATTTTACTTCCCAAGACAAGTTTAAAAAGCTGTGTACACGAAACCCCTTCCCAAAAACAAAATTTCCCATGTTACAACCCTAACCAAATGGGGGCTGGGTTTCATTTTGCATTTATTTAAGGACCCCCATTCACTTAGGGTTAAACCCCCACGGCCCCACTGGCCCATTTTATCACCCCAGTTGTAGGGAAATTCAGTACAACCCTCCCCCCCAAAAATGGAAAACCTTTTTTTTCAACCCTTAAATTTTTAAAAAAACACCCCAAAAGGGTTTTTCCCCAACATGTTCCCCAAAAGGTAGGGGGTTTTCAGTTCCCCCCCCATCCAAAAAATTAAAGGGGTACTGAGCAATGTTAGCCCGCTGGTGTTCCAAAAACCCCCCCTCTAAAAACAAACAAACTCTTTTAGGAGGCCCCAAACCCTTTACCCAAAAAGGGGGTAGGGTCCTACCCCCACCAAACCAAATTTAAGGGAAAGACCCTTTCCAACCCTTACTGACCTACCACAAAAGGGGCCAACCTGCCACTTGGGGAAAAACTTTTTAGGGGCTTGACCCACCCTGCCTATTGGAAGGGAGAGGAACCCTTCCTTTTTAAGGGAAGGCCCTAAAGGGAAACCCCCTCCGAACAAAATGGGAAAAATATCACCAAACCAATTGCCCGGGGAACCCCTCAAAACCCATTAACATTTAAAAAACAAACCTTCATAAAAAACCTGTTTTTAGGGTTTCACAGGGCACACCTAACCAATTTAACTTTTTCCCCCGGGCCCCCTTAACGGGAGGGGTAATTTGCAGCCCTGTCCCCATTGGTGGCCCCATAAACAAACCCCTTAGGAAACCCCGGGAAGAAAAAGGTAGCTCGTCAATTTTTAACCCATGGCCTGGTTGAAAGGCCTGAAATTCCCCCTGGGGTTACATGAAAGGAGGGAAGGGCAGGCCCCTTTACCACCCAAGGCCATTTGGACCCTGACCTTTTTGGGGGACCTAAACCCACCTAAAAACGGAAGGCCAAAAATATCAAAGGGGATGAAACCCCCCAACAATTTCTGCCCCTAAAGGGGAAACCCCGGTGTGGCCCAATGCCTGCCAAACTTGGGGGGGTATGCCTTTCCAGGGTTTAAAATGTCACCCCTGGGCCCTAAGGAATTTGGAGAGGGGCCCCGCACCCATAATGGCCTGTTTAAGGGGAATTTTAAAACCCCTTTCCCTTTTGATCACAAAGGTTAGGAAGTTAATTTATCTCTTTAAAGGGAATCTGGGGAAGGGGTGGGAAACAAAACCCCTTACTTCATTCCCGGACAACAATATCTGGCAAGGGTAACATAACCTTTTTTGGGGGGCAAAGACAAACACCCTTTATAGGGGTTTTCCAAACCCCGGGCCCAAAACCATTGAACCAAGGGAAAAGGGTATCAGTATTCCCAATTTTCAAGGTTTTTGGGTCCCCATTGGGGCCCCCAGTACAAAATTTTGGGGGTTACCCTTAATACGGAGTGTTGGGAAAACCCGGGGGAAACATTTAGCCGGTTTCATTTGCAAACCACATCCACCTTGGTTGAAAAAAAATGTTAAAATTTCCCAGTTTTTCATGAGGGATTCACCCTGGATTGGGCCCGGGAAGGGCCCCCCTTTGCCTTTTACCCATCCCCCTCATAGGCCCTATTTAACCCCAAAAATGCCCCCCTTTTATTAACCTTCCAGGGGCACCTACAGGGAATTGGGAAACAAAGTAACCTCACAAGGGGATTCCCAAAGGGGTCCACAGTGTTAAATGCTTCCCATTAAAATGAACCCGGGTATTTGGGAACTTGTTCAGACAATTTGTGCCCTTTCCCCCATTTCCTACCCGGTAATTAAATGCTGAAACCCCCACCTTTTAAGTCCCCTAAGCCACCTCTCAGGAGAACACCTACACTGACAAATGGAAACCCCGGAGGGCAATTCCAACCCCGGGGGCTCCCCTTCAAATTTTAATTTGGGCCCCAAATACGGTTTAGGAAAGTCCCTCATTTTCCCCCCAAAAAGGAATCTATGATGGGAATAGATCAAAAGGTTGTTTCCCCCGGGGATCCAAAAATTTTTTATGTTTTTTTTTAGGGCAGACACAAACCCAACTCGGACAACCATAGAAAATAACTTGTAATTTGGGGTGGCAAAGAAAAAAATTCCCCTACTTTAAAAACCCCGGGTAGCCTGTTGCCCTTTCCCGTGGTCTGCTTTGTTGCCCTTGTTTCTTGTGTTTTGTGGGTGCCATAATTTTTTTATTTTTTTCCGGCCCCTCCTTTTTTTGGGTTTTTTCAAAAATTTTTTCAATTTTGGGAAAAGTTTTTGGTTTGCCAATCCAACCCCCTTTATTTTGGACACAATTCTCAGCCTGGATATTCATTCCAACAACACCAAAAAGGGGGGAAAATACATTCCCCTTTTTAATTTTAGCTTTAAAAACCCGTTATTTTTCTTGGTTTTGAAGGGGAAGGTTTTCCCTCCCCATTGGGGCCCCGGGGGAACCCCCACCGCCGCCCTTTTTATATGTTAACCAAAAGACACCCAAAATATGCAAAGTATTGCAAAAAATTAACCCGGAAAAATCAACCATTATTAATTCCCGCCAATTGGGAAAATAAAAATTTCAGGGGGTTTTTGTTTTAAACAATAGTAGGGGAATCCCGAAGGGCAAAATTCCTGACAAGGGTTTGGGTAGGGGATTTAAATTTTCTTTTTTTCCCTTCCACCAAATGCCCCAAAATTTGGGAAATTTGTTGAGACAGGTTTTGTGGGGTTTCCCCCATTTTACAATTTGGGTTTGTTACCCAGATGCTTAACCCCCCTTTTTCTTTTAACCATTCCAAAAGGTGGAGGCCCCCTTTAAGCAGAAAATAGGCTCACGGACCAAATGGTTAAACCCCGGTTGTGCTTTTTCTTCACCCGTGGAGGGAATAGCACCACAATTAACAATGTATTAATTATATTTTTAAATATGTATTGAAACATCCCAAATTTCATTTCCACATTTGGGCCCCCCAACCCAATGAGGGGGAACCTTAAATGATGGGAACCTAATTTTCCCTTAAAATCACCAATGGGTTTTTGGTTTAACCCCCTTAATTTTTTAATTATTCCAAAATTACAGAATTTTTTTACATATGTTTTTAATTTCAGGCTTTTGGGACAACAACCCAAATTTTTTTTAAATCCTTTAGATAGTGGGAATTTTTTTTAAACTTTTGGAAAGGTGTCAATAAACAGGATTTTAAGCATTTGAATTTTGGTTTAAAGGGGGAGGGTGTTTTTGCCCGTTGGTTTCTGCTTTTGTTCCCTTTTTTCCCGTGTTTGTGTTTGGCTGCCCCCAAAAATTTGCTTTATTTTTTTTTTTTTTTTTGTAGGTTTGTTCAATGAATTATTCATTATTATGTGGGGGAAAAATCAAGGGGTTTTGTTTTAAAATGCATAGGGTCCAGTAATTTTGGGCCTTCTCACCAATTTTTTGGAAAACATTTCCCAATTGCCATCACCATTTACTGATTTTATTTTCACTGTGTTTTTTTAAAGGACCCCTGGGTTAAAAGGGGATTGAGATAAGGCCCGGCCCCTTTTAGATTTTACGTGGGGAAATTTATTTTTTTTTACCTTTTCCTTTAGGGGAAGGTTGTCAATTTAAAAGCCATGGGGTTTTTAAAATTCCCGGTTGCTCATTTCTCTTGCCTGGCCCCGGGGAGTTGTAACAAAACAACCCAACTTTTTTTTTGAAAAAAAAAATGGGGGGACAAAATTAAAAATTTCCCAAAAGGGGAAAAATTTGGAAAAAATTATTTTGGGAAAAGGTAACCCCCTTTGAGGGCCCCGTTTTTTTCCCCAACAGTTTTGGGGTAGTAATTTTTTGGGACTTTAAAACCCCCACCCCTTTGGGGTGTGGACAACTAAAATTTTTTTTAACCTTCAAATTCCTTTTTAAAATTAAAATGTTCCACTTTTTTGGGGATAATTTTTGTTGGGAAAAGTCCCCCTTTTTTGGGGGGTAGGGCATAAAGAAGTGGGTTTCAAGGTTTGGGTAGGGTTAAAAGACAAACGCGACGATAAGGGTATAACAAAGGTGGGGTTTTAACAATTAAAGGGGTTGGGGATCCAAACAGGGGCCCCCGGTGTGTTGGCGATTCCCCCCGGGGTTGCCATTTTCCCTTTACGCCCGGAAAGGGTGTGTTGGTACGGGGGCCCTCCCTTTTTCTTGAAAATTTTTAAAAAATTTTGGATTTGGGCCCCAAAGAAAACAAAAAAAAAAAAAAAAAAAAAAAAAATAACAAAAAAAAAAAAAACAAAAAAAAAAAAAAAGAAAAAAAAAAAAAAAAAAAAAAAAAAAAAAAAAAAAAAAAAAAAAAAAAAAAAAAAAAGAAAGAAAAGAAAAAAAAAAAAAAAAAAAAAAAAAAAAAGGGGGGGGGGGGGGGGGGGGGGTTGGTGGGTGGGGGGGGGGGGGGGGGGGGTGGGGGGGGGGGGGGGGGGGGGGGGGGGGGGGTGGGGGGGGGGGGGGGGGGGGGGGGGGGGGGGGGGGGGGGGTCTTTTTGGGAATTCTTTTTCCCTTTTGGAACCAAAAAGACCCCGGGGGGGGCAAAAAAACCTTTTTGGGGAAAGGGGGTTTAAAATGGGGGAAAAATTCCTTTTTTCCGGCCCCAAAAAACTTTTGGGAGGAGGGGAACCCAAGGGGGCCCCTTGGGTCCTGGGGGGGAAACTTATTAATCCTGTCAGTGGACTACAGATACAGGCATATTATTATAACAATAGTAGGAGGCTACTGCAGCTGGGAACAGAGGCAGATTCACGCTGATGGCAAGGCATCTGTGGTCAGCAGTGTTAAGATGCTTCACATTCACCAAATGCACAGATATTGGCAACATTGTTGCAGACAGTTTAGATGCAGGTACCCCCATTCTCCTACACATGTGGTATTAGTTATCCCCAGATGACTGTAACCTCCCTATCTTCTCCACATGTCGTCAGTGTAGAGAGCCACCCTCATCATTGCAGAACACATAGCATCACTGTTCACGAGAATGGTATCCCTGGATGTGTGCTACATTCACCGTGGAGGACGCTGGCACCACATGACAGACTGATATTAATCCCTGGCCATACTACAGGATATGTACCTGAACAGTGCCATACGCTACACAGTGGTCCCACACACCAATGAGAGGAACCTCTACTGACCCTGGGAACTACTGCATCATATGCACAACTGGCCTTGTGTTCTAAGCTATGGAAGTGTTAAGTATGGGCAACATGTACAGCAATATTACATATGTTTATATTTCAGGACTATGTACACACAACCTATCTCATGGACATACCTATAGATAGTGAACTATGATACATTTGGAGGTGTCACAGTATACACAGGATTAACCTGCTACTTTGAATTACCTGTGTTTATGGCAGCTGTTGCTGTGCCAGTGGTGCTGCTTGCTGCTTGCTCCTTGCTGCTTGCTGCTGCTTTTGCTGCTGGCTGTCCTTATATTTGCTTTATTTCTCTCTCTGTCTCTCTCTCTCTTTCTCTGTAGGTTTTGTGCAATGAATGTATTTGCATGAGTGTAGATAATGGGTACTCAATGCTTTTGTAGGTATCTGCATAGGTCCATGTGATGGCCTCTGCACCAATCAGGTAAGGCAGCATTTGCTAATTGCATGCAGCCAGGTTGTAGCCTGATTGCATGTCTCACTGTGATTTCAGGACACCTGCTATAAAGGGTATGTGAGATAGGCATTGCCCTTTTCTCTCAGATTGTAGGGCGTGGACCATGCTGGTATGCTGTTGACTGTGTTCTGTGAGTGTGAAGGTTAGTACATCTCCCATGCTTCATGCTGTGTTGTAGATTCAGGTTGCTGCATTTCTCTTGCCTGTTCCCTGTAGTGAGTGTGTAAGCATACTGACACCTACAACTATATGTCATATGTATTGCTATATAAATATATATATATATCTGTGTACATATACATACTTTCATATATGTACATTAGCTGACATTATTGGGCACAAGCTAACAATTAGCAGGGCTGTTTCTGTTAACACTACACTAGTATGGGAATCCAGTAATTGGGACTATAAAAGTCTGCCTGACATGCTTTGGGTAGTGGACATACTATATTGTCTTTATCTTCATTCCTACTATTACATGTTCCACTTATTTAGCACTATATTCCTGTATGAGAGTCATGGCTTAGTGGTAGGTCATACAGACCAGTGTTACAATGGTCTTGTGGTAGGGCCTACTAGTATGCTTATATTCTGCTTTGACTTGAGTATAGGGCCTATCAATCAAAGTGCTGGAGGCACCTTTAAGCAGTTAAAGGTTAGTAGGTCTCACAGGAGCCAGGCTGTGTTAAAAGGCAGATTCTGGTTGCTGCATTTATCTTCACTGTTTCCTGTAGTGAGTGTGTATGGATACTGACACCTACAACTATATTCATATGTATTAATATATATTTATATATATGTATGTGTAGATATACATACCTTCATATATGTACATTACTCATTTTATTATGTACAAGCTAACAAGTAGCAGGGCTGTTTCTGTTAACACTGAACTAGTATGGGAATCCAGTAATTTGGCCATTAAAACTCTGCCTGACATGCTTTGGATAGTACACCTCCTATATTGCCTTTATATTGATTCCTACTATTACATGTTATATTTATTCTAGCAGTGTGCTCTTGTAAGGTAGTCATGGCTTACTGGTAGGTCATACAGACTAATGTTATGAAGATCCTGGGTTCGAGACTGGCACTGGGAATTATTTTTTCTTTCCAAACTTTCAAAATGAGTACAGGACCTGTCAATCAAAGTGCTGAGGCCACCTTTAAGCAGTTAGAAGGGTAAGTAGGTCACACAGGGGTCAGGCTGTGTTGCAGATTCAGGTTGCTGCATTTATGTTCACTGTTTCCTGTAGTGAGTGTGTATGGATACTGACACCTACAACTATATGTCATATGTATTTATATATATTTATATATATGTATGTGTAGATATACGTAGCTTCATATATGTACATTACCTTACATTATTATGTACAAGCTAACAAGTAGCAGGGCTGTATCTGTTAACACTGAACTAGTATGGGAATCCAGTAATTTGGCCATTAAAACTCTACCTGACATGCTTTGGATAGTACATCTCCTATATTGCCTTTATACTGATTCCTACTATTACATGTTATATTTATTTTAGCACTGTGTTTTTCTAAGGCAGCCATGGCTTAGTGGTAGGTCATGCAGACTAATGTTACCAAGGTCCTGGGTTCGAGACTGACAGTGGGAATTTATTTTTCTTTGCAAACTTTCAAACTGAGTACAGGACCTGTCAATCAAAGTGCCATAAAGGCACTTTTAAGCACTTTAAACCAGGTATGCGCTCATTTGCGCGGAGCTCACGCATGCGCACTGGCGGTGAGCTCCGCTAACACACGCGCACACCCGCGCTATTTTCTTTGAAAGAAAGAAAATGGGGTGACAGGAAAGTTCAGAAAAAGGGGTCACAAAGAGGGTAAAACAGTAGGGAAACAAGTGTGGGATTTGCAGGAAGGATGTAGGTAAGGCCCATAGATGCCCATGTCTTTCGCAGCAACAGCTGTGTATTTCTATGTATTTTGGTGAGACATTTGAAACCTTCCACCCCTGAGAGAGGTGTCAGGACAACATCAATATTTGTTATAGAGCCAATTGCAATTAACAGTTTAAATGTCCAGCGGACATGTGTGCAACATGGACAGCTATGTATGGGGCATAATTTTTTTGTGGGACAGAGTGCCCTTTTTTTTTTTTTTCAGGTGAGAGTGGGATGTCAGGTAAAGTAAGTCGGTATAGCTGGGGAGGTAGGTTGGGTAGGTTAACAGACAAGACAGACAAGACGCATACAGGGGCGGTGTATGACACAAGTGGGGGGGTTACACAATTGACAGGGACGGTGGTTGGGATATCCAAGATGCATGAGCCCACAGATGTCAACAGTGGAACTGATATCCCCACCCATAGGCAGTTGCCACTGTTCCTTCACAGCCCAGGACAGGGCTGTGCTGGGGCTGTGTAGACGGGGCTACGGGCATGCCCGTAAGCTGTGCCACCCGAGCCTCGAGCTGGCATAGGGGCCCAAGAACAGAGTCTTGGATCTCCCTTCGTACCACAGACCGGACACCTTGGAGGGTGAGTGGACGTACTCCTCCGGCCACACTTGCAGAGGGGGGACAGGCCCTGTCCCCTGCAGCGCTTCCACCCGAAGGTGGCACAGGGCCACAGGAGGAGGGTCCGGCCTGGGCACTAGTGCCAGGTGCAGTCGCCAGCTGTGGTGGGAGAGGTGGGTCCGCTGGGACCCGCCTTCCCAAACGTTCTAAGTTTATGAGTGGTTATGTTAGTTTGGGTTAGTGGCATATTATTCCATTCAAATTAGTTGTAACAGCATGCATTGGTATTCCCATTAAACAAAAACCCGGATATTCACACCATTGAACAACGGGCATATCAATATCACATGCATTATTTGAACAGGGATACACAATCAAACAACATGCAGGGTTGATTGATGGCAACAGGCCATCGGGTTTGCAGGTATGAACAGGGCACATGCACAAACAGACATGCATATATTTTTTAAACGGACAAATGTCCATGGTTAATGAAATGTTCACATACCAATATTTAGTTGGTGTTTTATTATCAATTATAGGGTGGGGTGGGGAAAGAAAATGATGACACATTCATAAGTTACACATTGATATACATTTGTAATAGGTACACAATTAACTTGAGTCAGATTTTTTAAAATGATTTTTATTTGGCTGTCATGCTAGACCTGTTACAAATACATCACTATCCTTCTTATTTTGAATTTGATCAGATACATCATCCTGCTACACTTTCATGACAGGACAGGGGACAACTATGGCTGTTTAGTCTGTCAGATAATCATTCATTCTATCTGCAAATTGTTTACTGTTATTACCATATACAGATTTTGGCCTAGACATTCCAGATGCAGACACACTGACATCAGTTTTTGATGTTAATTTGTACTTCCCGCATGCGTTTAGTTCTGTAGAAACACACTGAGGCTTATATATTCAGGGGTTATTACTACTTTATTTATTCATACATGACCCCTTCTGTCACTCTCACACATCCTGCAACTTCACAGTTCAGGTTGGTACTTCTAGGCTTTGTTCACATATTAGACCTGTGGTGATTCAAACACTTTCCAACAGTCTCACTTCTGTCATGATTCAGCATTTCAACAGGGGATAAATCACACATCATGACTTCACCTCAGATTCTGAAGCTGTACTCTGGAGACTACTGCAGGTTATACTACATTTAATTAATGGTGGGACATCTGTATTACAGCACTATTTATTTCTATAAATTATTTTTCCAGTCACACTTGCATACTGATGAACTTGTTGCGGCCATACCTGCAAACTTTCAATTCTTGCTTGCACATTAGATTACCTTTAATCAATACACTGCAGTGTTCTGATACATGCTACACTATGATATTTATTTACAAGTACTAGATGGGGTTACTAACCTGCCATGGTGGCGCAGCCCGCAGTCTCTGGTCATGCATTCTCACGGTTACGCGAAGCGGACACCTGCAGCTGTAATACAAAGGAAGTAATATTGGACTACACATCTCCATGGTATCAGCTAGTTGAAATCCTTACATCATGAGTAAAATGTAAACTTACTCAGTAGTGGGGTGTTGGGCATATCCCAGGCCTCCTGGATCCATTGGGTCAACTGGTCTTCACGCGCTTCAGGTCCGCATGGTGGTGATGGACCTGCTCACCATGCATGGAATGCCAGTAGCACTGGTCAGATCATGGAAGCCAAATGGTCCCATGCCTCCATCTATGCACGTTCCCATGAGACCTGGCCCTTCATGTGAGTTGGGCCTGCGTGATGATGGACAAGGAGCCAGACCATGTATCTGGACTCTTCGCGCCCCAACGCTGTGCTCCAGCAACATCCCTCACCTACTCCACTCATTCTGACTGCAGGTCTGTTCTGTCAATCGGTTATGGTGTGTATTCCCGCCTATGGAGCTTATATATGCCATGCGTTTCCGCACATTTTGACCCCTCTGATTAGCCATTTTTGAATTGTATCTACTTCATTGAAAATGCTTTATCATGCTCAATTCTGTATTTTATCCCATATATATGCTATTTCTGCATTTCTAAT
This sequence comes from Protopterus annectens, assembly GCF_019279795.1. Lineage (NCBI taxonomy): Eukaryota > Metazoa > Chordata > Ceratodontiformes > Protopteridae > Protopterus > Protopterus annectens. The sequence goes on from NC_056743.1 coordinate 1,159,054,166, forward strand.
TATTGCTGTCATGGCTTAGTGGTTTAGTACCTTGACTCTAATTGCATGATATCCTGGGTTCAAATCTGACAACTGATTTTTGATTTTCCTGACAGAATGAGTTGAGGACCTGTCAATCAAACATCATGCCGCTAAGCACTTAAAAGCAGGTCTGCGCCTTCGTTTACGGAGCTAACGCGCGTGCGCTGGCAGTTAGCTTGTGGGGGCGGCGGCGGAGAAACGGTGTCGCGGCTAGGATAAACCTTAATTGGCTAGTGACACACATGTTCAGCTAAGCACAGCTAGTTGCACACAGTTTCAGCCTGTTAAACCGGTGCTTAGCAATGGGCACGCAGTTTGCAGCTTTTTAAACACTACTCAGCTACGGGCAGTCTGTCTCACAGCGGCTTAGCTATCAGTACATTTCTGATTATTTTTATTAGTGTTTTACTTCAAACTATATGCTCCATTTCATTCCATTTTACAAAAGGGAATACTTTTACATTTGTACAATACTGTCAGGGTGCGTTTTAGTGCTTATTTACAAAAAAAAAAAGGTTGTTGTGGGGGCTCGAACCCCACCTGCCTACTCTTAGGCCAGCAACTCTACCGCTAAGCTATTACTTCTTGGCTTACTTTGCATATTTAGTTCTTATATCCTTTTCCACTGACTGCTAACTGCAATTGCGCTAGTAGCACACCCGTGCACATGAGCGCACACAGTAGCAAACATTTACGGGGTTTAAAAAAAATAAAACCGACTTTAATTTCATTTTATAACATCTCTTCACTTTATACACTGATGGTCTATCGGGGCATGTGCTGTGTAGTGTGTTTATTCACATTTCCATGGCCTCTCTCGTGGCTGTTTACTTTCAGCCATTCTAGTCTTCCGGGGGCATGTCGGCTTGCCCAGGGCTTAGCCTACAGACCGCCCTACTCTCTTACATGGACCGTGTAAGAGTTACTAGTGTGATTCAGCATGCCTCATGCACCTCATGCACGCCTTCATGCATGACATGCTGACATCACACCGTTTAACTGCAGCCTCCGTGTAAGAGTTATAACTCTTACACGGAGGCTTCGTGAATCTGGCCCACAGTTTTGTAAAGATACAGAATGCTTTTAACTGCAAACAAATAAAATAAGTGATATATATAAATTGTTAGAAAGAATAATCTGTATAAATAATAAAAAAACAGGATACTTATATATCTCAGCTAACTGTTGTAGTCAATACCTCTTATCCACTCTGCTCAGTTTGTATAGTCAGAAACCCTATCAAAGTTAGGGATTAAATACCACAACAACAACTTTTTTTTACAAAAACACAAAAGAATCAGCCCCCACTAGCCAGCAGACAATTAACACAATCTAGCCAGAGTAAAGAAAGGCTTCAGCTAAAAAAATAGCCTACAGACAGTAAGCACGAGAGAAAGCCACAAAATGAAAGTTTTTATACAGATAAAGATTTGTAAAGATACAGAATGCTTTTAACTACAAACAAATAAATAAAAGTGCTATATATAAATAGCTAGAAACAATAATCTGTATAAATAATAAAAAACAGGATACTTATATATCTCAGCTAACTGTTGTAGTCAGCACCTCTTATCCACTCTGCTCAGTGTGTATAGACAGAAACCCTATCAAAGTTAGGGCTTAAATACCAGAACAACAACTTTTTTTTTTTTACAAATACACAAAAGAACCAGACCCCACTAGCCAACAGACAATTAACACAACCTAGCGAGAATAAAGATGGGCTTCAGCTAAAAAAATAGCCTACAGAGAGTAAGCACTAGAGAAAGCCACAAAATTAAAGTTTTTATACAGATAAAGATTTGTAAAGATACAGAATGCTTTTAACTGCAAACAAATAAAATAAAAGTGCTATATGTAAATTGTTAGAAACAATAATCTGTATAAATAATAAAAAAACAGGATACTTATATATCTCAGCTAACTGTTGTAGTCAACACCTCTTATCCACTCTGCTCAGTGCATATAGACAGAAACCCTATTAAAGGTAGGGACTACATACCAGAACAGCAACTTTTTTTTTTTTTACAAAAACACAAAAGAACCAGACCCCACTAGCCAGCAGACAATTAACACTATCTAGCCAGAATAAAGAAAGGTGTCAGCAAAAAAAATAGCCTACAGACAGTAAGCAGTAGAGAAAGCCACAAAATGAAAGTTTTTATACAGATAAAGATTTGTAAAGATACAGAATGCATTTAACTGCAAACAAATAAATAAAAGTGCTATATATAAATTGCTAGAAACAATAATCTGTATAAATAATAAAAAAACAGGATACTTATATATCTCAGCTAACTGTTGTAGTCAACACCTCTTATCCACTCTGCTCAGTGTGTATAGACAGAACCCCTAATAATGTTGGGGCTTAAATACAGATCAACAACTTTTTTTTTACAAAAACATGAAAAAAAAAGAACCAGCCCCCACTAATCAGCAACAGACAATTAACACAATCTAGCCAGAGTAAAAGGCTTCAGTAAAAAAAATAGCCTACAAAGACAGTAAGCACTAGAAAGTCACTAAAAATGAAAGCTTTTATACAGATAAAGATTTGTAAAGATACACAATGCTTTAACTGCAAACAAATAAAATAAAAGCGCTATATATATAAATTGTTAAGAAACGTATAATCTATAAATAATAAAAAAGGATAATTTATATATCTCAGCTAACTGTTAAAGTCAGCTTACTCTTATCCACTCTGCTCAGTGTGTATAGACAGAAACCCTATCAAAGTTAGGGGGCTTAAATACCAGAACAACATTTTTTTTTTACAAAAACACAAAAACAACTCCACTAGCCAATAGCCCACCAGACAATTAACACAATCTAGCCAGAGTAAAGAAGGCTTGAAGCTAAAAAAATAGCCTACAGACGTGAAGCACCTAGAAAGCCACAAAATGAAAAGTTTTTATACACATAAAAGATTTGGCAAGATACAGAATGCTTTTAACTGCAATACAAACAAATAAAATAAAAGTGCTATATATAAATTGTTAGAAACAATAATCTGTATAAATAATAAAAAACAGGATACTTATATATCTCAGCTAACTGTTGTAGTCAACACCTCTTATCCACTCTGCTCAGTGTGTATAGACAGAACCCCTATCAGAGTTAGGGCTTAAATACCAGAACAACAACTTTTTTTTTTTTTTACAAAAACACAAAAGAACCAACCCCACTAGCCAACAGACAATTAACACAATCTAGCGAGAGTAAAGAAAGGCTTCAGCTAAAAAAATAGCCTACAGACAGTAAGCACAAGAGAAAGCCACAAAATGAAAATTTTTATGCAGATAACGATTTGTAAAGATACAGAATGCTTTTAACTGCAAACAAATTAAATAAAAGTGCTATATATAAATTGTTAGAGACAATCATCTGTATAAATAATAAAAAACAGGATACTTATATATTTCAACTAACTGTTGTAGTCAACCCCTCTTATCCACTCTGCTCAGTGTGTATAGACAGAAACCCTATCAATGTTAGGGCTTAATTACCAGATCAACAATATTTTTTTTTTACAAAAACACAAAAGAACCAGCCCCCACTAGCCAACAGACAATTAACACAATCTAGCCAGAGTAAAGAAAGGCTTCAGCTAAAAAAATAGCCTACAGAGAGTAAGCACTAGAGAAAGCCACAAAATAAAGTTTTTATAGATATAAAGATTTGTAAAGATACAGAATGGTTTTAACTGCAAACAAATAAAATAATAGCGCTATATATAAATTGTTAGAAATGATAATCTGTATAAATAATAAAAAAACAGGATTCTTATATATCTCAGCAAACTGGTGTAGTCAACACCTCTTATCCACTCTGCTCATTGTGTATAGACAGAAACCCTATCAAAGTTAGGGTTAAATACCAGAATTTCTTCTTTTTTTTTTTACAAAAACACAAAAGAACCACCCCCCACTAGCCAACAGACAACTAACACAATCTATCCAGAGTAAAGAAAGGATTCAGCTAAAAAATAGCCTACAGACATTAAGCACTAGAGAAAGCCACACAATGAAAGTTTTTATACAGATAAAGATTTGTAAAGATACAGAATGCTTTTAACTGCAAACAAATAAAATAAAAGTGCTACATATAAATTGTTAGAAACAATAATCTGTATAAATAATAAAAAAAACAGGATACTTATATATCTCAGCTAACTGTTGTAGTCAACACCTCTTATCCACTCTGCTCAGTGTGTATAGACAGAAACCCTATCAAAGTTAGGGATTAAATACCAGAACAACAACTTTTTTTTTACAAAAACACAAATGAATCAGCCCACACTAGCCAGCAGACAATTAACACAATCTAGACAGAATAAAGAAAGGCTTCAGCTAAAAAAATAGCCTACAGACAGTAAGCACTAGAGAAAGCCACAAAATTAAAGTTTTTATACAGATAAAGATTTGTAAAGATACAGAATGCTTTTAACTACAAACAAATAAATAAAAGTGCTATATATGAATAGCTAGAAACAATGATCTGTATAAATAATAAAAAACAGGATACTTGTATATCTCAGCTAACTGTATTGATCCAGCTTAATTCACCTCTTATCCACTCTGCTCAGTGTGTATAGACAGAAACCCTATCAAAGTTAGGGCTTAAATACCAGAACAACAACTTTTTTTTTTAATTTTTTTTTTTACAAAAACACAAAAGAACCAGCCCCCACTAGCCAACAGACAAGTAACGCAATCTAAGCAAAAGAGTAATAGACAAACACACAAATCTAATGAGCTAAAAAATAGCCTAACAAACCTGATAGTAAGCACTAGAGAAAGCCACAAAATGAAAGTTTTTATAGAGATAAAGATTTGTAAAGATACAGAATGCTTTTAACTGCAATAAAATAAAATAAAAGCGCTATATATAAATTGTTAGAAACAATAATCTGTATAAATAATAAAAAAACAGGATACTTAAATATCTCAGCTAACTGTTGTTGTCAACACCTCTTATCCACTCTGCTCAGTGCGTATAGACAGAAAACCTATCAAAGTTAGAATGCTTAAATACCAGAACAACATTTTTTTACAAAACACAAAATAACCAGCCCCCACTAGCCAACAGACAATTAACACAATCTGTGGCCGAGTAAAGAAGAAAGGCAGGTTCAGCTAAAAAATAACCTACTAAGGACAGTAAGCACTAGAGAAAGCCACAAAATGAAAGTTTTTATACATGTAAAGTTTTGTAAAGATACAGAATGCTTTTAACTGCAAACAAATAAAATAAGTGATATATATATACATTGTTAGAAACAATAATCTGTATAAATAATAAAAAAACAGGATACTTATATATCTCAGCTAACTGTTGTAGTCAATACCTCTTATCCACTCTGCTCAGTTTGTATAGTCAGAAACCCTATCAAAGTTAGGGAATAAATACCACAACAACAACTTTTTTTTTACAAAAACACAAAAGAATCAGCCCCACTTGTACAGGTGACAATTAACACAATCTAGCCAGAGTAAAGAAAGGCTTCAGCTAAAAATAGCCTTCAGACAGTAAGCACGAGAGAAAGCCACAAAATGAAAGTTTTTATACAGATAAAGATTTGTAAAGATACAGAATGCTTTTAACTGCAAACAAATAAATAAAAGTGTTAAATATAAATAGCTAGAAACAATAATCTGTATAAATAATAAAAAACAGGATACTTATATATCTCAGCTAACTGTTGTAGTCAGCACCTCTTATCCACTCTGCACAGTGTGTATAGACAGAAACCCTATCAAAGTTAGGGCTTAAATACCAGAACAACAACTTTTTTTTTTTACAAAAACACAAAAGAAGCAGCCCCCACTAGCCAACGATGACAATTCAAACAATCTATTCCACAGAGTAAAGAAAGGCTTCAGCTAAAAAAATTAGCCTACAGACAGTAAGCACTAGAGAAAGTGACGAAATGAAAGTTTTTATGCAGATGAAGATTTGTAAAGATACAGAATGCTTTTAACTGCAAACAAATAAAAAAATGCAAAAATTAATAAATGAAAAAGCTCAGCTAAAATACCTACAGCAGTGATTAGAAACCACAAATAAGTTATACAGAAAAGTTTTTAAAATACAGAATGCCCCCAAAAAAAAAA
>NC_056743.1:1159060802-1159235802 GCF_019279795.1 Protopterus annectens
AAAAGAAAAAAAAGCAACTGCAAAAAAAAAAAAAAAAAGGGATAAAAAGTTAGAAAAAAAATTTTAAAAAATAAAAAAACGGGAACAAATTGAATGTTTACAGATTATATTGTTCATTGTTAACAAAAACCCCATAAAAGGGTTAAATAAAAAAAAAATTTTTTTTAAAAAAAAAAAACCCAGATACCAAATAATTCACAATTTGGGGAAAAAAAAAAATTTAAAAAAAAAGGGGAAAAGACAAGAAAAAAAAATAAATTTTTATAAAAAAAATTTTAAAAACAAAGCAAACTGCAAACAAATAAAAAAATTGATAAAAAGTTAGAAAAAAAACTTAAAAAAAAAAAAACGGGAGCAAATTGAATGTTTAGTAAATTTTAGTTCCGGGTTGTATAACAAAAACCCCATAAATTAGGGTTAAATAAGAAAACAATTTTTTTTTTTTAAAAAAAAAAAAAAACCCCCCCATACCAAAAACTTAAGTAATCTACCGGGAAAAAAGGGTTAGAAAAAAAACCATAAGTAAGCCTAAAAAGACAAAATGGTTTTTACAGAAAAAAAAGAAAAAAAAGCAACTGCAAAAAAATAAAAAAAATGCAATAAAAAGTAGTAAAAAATTTGAAAAATAATAAAAACAGGAACAAATTGAATTTTAGTAAATTTAATCGAGTTTATAAACAAAAATAAAGTGTACTTAAATAAGAACAAAACTTTTTTTTTAAAAAAACAAAAAAACCCAATACCCAACGAAATTAACACTCTACCAAATAAAAAGGTTATAAAAAAACCTACAAGAAGACTAAAAACCAAAAAAAATTTTTACAAAAAAAAAGAAAAAAAAGCAACTGCAAACAAAAAAAAATGAATAAAAGTTAGAAAAAAAACTGTAAAAAAAAAAAAGGACAATATTGTAACGTTTATAAATTTAATCTTAGGGGAAAAAAAATAAAGTTAATTAAATTAGAACAAAATTTTTTTAAAAAAAAAAAAAACCCAACTACCCAACGAAATTAACACTCTACCAAATAAAAAGGTTATAAAAAAACCTACAAGTAAGACTAAAAAACCCAAAAAAAATTTTTACAAAAAAAAAGAAAAAAAAGCAACTGCAAAAAAAAAAATAAAATGAATAAAAGTTAGAAAAAAAATTTTAAAAAATAAAAAAACGGGAACAAATTGAATGTTTACAGATTTATAGTCATTGTTAACAAAAACCCCATAAAAGGGTTAATAAAAAAAATTTTTTTTTAAAAAAAAAAGGGCCCCCCCAACTACCCAACGAAATTAACACTCTACCAAATGAAAGGTTATAAAAAAACCTACAAAGTAAGCCTAAAAACCAAAAAAAATTTTTTAAAAAAAAAACAGCACTGCAAACAAAAAAAAAAACTCAATAAAAGTTAGAAAAAAAATTTTAAAAAATAAAAAAAAACAAATTGAATTTTAGAAATTTTTTTGTCAAAAACCCCTATCAAAAATTTAAATTTAAAAAACCAATTTTTTTTAAAAAAAACAAAAAAAACAGATAAAAATTAAGCAACTGGAGTAAAAAACTTCGTTTAAAAAACCTATAAGAAAGATAAAAACCAAAAAAAATTTTTTAAAAAAAAAAGAAAAAAAAGCAACTGCAAAAAATAAAAAAATGCAATAAAAAGTAGTAAAAAAATTTTATAAAAAAAAACAGGAACAAATTGAATTTTAGTAAATTTAATCGGGGTTTAAGAAAAAATAAAGTTAATTAAATATAGAACAAAACTTTTTTTTAAAAAAACCAAAAAAACCCAACTACCCAACGAAATTAACACTCTACCAAATAAAAAGGTTATAAAAAAACCTAAAATTTTAAAGACTAAAAAGAAAAAAAAATTTTTTACAAAAAAAAGAAAAAAAAGCAACTGCAAACAAAAAAAAAAATGAATAAAAGTTAGAAAAAAAATCAAAAATAATAAAAACGGGAACAAAATTGAATGTTTAGTAATTACCCATCTTTAGGGGAAAAAAAATAAAGTTATTAAATAAAAACAAAACTTTTTTTTTAAAAAAAAAAACCCAACTAGCTAACGTAATTAACACTTTTCCAAATGAAAGGTTAAAAAAAAACAAAAGTAAGCCTAAAAACCAAAAAAAATTTTTAAAAAAAAGAAAAAACGGGCTATTAACGCAAAAAAAAAATAAAGGTTTTAAAAATTTTAAAAAAAAATCGAAAATAAAAAAACGGGAGCAATTAGTTGTTTAGTAAATTTTAGTCGGGTGTGTATAGACAGAAACCCTATCAAAGTTAGGACTTAAATACCAGAACAACTTTTTTTTTTTTACAAAAACACAAAAGAACCAGCCCCCACTAGCCAACAGACAATTAACACAATCTAGCCAGAGTAAAGAAAGGCTTCAGCTAAAAAAATAGCCTACAGTCAGTAAGCACTACAGAAAGCCACAAAATGAAAGTTGTTATACAGATTAATATTTGTAAAGATACAAAATGCTTTTAACTGCAAACAAATAAAATAAAAATGTTATATATAAATTGTTAGAAACAATAATCTGTATAAATAATAAAAAACAGGATACTTATATATCTCAGCTAACTGTTGTAGTCAGCACCTCTTATCCACTCTGCTCAGTGTGTATAGACAGAAACCCTATCAAAGTTAGGGCTTAAATACCAGAACAACAACTTTTTTTTTTTTTTTACAAAAACGCAAAAGAACCAGCCCCCACTAGCCAACAGGCAATTAACACAATCTTGCCAGAGTAAAGAAAGGCTTCAGCTAAAAAAATAGCCTAAGGACAGTAAGCACTAGAGAAAGCCACAAAATGAAAGTTGTTATACAGATAAAGATTTGTAAAGATACAGAATGCTTTTAACTGCAAACAAATAAAATAAATGTGTTATACATAAATTGTTAGAAACAATAATCTGTATGAATAATAAAAAAGAGGATACTTATATATCTCATCTAACTGTTGTAGTCAACACCTCTTATCCACTCTGCTCAGTATGTATAGACAGAAACCCTATCAAAGTTAGGGCTTAAATACCAGAACAACAACTTTTTTCTTTTTTCTACAAAAACACAAAAGTACCAGCCCCCACTAGCCAACAGACAATTAACACAATCTAGCCAGAGTAAAGAAAGGCTTCAGCTAAAAAAATAGCCTACAGACAGTAAGCACTAGAGAAAGCCAAAAAATGGAAGTTTTTATACAGATAAAGATTTGTAAAGATACAGAATGCTTTTAACTGCAAACAAATAAAATAAAAGTGCTATATATAAATTGTTAGAAACAATAATCTGTATAAATAATAAAAAAACAGGATACTTGTATATCTCAGCTAACTGTTGTAGTCAGCACCTCTTATCCACTCTGCTCAGTGTGTATAGACAGAAACCCTATCAAAGTTAGGGCTTAAATACCAGAACAACAACTTTTTTTTTAAATTTGTTTTACAAAAACACAAAAGAACCAACCCCCAATAGCCAACAGATAAGTAACACAATCTAGCCAGAGTAAAGAAAGCCTTCAGCTAAAAAAATAGCCTACAGACAGTGAGCACTAGAAAAAGCCACAAAACTAAAGTTTTTATAGAGATAAAGATTTGTAAAGATACAGAATGCTTTTAACTGCAAACAAATAAAATAAAAGCGCTATATATAAATTGTTAGAAACAATAATCTGTATAAATAATAAAAAACAGGATACTTATATATCTCAGCTAACTGTTGTAGTCAACACCTCTTATCCACTCTGCTCAGTGCGTATAGACAGAAACCCTATCAAAGTTAGGGCTTAAATACCAGAACAACTTTTTTTTTTTACAAAAACACAAAAGAACCAGCCCCCACTAGCCAACAGACAATTAAAACAATCTAGCCAGAGTAAAGAAAGGCTTCAGCTAAAAAAATAGCCTACATACAGTAAGCACTAGAGAAAGCCACAAAATGAAAGTTTTTATACAGATAAAGTATTGTAAAGATACAGAATGCTTTTCACTGCAAACAAACAAAATAACTGCTATATATAAATTGTTAGAAACAATAATCTGTATAAATAATAAAACAAACAGGATACTTATATATTTTAGCTAACTGTTGCAGTCAATACCTCTTATCCACTCTGCTCAGTGTGTATAGTCAAAAACCCTATCAAAGTTAGGGATTAAATACCAGAACAACAACTTTTTTTTTACAAAAACACAAAAGAATCAGCCCCCACTAGCCAGCAGACAATTAACACAATCTAGCCAGAGTAAAGAAAGGCTTCAGCTAAAAAAATAGCCTACAGACAGTAAGCACTAGAGAAAGCCACAAAATGAAAGTTTTAATACAGATAACAATTTGTAAAGATACAGAATGCTTTTAACTACAAACAAATAAATAAAAGTGCTAAATATAAATAGCTAGAAACAATAATCTGTATAAATAATAAAAAACAGGATACTTATATATCTCAGCTAACTGTTGTAGTCAGCACCTCTTATCCACTCTGCACAGTGTGTATAGACAGAAACCCTATCAAAGTTAGGGCTTAAATACCAGAACAACAACTTTTTTTTTTACAAAAACACAAAAGAACCAGCCCCCACTAGCCAACAGACAATTAAAACAATCTAGCCAGAGTAAAGAAAGGCTTCAGCTAAAAAAAATAGCCTACAGACAGTAAGCACTAGAGAAAGCTACAAAATGAAAGTTTTTATACAGATAAAGATTTGTAAAGATACAGAATGCTTTTAACTGCAAACAAATAAAATAAAAGTGTTATATATAAATTGTTAGAAACAATAATCTGTATAAATAATAAAAAACAGGATACTTATATATCTCAGCTAACTGTTGTAGTCAGCACCTCTTATCCACTCTGCTCAGTGTGTACAGACAGAAACCATATCAAAGTTAGGGCTTAAATACCAGAACAACAACTTTTTTTTTTTTTTTTGCAAAAACACAAAAGAACCAGCCCCCACTAGCCAACAGACAATTAAAACAATCTAGCCAGAGTAAAGAAAGGCTTCAGCTAAAAAAATAGCCTACATACAGTAAGCACTAGAGAAAGCCACAAAATGAAAGTTTTTATACAGATAAAGTTTTGTAAAGATACAGAATGCTTTTCACTGCAAACAAATAAAATAACTGCTATATATAAATTGTTAGAAATAATAATCTGTATAAATAATAAAACAAACAGGATACTTATATATTTTAGCTAACTGCTGTAGTCAGTACCTCTTATCCACTCTGCTCAGTGTGTATTGTCAGAAACCCTATCAAAGTTAGGGATTAAATACCAGAACAACAAGTTTTTTTTTTACAAAAACACAAAAGAATCAGCCCCCACTAGCCAGCAGACAATTAACACAATCTAGCCAGAGTAAAGAAAGGCTTCAGCTAAAAAAATAGCCTACCGACAGTAAGCACTAGAGAAAGCCACAAAATGAAAGCTTTTATACAGATAACAATTTGTAAAGATACAGAATGCTTTAAACTGCAAACAAATAAATAAAAGTGCTAAATATAAATAGCTAGAAACAATAATCTGTATAAATAATAAAGAACAGGGTACTTATATATCTCAGCTAACTGTTGTAGTCAGCACCTATTATTCACTCTTCACAGTGTGTATAGACAGAAACCCTATCAAAGTTAGGGCTTAAATACCAGAACAACAACTTTTTTTTACAAAAACACAGAAGAACCAGCCCCCACTAGCCAACAGACAATTAAAACAATCTAGCCAGAGTAAAGAAAGGCTTCAGCTAAAACAAATAGCCTACGGACAGTAAGCACTAGACGAAAGCTACAAAATGAACGTTTTTATACAGATAAAGATTTGTAAAGATACAGAATGCTTTTAAATGCAAACAAATAAAATAAAAGTGTTATATATAAATTGTTAGAAACAATAATCTGTATAAATAATAAAAAACAGGATACTTATATATCTCAGCTAACTGTTGTAGTCAGCACCTCTTATCCACTCTGCTCAGTGTGTACAGACAGAAACCATATCAAAGTTAGGGCTTAAATACCAGAACAACAACTTTTTTTTTTTTTTACAAAAACACAAAAGAACCAGCCCCCACTAGCCAACAGACAATTAACACAACCTAGCCAGAGTAAAGATGGGCTTCAGCTAAAAAAATAGCCTACAGAGAGTAAGCACTAGAGAAAGCCACAAAATGAAAGTTTTTATACAGATAAAGATTTGTAAAGATACAGAATGCTTTTAACTGCAAACAAATAAAATAAAAGTGCTATATGTAAATTGTTAGAAACAATAATCTGTATAAATAATAAAAAAACAGGATACTTATATATCTCAGCTAACTGTTGTAGTCAACACCTCTTATCCACTCTGCTCAGTGCGTATAGACAGAAACCCTATTAAAGTTAGGGACTACATACCAGAACAGCAACTTTTTTTTTTTTACAAAAACACAAAAGAACCAGACCCCACTAGCCAGCAGACAATTAACACTATCTAGCCAGAATAAAGAAAGGCGTCAGCTAAAAAAATAGCCTACAGACAGTAAGCAGTAGAGAAAGCCACAAAATGAAAGTTTTTATACAGATAAAGATTTGTAAAGATACAGAATGCTTTTAACTGCAAACAAATAAATAAAAGTGCTATATATAAATTGCTAGAAACAATAATCTGTATAAATAATAAAAAACAGGATACTTATATATCTCAGCTAACTGTTGTAGACAACACCTATTATCCACTCTTCATAGTGTGTATAGACAGAAACCCTATCAAAGTTAGGGCTTAAATACCAGAACAACAACTTTTTTTTTTTACAAAAACACAAAAGAACCAGCCCCCACTAGCCAAAAGACAATTAACACAACCTAGACAGAGTAAAGATGGGCTTCAGCTAAAAAAATAGCCTACAGAGAGTAAGCACTAGAGAAAGCCACAAAATTAAAGTTTTTATACAGATAAAGATTTGTAAAGATACAGAATGCTTTTAACTGCAAACAAATAAAATAAAAGTGCTATATGTAAATTGTTAGAAACAATAATCTGTATAAATAATAAAAAAACAGGATACTTATATATCTCAGCTAACTGTTGTAGTCAACACCTCTTATCCACTCTGCTCAGTGCGTATAGACAGAAACCCTATTAAAGTTAGGGACTACATACCAGAACAGCAACTTTTTTTTTTTACAAAAACACAAAAGAACCAGACCCCATTAGCCAGCAGACAATTAACACTATCTAGCCAGAATAAAGAAAGGCGTCAGCTAAAAAAATAGCCTACAGACAGTAAGCTGTAGAGAAAGCCACAAAATGAAAGTTTTTACAAAGATAAAGATTTGTGAAGATACAGAATGCTTTTAACTGCAAACAAATAAATAAAAGTGCTATATATAAATTGCTAGAAACAATAATCTGTATAAATAATAAAAAACAGGATACTTATATATCTCAGCTAACTGTTGTAGTCAACACCTCTTATCCACTCTGCTCAGTGTGTATAGACAGAAACCCTATTAAAGTTAGGGCTTAAATACCAGATCAACAACTTTTTTTTTTACAAAAACATAAAAGAACCAGCCCCCACTAGACAACAGACAATTAACACAATCTAACCAGAGTAAAGAAAGGCTTCAGCTAAAAAAATAGCCTACAGACAGTAAGCACTAGAGAAAGCCACAAAATGAAAGTTTTTATACAGATAAAGATTTGTAAAGATACAGAATGCTTTTAACTACAAACAAATAAAATAAAAGTGCTATATATAAATTGTTAGAATCAATAACCTGTATAAATAATAAAAAACAGGATACTTATATATCTCCGCAAACTGTTGTAGCCCACACCTCTTATTCACTCTGCTCAGTGTGTATTGACAGAAACCCTATCAAAGTTAGGGATTAAATACCACAACAACTTTTTTTTTTACAAAAACACAAAAGAATCAGCCCCCACTAGCCAGCAGACCATTAACACTATCTAGCCAGAGTAAAGAAAGGCTTCAGCTAAAAAAATAGCCTGCAGACAGTAAGCACTAGAGAAAGCCAAAAAATGAAAGTTTTTATACAGATAAAGATTTGTAAAGATACAGAATGCTGTTAACTGCAAACAAATAAATAAAAGTGCTACATATAAATAGCTAGAAACAATAATCTGTATAAATAATAAAAAACAGGATATTTATATATCTCAGCTAACTGTTGTAGCCAACACCTCTTATCCACTCTGCTCAGTGTGTATTGACAGAAACCCTATCAAAGTTAGGGATTAAATACCACAACAACAACTTTTTTTTTTACAAAAACACAAGAGAATCAGCCCCCACTAGCCAGCAGACCATTAACACAATCTAGCCAGAGTAAAGAAAGGCTTCAGCTAAAAAAATAGCCTGCAGACAGTAAGCAGTAGAGAAATCCACAAAATGAAAGTTTTTATAGAGGCAAAGATTTGTAAAAATACAGAATGCGTTTTACTGCAAACAAATAAAATAAAAGTGCTATATATAAATTGTTAGAAACAATAATCTGTATAAATAATAAAAAAAAGGATACTTATATATCTCAGCTAACTGTTGTAGTCACCCTCTTATCCACTCTGCTCAGTGTGTATAGACAGAAACCCTATCAAAGTTAGGGCTTAAATACCAGAACAACAACTTTTTTTTTTTACAAAAATACAAAAGAACCAGCCCCCACTAACCAACAGACAATTAACACAATCTAGCCAGAGTAAAGAAAGGCTTCAGCTAAAAAAATAGCCAGGAGACAGTAAGCACTAGAGAAAGCCCCAAAATGAAAGTTTTATACAGATAACGATTTGTAAAGATACAGAATGCTTTTAACTGCAAACAAATAAAATAAAAGTGCTATATATAAATTGTTAGAAACAACCTGTATAAATAATAAAAAAAACAGGATACTTATATATCTCAGCAAACTGTTGTAGCCAACACCTCTTATCCACTCTGCTCAGTGTCTATTGACAGAAACCCTATCAAAGTTAGGGATTAAATACCACAACAACAACTTTTTTTTTACAAAAACACAAAAGAATCAGCGCCCACTAGCCAGCAGACAATTAACACAATCTAGCCAGAGTAAAGAAAGGCTTCAGCTAAAAAAAATAGCCTGCAGACAGTAAGCACTAGAGAAAGCCACAAAATGAAAGTTTTTAAACACATAAAGATTTGTAAAGATACAGAATGCTTTTAACTGCAAACAAATAAAATAAAAGTGCTATATGTAAATTGTTAGAAACAATAATCTGTATAAATAATAAAAAAAGGATATTTATATATCTCAGCTAACTTTTGTAGTCAACACGTCTTATCCACTCTGCTCAGTGCGTATAGACAGAAACCCTATTAAAGTTAGGGACTACATACCAGAACAGCAACTTTTTTTTTTTACAAAAACACAAAAGAACCAGACCCCACTAGCCAGCAGACAATTAACACTATCTAGCCAGAATAAAGAAAGGCGTCAGCTAAAAAAATAGCCTACAGACAGTAAGCAGTAGAGAAAGCCACAAAATGAAAGTTTTTATACAGATAAAGATTTGTAAAGATACAGAATGCTTTTAACTGCAAACAAATAAATAAAAGTGCTATATATAAATTGCTAGAAACAATAATCTGTATAAATAATAAAAAACAGGATACTTATATATCTCAGCTAACTGTTGTAGTCAACACCTCTTATCCACTCTGCTCAGTGTGTATAGACAGAAACCCTATTAAAGTTAGGGCTTAAATACCAGATCAACAACTTTTTTTTTTACAAAAACATAAAAGAACCAGCCCCCACTAGCCAACAGACAATTAACACAATCTAGCCAGAGTAAAGAAAGGCTTCAGCAAAAAAATAGCCTACAGACAGTAAGCGCTATAGAAAGCCACAAAATGAAAGTTTTTATGCAGATAAAGGTTTGTAAAGATACAGAATGATTTTAACTTCAAACAAATAAAATAAAAGTGCTATATATAAATTGTTAGAAACAATAATCTGTATAAATAATAAAAAAACAGGATACTTATATATCTCAGCTAACTGTTGTAGTCAACACCTCTTATCCACTCTGCTCAGTGTGTATTGACAGAAACCCTATCAAAGTTAGGGATTAAATACCAGAACAACAACTTTTTTTTTACAAAAACACAAAAGAATCAGCCCCCACTAGCCAGCAGACCATTAACACAATCTAGCCAGAGTAAAGAAAGGCTTCAGCTAAAAAAATAGCCTGCAGACAGTAAGCACTAGAGAAAGCCACAAAATGAAAGTTTTTATACAGATAAAGATTTGTAAAGATACAGAATGCTTTTAACTGCAAACAAATAAATAAAAGTGCTACATATAAATAGCTAGAAACAATAATCTGTATAAATAATAAAAAACAGGATACTTATATATCTCAGCTAACTGTTGTAGTCAACACCTCTTATCCACTCTGCTCAGTGTGTATAGACAGAAACCCTATCAAAGTTAGGTCTTAAATACCAGAACAACAACTTTTTTTTTTACAAAAACACAAAAGAACCAGCCCCCACTAGCCAACAGACAATTAACACAATCTAGCCAGAGTAAAGAAAGGCTTCAGCTAAAAAAATAGCCTACAGACAGTAAGCACTAGAGAAATCCACAAAATGAAAGTTTTTATAGAGATAAAGATTTGTAAAAATACAGAATGCTTTTTACTGCAAACAAATAAAATAAAAGCGCTATATATAAATTGTTAGAAATAATAATCTGTATAAATAATAAAAAAAACAGGATACTTATATATCTCAGCTAACTGTTGTAGTCAACCTCTTATCCACTCTGCTCAGTGTGTATAGACAGAAACCCTATCAAAGTTAGGGCTTAAATACCAGAACAACAACTTTTTTTTTACAAAAATACAAAAGAACCAGCCCCCACTAACCAACAGACAATTAAATAATCTAGCCAGAGTAAAGAAAGGCTTCAGCTAAAAAAATAGCCTGCAGACAGTAAGCACTAGAGAAAGCCACAAAATGAAAGTTTTTATACAGATAAAGATTTGTAAAGATACAGAATGCTTTTAACTGCAAACAAATAAATAAAAGTGCTATATATATAAATTGCTAGAAACAATAATCTGTATAAATAATAAAAAACAGGATACTTATATATCTCAGCTAACTGTTGTAGTCAACACCTCTTATCCACTCTGCTCAGTGTGTATAGACAGAAACCCTATTAAAGTTAGGGCTTAAATACCAGATCAACAACTTTTTTTTTTTTTACAAAAACATAAAAGAACCAGCCCCCACTAGCCAACAGACAATTAACACAATCTAGCCAGAGTAAAGAAAGGCTTCAGCAAAAAAAAAATAGCCTACAGACAGTAAGCACTAGAGAAAGCCACAAAATGAAAGTTTTTATACAGATAAAGATTTGTAAAGATACAGAATGCTTTTAACTGCAAACAAATAAAATAAAAGTGCTATATATAAATTGTTAGAAACAATAATCTGTATAAATAATAAAAAAAACAGGATACTTATATATCTCAGCTAACTGTTGTAGTCAACACCTCTTATCCACTCTGCTCAGTGTGTATTGACAGAAACCCTATCAAAGTTAGGGATTAAATACCAGAACAACAACTTTTTTTTTTACAAAAACACAAAAGAACCAACCCCCACTAGCCAACAGACAATTAACACAATCTAGACAGAGTAAAGAAAGGCTTCAGCTAAAAAAAAATAGCCTGCAGACAGTAAGCACTAGAGAAAACCACAAAATGAAAGTTTTATAGAGATAAAGATTTGTAAAGATACAGAAAGCTTTTAACTGCAAACAAATAAATAAAAGTGCTACATATAAATAGATAGTAACAATAATCTGTATAAATAATAAAAAACAGGATACTTATATATCTCAGCTAACTGTTGTAGTCAACACCTCTTATCCACTCTGCTCAGTGTGTATAGACAGAAACCCTATCAAAGTTAGGTCTTAAATACCAGAACAACAACTTTTTTTTTAGAAAAACACAAAAGAACCCACCCCCACTAGCCAATAGACAATTAACACAATCTAGCCAGAGTAAAGAAAGGCTTCAGCTAAAAAAATAGCCTACAGACATTAAGCACTAGAGAAATCCACAAAATGAAAGTTTTTATAGAGATAAAGATTTGTAAAAATACAGAATGCGTTTTACTGCAAACAAATAAAATAAAAGCGCTATATATAAATTGTTAGAAACAATAATCTGTATAAATAATAAAAAAACAGGATACTTATATATCTCAGCTAACTGTTGTAGTCAACCTCTTATCCACTCTGCTCAGTGTGTATAGACAGAAACCTTATCAAAGTTAGGGCTTAAATACCAGAACAACAACTTTTTTTTTTTACAAAAATGCAAAAGAACCAGCCCCCACTAGCCAACAGACAATTAACACAATCTTAACCACACAAACTCCACCAACTAAGATAATAATAGCAGATCCCTAGTCCTCAGCTCGAACAGGACGATGTTATCACAGTCCACTTCCAGTACACAGTTGTTAAAAAAGTCCACGTGTCAAAAACACAGGTTTATTGTCACAAAATATACACTCCAGAAAAATTCAAGTAGATGCCAGGTTTAGCGCTTTCATCTGAATGAATCAGACTTCTTCAGAACCAAGATTGCCAAATGAAACAGCCCTTATAAAGTTAATTAGGCGCCAACAAACTTGTTTTAAAAAATACAGAATTTAAAGAGACATGTGAAATTTGTTAATCACAAAACTTGTAAAATACAGATGTTCATATTCACTATCACATATATACAAAGGATACTAATAGTTTTGAAAACTAATAGTTTTGAAAAACATACTAATTTACTAAAAACTAATAAATTTAGGTAGAATTAAAATAATAATAATAATTTTAATAATCCCTTGGAGACTAATGCTGTACATTAAGTCCTTATCAAAAAATGTGACAAGGCTTAAATGCATAAATATATAAATATTATTCCCTAATTGGAAATCATTTGGAATAATTTAGAATAATTGTTGTGTAGAAAATTTGTTGTGTCTACACAAAGATGAACACAGAAATGAAATTTCTGTCATCCCCGGTCCAACAGTAAAAAAGGCTTTATACTTATACTATCATTAAGACCAGGGGGAGTTGTTGCATCACAAAAGATTTGCCACTCACTTTCTTTATATGACAAGTAGGTCTTCCAATTACCACCATATACAAACAATTCTACCTGGTCTATTATGGTGAATGTAAATGTGTGGTCCTCACCCTTATCCAAAACATGTCTACTTAGTGCATTTTTAACATCTTTTTTCTTTATTCTGTATAGATGTTTGTAGACCCTTGTTTTAAGTTTTCTTTCTGTCTTGCCTACGTAGTAGGCAGGGCAGATTGTACAGGTAGCAAGATACACTACCCTCTGACTATTACAGTTCCCTTTTAAACTCCAACACCAGGTGTTCAATAAGTTGTCTAGTTTAACACTACTACTTTCATTAATATTGTCACACTGGTTACAGGAACCACATATTTTTGTTCCACTCCTGTTCTTGATAGACTTGGTGTTAGAACTAACTTCTAGTAACTTTTTCAAATTAAATGAAGTCTTACATACACATATGGGATTATTCCCCAAATAGGATGTAATGTTGTCAGAAGTGTTTAACAGTTCCCAATGTCTTTTCAAAATTTCTTTCACCAGGTTAGTATATGGGTTAAACATGATAATACAGACTATCCTATTGAAACCATAGTTCATCTTCCTACTAGTCACCAATGGTTCTCCTAATAAGGGTCTATATTTAGTGCCCCAGTTGTTTTTGACAAATCGGGCCACTTTATCCACCATTTTTTTAGGGTATTTTCTATCCAAAAACATTTGAGAAATTCCATCTATTTCTTTTTCCATAATGTCTTTGGTGGAGGACATCCTCGCTGCATGGATGCATTGTCCCTTGAATACATTCCTAAAAATGTGTTGGGAGTGACAGCTACCAAATTCGATGTAATCATTCGAAAAGGTTGATTTTCTGAATATCTTTGAAACAAAGCCATCAGGGGAAGTACTGATAAAAGTGTCTAAATAAGCAATACCTAGTTTTTCCATCTTGAAAGTGAATTTAAGAAAATCTTTGCTGGTGTTGATGTAATCAATAAATCTCTTAATGTCATCAGTCGGACCCTTCCAAATAATGAACAAATCATCCAAATATCGAGAATATAGTGAAATATGTTTAAAATATTCACTTGGAAAAAGAAACTGGTTTTCCCACTCCAGCATGACCAGGTTGGCGAAAATGGGGGCACAAGAAACCCCCATAACCACCCCTCTAGTCTGCTTAAAGTATTCTCCTTGAAATTGAATATAATTGTGGTCAAGTATTAACCCCATCATGTCCAGGATTAGACTAATTCTGTCCCAACTAAGTCCAGAATACCTTTTTAACCTGTTTTCAAAATATTCTAAGCCTGTGGAACAGGGAATACAAGAAAATAAATCCTGGACATCTATTGTCAAATAGATAATTTCCTCAGCCCATACTTCAGAGGTTAGCTTACTCAAAAACTCCCAAGAGTCTTTTATTAAGTGGGGGACAATGTTGTAAATATGTTTGGTCCATTGATCAATCGTGACTCCTATGTTATAAGTCTTGGAAAAAGAACCAGCTATAATAGGTCTAAATGGCAGGGTGTCTAAGGATTTATGAATTTTTGGAATTCTGAAAATGTGAGCCATTCCTGGAAATTCAATTCTCAAAAAATCATAAACCTCATTAGTGATACGGTTATCCAACAAATATTCTTCTATGACTAAATCTATCCTACGATAACCGATGTTGATTTGGTTCACTGAAATTTCTTCATAGTTTCCTGATGTGAAAAGAATGTCATGTATCACTTTGTTGTAATTGACCGTGTCAAAAATAATGATACCCCCACCTTTGTCTGGTTTCATTAATCTAATATGTTTGTTAGTCACAATTTCTTGCAAACAATCTCTCTCCCCCTTGGGCAGATTGTCTTCAAAAGTTGGAATAAAAGCATTTCTCTTGTGTATGTTTTTGTGTAGTCTATAAACATCCCTACAGACCATTTTCTCAAATAATACCACTTGAGGGTGGGAGTTAGGGATATATACACTCTTTTTGCATAGCCGATTGTCATGTTGATGGTTACTAGGATTGGTGTCTGTAGTGTCTCTAAATTGTAGGGCTAAATTGAGTCTCTGACAGTAGAGTTTTATTTCCTTGACCATATCAACAAAATTAAATTTAACTGTGGGGATGTATTTCATTCCTTTGCTGAAAAGATTAAAAAAGTCATGTGAAACAAACAGGTCAGTATAATTGTAGACCTTAAACCCAGCAAAGTTTGAAACAAATGGTACCTGTCCATTTCTAGTGTTGTGTGTGTTATGAAAAGATCTATCTGTGTTATTTGACCCTATTCCATTTTCTTGTATAATACAACTCAGACTGTCTAGACTAGGTATTGCAGAGGTGTCCTTCAACATGTGAAACACTTTGTGCCCTGATAGCTCCTTTGTCTTGGGACCCTTACCCTTAAATTCTAGTGTCTTTTCCTGTATTGCTTGGGCGCTGGTTGGTGTCTCCCCCCTTGAAAATTTGAATGTTCATCTGTCCTGTCACTCCTTTTGATGTATTCCCTGTCAATATCTTCGTTAAATCTTTAACTGTCCCTACCTGTTGTGGAACGTGGCCAAACATATGCCTTATGTGCTCTATATAGCTTCAAGTCCCTGTCTAACTTCTTGAGCTTTCTACTATAGACACTCTTAACTTTATTTTCAGCATAAGTAAACTGTTTGTGATACAAATCTTGCCATTTATCAAAGCAAATGTTATGCACAATCTCCTCATTCATTATTTCTACCTCATTTAATAATACTGAAATTTTTCCATCATTGAATTTAATTAATTTTTTAATGAAATCAAAACCAAAGTCATCAAACAACTCATTAAATTCACAAATGACTTCATCTGTGTATTTTAAACCTAATGGTAATTTAAAAAAATCGAATTCCTTTTGGAACTATACCTAACTTCAAACACTTTTCTAAGTAGGCATTATCAATTCTTGCACATTTCAAAATAATTAATTTCTTGCCCATTAAACAAATCTTTTCATTAATGGGCTCAGTGTTGTTGTCATGTGAATCCCTATTGAAGTCACAGTTAGTTCCTTCCGAAAAATAGTCAACATCATCACTTAATAAATTATTTAAAACATCGTTTACATTGTTACCTACATTGTGGTTTCTATTGGCATCACCAAACTTGTGTCCCTGTTTGTGAACTAACTTGATTTTAGGAACAGGACTAGATATAATGTCTTTTAAGTCTGTACCTTTATTGCGCTCTTGTCCCATGGAAAGTGTAGCGGAATAGGATTTAGCTTGTACCTTCCTTTTAGGTTTGGCCCCCAGTCTGTGTGTCTCTTCGTGCTGTAAGAGACTAAAATCAAAAGTAAAGTCACCTGTTTGCGAAAGATTAATGTCCGCTTCCCTTAATTCTAAATCCAAGTCTGTTTTTGGTGTTCCCGTGGATTTCGCTGCTCCTTGCCCGTTCGGTATGTTTTCTTCACTCTCGGAAGTCTTTGAATTAGTACGGCATCGTGGTGGTGATTCCCTAGGCACTGTCCGTTGCCCTAGATCTGTGGATACTCCGTGTTGAATCGATTCGGAAAGCTTTCCCACGAGCTCCAATAGCCTACTGACATCACTCTGAAGTGACGTTAGTTCTGCACGGAGTGTAGAATACTCGTCCCTGCCCAATAAAGCAGGAAGAGACCCAGTGTCTGCCATAATCACGACAAAGCAAAAAGCACACAAACTCCACCAACTAAGATAATAATAGAATGTATATTTTGTGACAATAAACCTGTGTTTTTGACACGTGGACTTTTTTTAACAACTGTGTACTGGAAGTGGACTGTGATAACATCGTCCTGTTCGAGCTGAGGACTTGAGATCTGCTATTATTATCTTAATTAACACAATCTAGCCAGAGTAAAGAAAGGCTTCAGCTAAAAAAATAGCCTACAGACAGTAAGCACTAGAGAAAGCCACAAAATGAAAGTTTTTATAGAGATAAAGATTTGTAAAGACACAGAATGCTTTTAACTGCAAACAAATAAAATAAAAGTGCTATATATAAATTGTTAGAAACAATAATCTGTATAAATAATAAAAAACAGGATACTTATATATCTCAGCTAACTGTTGTAGTCAACACCTCTTATCCACTCTGCTCAGTGTGTATTGACAGAAACCCTATCAAAGTTAGAGCTTAAATACCAGAACAACAACATTTTTTTTACAAAAACACAAAAAAACCAACCCCCACTAGCCAACAGACAATTAACACAATCTAGACAGAGTAAAGAAAGTCTTCGGCTAAAAAAAATAGCCTACAGACAGTAAGCACTAGAGAAAGCCACAAAATGAAAGTTTTTATACAGATAAAGATTTGTAAAAATACAGAATGCTTTTAACTGCAAACAAATAAAATAAAAGTGCTATATATAAATTGTTAGAAACATTAACCCTTATAAATAATAAAAAAAAACAGGATACTTATATATCTCAGAAAACTGTTGTAGTCAACACCTCTTATCCACTCTGCTCAGTGTGTATTGACAGAAACCCTATCAAAGTTAGGGATTAAATACCACAACAACAACTTTTTTTTTTACAAAAACACAAAAGAATCAGCCCCCACTAGCCAGCAGACCGTTAACACAATCTAGCCAGAGTAAAGAAAGGCTTCAGCTAAAAAAATAGCCTGCAGACAGTAAGCACTAGAGAAAACCACAAAATGAAAGTTTTTATACAGATAAAGATTTGTAAAGATACAGAATGTTTTTAACTGCCAACAAATAAATAAAAGTGCTACATATAAATAGCTAGAAACAATAATCTGTATAAATAATAAAAAACAGGATACTTATATATCTCAGCTAACTGTTGTAGTCAACGCCTCTTATCCACTCTGCTCAGTGTGTATAGACAGAAACCCTATCAAAGTTAGGTCTTAAATACCAGAACAACAACTTTTTTTTTTTTTAGAAAAACACAAAAGAACTAGCCCCCACTAGCCAATAGACAATTACCACAATCTAGCCAGAGTAAAGAAAGGCTTCAGCTAAAAAAATAGCCTACAGACAGTAAGCACTAGAGAAATCCACAAAATGAAAGTTTTTATAGAGATAAAGATTTGTAAAAATACAGAATGCTTTTTACTGCAAACAAATAAAATAAAAGCGCTATATATAAATTGTTAGAAACAATAATCTGTATAAATAATAAAAAAACAGGATACTTATATATCTCAGCTAACTGTTGTAGTCAACCTCTTATCCACTCTGCTCAGTGTGTATAGACAGAAACCCTATCAAAGTTAGGGCTTAAATACCAGAACAACAACTTTTTTTTTTTACAAAAATACAAAAGAACCAGCCCCCACTAGCCAACAGACAATTAACACAATCTAAAGCACACAAACTCCACCAACTAAGATAATAATAGCAGATCCCAAGTCCTCAGCTCAAGCAGGACGGTGTTATCACAGTCCACTTCCAGTACACAGTTGTTAAAAAAAGTCCACGTGTCAAAAACACAGGTTTATTGTCACAAAATATACACTCCAGAAAAATTCAAGTAGATGTCAGGTTTAGCGCTTTCATCTGAATGAATCAGACTTCTTCAGAACCAAGATTGCCAAATGAAACAGCCCTTATAAAGTTAATTAGGCGCCAAAAAACTTGTTTTAAAAAATACAGAATTTAAAGAGACATGTGAAATTTGTTAATCACAAAACTTGTAAAATACAGATGTTCATATTCACTATCACATATATACAAAGGATACTAATAGTTTTGAAAACTAATAGTTTTGAAAAATATACTAATTTACTAAAAACTAATAAAATTAGGTAGAATTAAAATAATAATAATAATTTTAATAATCCCTTGGAGACTAATGCTGTACATTAAGTCCTTATCAAAAAATGTGACAAGGCTTAAATGCATAAATATATAAATATTATTCCCTAATTGGAAATCATTTGGAATAATTTAGAATAATTGTTGTGTAGAAAATTTTTTGTGTCTACACAAACATGAACACAGAAATGAAATTTCTGTCATCCCCGTTCTAAAAGTAAAAAAGGCTTAATACTTATACTGTCATTGAGACCTGGGGGAGTTGTTGCATCACAAAAGATTTGCCACTCACTTTCTTTATATGACAAGTAGGTCTTCCAATTACCACCATATACAGACAATTCTACTTGGTCTATTATGGTGAATGTAAATGTGTGGTCCTCACCCTTATCCAAAACATGTGTACTTAGTGCATTTTTAACATCTTTTTTCTTTATTCTGTATAGATGTTCGTAGACCCTTGTTTTAAGTTTTCTTTCTGTCTTGCCTACGTAGTAGGCAGGGCAGATTGTACAGGTAGCAAGATACACTACCCTCTGACTATTACAGTTCCCTTTTAAACTCCAACACCAGGTGTTCAATAAGTTGTCTAGTTTAACACTACTACTTTCATTAATATTGTTACACTGGTTACAGGAACCACATCTTTTTGTTCCACTCCTGTTCTTGATAGACTTGGTGTTAGAACTAACTTCTAGTAACTTTTTCAAATTAAACGAAGTCTTACATACACATATGGGATTATTCCCCAAATAGGATGTAATGTTGTCAGAAGTGTTTAACAGTTCCCAATGTCTTTTCAAAATTTCTTTCACCAGGTTAGTATATGGGTTAAACATGATAATACAGACTATCCTATTGAAACCAGAGTTCATCTTCCTACTAGTCACTAATGCTTCTCCTAATGAGGGTCTGTATTTAGTGCCCCAGTTGTTTTTGACAAATCGGGCCACTTTATCCACCATTTTTTTAGGATATTTTCTATCCAAAAACATTTGAGAAATTCTATTTCTTTTTCCATAATGTCTTTGGTGGAGGACATCCTCGCTGCATGGATGCATTGTCCCTTGAATACATTCCTAAAAATGTGTTGGGGGTGACAGCTACCAAATTCGATGTAATCATTCGAAAAGGTTGATTTTTCTGAATATCTTTGAAACAAAGCCATCAGGGGAAGTACTGATAAAAGTGTCTAAATAAGCAATATCTAGTTTTTCCATCTTGAAAGAGAATTTAAGAAAATCTTTGCTGGTGTTGATGTAATCAATAAATCTCTTAATGTCATCAGTCGGACCCTTCCAAATAATGAACAAATCATCCAAATATCGAGAATATAGTGAAATATGTTTAAAATATTCACTTGGAAAAAGAAACTGGTTTTCCCACTCCAGCATGACCAGGTTGGCGAAAATGGGGGCACAAGAAGCCCCCATAGCCACCCCCCTGGTCTGCCTAAAGTATTCTCCTTGAAATTGAATATAATTGTGGTCAAGTATTAACCCCATCATGTCCAGGATTAGACTAATTCTGTCCCAACTAAGTCTAGAATACCTTTTTAAGCTGTTTTCAAAATATTCTAAGCCTGTGGAACAGGGAATACAAGAAAATAAATCCTGGACATCTATTGTCAAATAGATCATTTCCTCAGCCCATACTTCAGAGGTTAGCTTACTCAAAAACTCTCAAGAGTCTTTTATTAAGTGGGGGACAATGTTGTAAATATGTTTGGTCCATTGATCAATCGTGACTCCTATGTTATAAGTCTTGGAAAAAGAACCAGCTATAATAGGTCTAAATGGCGGGGTGTCTAGGGATTTATGAATTTTTGGAATTCCGAAAATGTGAGCCATTCTTGGAAATTCAATTCTCAAAAAATCATAAACCTCATTAGTGATACGGTTATCCAACAAATATTCTTCTATGACTAAATCTATCCTACGATAACCAATGTTGATTTGGTTCAGTGAAACTTCTTCATAGTTTCCTGATGTGAAAAGAATGTCATGTATCACTTTGTTGTAATTGACCGTGTCAAAAATAATGATACCCCCACCTTTGTCTGGTTTCATTAATCTAATATGTTTGTTAGTCACAATTTCTTGCAAACAATCTCTCTCCCCCTTGGTCAGATTGTCTTCAAAAGTTGGAATAAAAGCATTTCTCTTGTGTATGTTTTTGTGTAGTCTATAAACATCCCTACAAACCATTTTCTCAAATAACACCACTTGAGGGTGTGAGTTAGGGATATATGCACTCTTTTTGCATAGCCGATTGTCATGTTGATGGTTACTAGGATTGGTGTCTGTAGTGTCTCTAAATTGTAGGGCTAAATTGAGTCTCCGACAGTAGAGTTTTATTTCCTTGACCATATCAACAAAATTAAATTTGACTGTGGGGATGTATTTCATCCCTTTGCTGAAAAGATTAAAAAAGTCATGTGAAACAAACAGGTCAGTATAATTGTAGACCTTAAACCCAGCAAAGGTTGAAAGAAATGGTACCTGTTCATTTCTAGTGTTGTATGTGTTATGAAAAGATCTATCTGTGTTATTTGACCCTATTCCATTTTCTTGTATAATGCAACTCAGACTGTCTAGACTAGGTATTGCAGAGGTGTCCTTCAACATGTGAAACACTTTATGCCCTGATAGCTCCTTTGTCTTGGGACCCTTACCCTTAAATTCTCGTGTCTTTTCCTGTATTGCTTGGGTGCTGGGTGGTGTCTCCCCCCTTGAAAATTTGAATGTTCATCTGTCCTGTCACTCCTTTTGATGTATTCCCTGTCAATATCTTCGTTAAATCTTTTACTGTCCCTACCTGTTGTGGAACGTGGCCAAACATATGCCTTATGTGCTCTATATAGCTCCAAGTCCCTGTCTAACTTCTTGAGCTTTCTACTATAGACACTCTTAACTTTATTTTCAGCATAAGTAAACTGTTTGTGATACAAATCTTACCATTCATCAAAGCAAATGTTATGCACAATCTCCTCATTCATTATTTCTACCTCATTTAATAATACTGAAATTTTTCCATCATTGAATTTAATTAATTTTTTAATGAAATCAAAACCAAAGTCATCAAACATCTCATTAAATTCACAAATGACTTCATCTGTGTATTTTAAACCTAATGGTAATTTAAAAAATCGAATTCCTTTTGGAACTATACCTAACTTCAAGCACTTTTCTAAGTAGGCATTATCAATTCTTGCACATTTCAAAATAATTAATTTCTTGCCCATTAAACAAATCTTTTCTTTAATGGGCTCAGTGTTGTTGTCATGTGAGACCCTATTGAAGTCACAGTTAGTTCCTTCCGAAAAATAGTCAACATCGTCCTTAAAAAATTATTTAAAACATCGTTTACATTGTTACCTACATTGTGGTTTCTATTGGCATCACCAAACTTGTGTCCCTGTTTGTGAACTAACTTGATTTTAGGAACAGGACTAGATATAATGTCTTTTAAGTCTGTACCTTTATTGCGCTCTTGTCCCATGGAAAGTGTAGTGGAATAGGATTTAGCTTGTACCTTCCTTTTAGGTTTGGCCCCCACTCTGTGTGACTCTTCGTGCTGTAAGAGACTAAAATCAAAAGTAAAGTCACCTGTTTGCGAAAGATTAATGTCCGCTTCCCTTAATTCTAAATCCAAGTCTGTTTTTGGTGTTCCCGTGGATTTCGCTGCTCCTTGCCCATTCGGGATGTCTTCTTCACTCTCGGAAGTTTTTGAATTAGTACGACATCGTGGTGGTGATTCCCTAGGCACTGTCTGTTGCCCTAGATCTGTGGATACTCCGTGTTGAATCGATTCGGAAAGCTTTCCCACAAGCTCCAATAGCCTACTGACGTCACTCTGAAGCGACGTTACTTCCGCACGGAGTGTAGAATACTCATCCCTGCCCAATAAAGCAGGAGGAGACCCAGTGTCTGCCATAATCATGACAAAGCAAAAAGCACACAAACTCCACCAACTAAGATAATAATAGAGTGTATATTTTGTGACAATAAACCTGTGTTTTTGACACGTGGACTTTTTTTAACAACTGTGTACTGGAAGTGGACTGTGATAACATCGCCCTGTTCGAGCTGAGGACTTGGGATCTGCTATTATTATCTTAATTAACACAATCTAGCCAGAGTAAAGAAAGGCTTCAGCTAAAAAAATAGCCTACAGACAGTAAGCACTAGAGAAAGCCACAAAATGAAAGTTTTTATAGAGATAAAGATTTGTAAAGATACAGAATGCTTTTAACTGCAAACAAATAAAATAAAAGTGCTATATATAAATTGTTAGAAACAATCATCTGTATAAATAATAAAAAACAGGATACTTATATATCTCAGCTAACTGTTGTAGTCAACACCTCTTATCCACTCTGCTCAGTGTGTATAGACAGAAACCCTATCAAAGTTAGGACTTAAATACCAGAACAACAACTTTTTTTTTTTTACAAAAACACAAAAGAACCAGCCCCCACTAGCCAACAGACAATTAACACAATCTAGCCAGAGTAAAGAAAGGCTTCAGCTAAAAAAATAGCCTGCAGACAGTAAGCACTAGAGAAAGCCACAAAATGAAAGTTTTTATATAGATAAAGATTTGTAAAGATACAGAATGCTTTTAACTGCAATCAAATGAAATAAAAGTGCTTTATATAAATTGTTAGAAACAATAATCTGTATAAATAATAAAAAACAGGATACTTATATATCTCAGCTAACTGTTGTAGTCAACACCTCTTATCCACTCTGCTCAGTGTGTATAGACAGAAACCCTATCAAAGTTAGGTCTTAAATACCAGAACAACAACTTTTTTTTTACAAAAACACAAAAGAACCAGCCCCCACTAGCCAACAGACAATTAACACAATCTAGCCAGAGTAAAGAAAGGCTTCAGCTAAAAAAATAGCCTACAGACAGTAAGCACTAGAGAAAGCCACAAAATGAAAGTTTTTATAGAGATAAAGATTTGTAAAGATACAGAATGCTTTTTACTGCAAACAAATAAAATAAAAGCTCTATATATAAATTGTTAGAAACAATAATCTGTATAAATAATAAAAAAACAGGATACTTATATATCTCAGCTAACTGTTGTAGTCAACACCTCTTATCCACTCTGCTCAGTGTGTTTAGACAGACACAGATGCGCAGACATGGAGAAAATTATATCTTCATCCAGGCAGTAAACCAGAGGTCAGAATGACCTCACAGTTTGTAGTTGTTAGGTAGTGACAATATCCACTGCAATGATAACTAAAACATTGGGAAGAAGGAAAGCTTAATGGAAAGACTTAAGTGTTTATGGCACTGCTCCACTGCATACTCCCTCTAGCTCAAGCATTCCTGTCATACCACACCTTTTTCTGTTGTTGGGCTTCTGCCAGATTCTCCTGGGCCAAGCCCATGAGTTCCCTGAGCCTTGTCCTGAGGTTTAGGACATATGCCACAATGACTCCTTGTGAAGTTCAAACTCACCTTCCCACTCATCTCAAATTAAATCGAGATGTCCCCTCACCCTATGCCTATACAGTAACTCAAAGGGTAAAAAAACTGTGAATTCCTGGGAACCTCTCTGTAAGCAAACAACAGATGGGGCAAATATTTGTCCCACTCCCTCTTAAACTGGTCTGCAAATGCCTGTAGCATGGACTTGATTGTAGAGTTTAACCTCTCAACAAGACATTAGTCTGGGGATGGTAGAGGGTGGTCTTCATGTGCTTCACCCCACAGTACTTCTACAGACAGGCCAGCAGGCCTGACATGAAATTGGCACCTTTGTCAGTCAATATATCTTTTGGGAAACCTACCCTGCTGAAAATCTCTAGCAAAACATTTGCCACCTTTTCTGCCTCAGTGGAGGACAGAGCCAATGCCTCAGGGTATTGTGTAGCATAATCCACTACTACTAGGATATACTTTGTCCCTGTGGAACTTGGGGTACTCAGAGGTCCCACAATATCCATAGCTACACTTTGGAATTGCTCCTCAATCACAGGCAAAGGCATCAAAGGAGCTCTCACCTTGTCTCCTGCCTTGTCTACCTTTTGACACTGCTCACAGGTCCTGCAGTACCCTGTTACATCTCTGGAAATTCCAGATCAATAAAAGGTCTGATTAATATGTCTCTTTGTATGTTTTATGCCCATATGATCTGCAAAGGGAATATCATTGTTTATGGCTAGAAGCACCAGATGGTAGGCTCTAGGCACTACCAACTGCTGTACTCTCTCACCTTCTAGCTTTCCCTTAGGGATCCACTCTCTATACTATAACCCTTTGCCCCAGTATATGGATTCCCCCTTCCCTTGAGAATCAGGTGCCTCACTAGCTACTTGCCTCAGGACTTGCAATGTAGGGTCTGAGAGCTGAGCCTGTCTCAACTCTCTCTTTTTAACCCTTCCCAGCTCTCCTTCCACAGGAAGTCTGGCATCCTCTGACAGTGGTGCCTCACTGTCAGCCTGGGTACTACTTCTCACCTCTACCTTTGCAGTCACTCTGTCCAAGGTGACATCAGTATCCACAATCAGCTGTGGCTCACCTTCAGTCTCACTGCTACAGAGTAGGTCCCTCCCTGAAGTAACCACCTCATCAGTCTTGGCTGTAAATATGCAGTCTGCCTGGGTCTCCCCAAGGCTACCAGACCCACATGCTTGTCTCCTAACCTGACTGTGTGAAACTGTAAAAACACATGGTATTGCCTCATCCAAATCCTCCCCTTTCAGGACATCTGCAGGATGGTAGTTCGGTACCTCTGTTGTCTCAAGACAACCTACTATTGGCATTTTGCCTTTCCCACTTACTGGCTCTCTCATCTTTTGTCCCCCACCTTGCCTCTGTAGACATCTGTATGCCACATGGCCCCACTGGTTGCATTCAAAACATTTAACCCTAGGTCCTGGACATGTACCTGGACTAGTGGCTTCTCCTGCTACTTGCAGATTCTGTTGGGGCAGTCTGTGCTGCCCACCATGGTTTCCTTTAGACCCATGAACAGTACTGGGGGTCCCTTTCCTGTGCAAGGATGCCCTACTTGTTAGGTATAGGTCTCCACTTTTTCCCCAACTCATCTGAAGTAGCACATTGTCTATCAGCTAACCAGATCCTCATATCCTCAGGCAAAGTGCTAAGGGCTTGTTCCCTCACCAAAAGGTCTGCCAGCCCTTAAAAAGTGGTGACCTGACATCTACTCACCCACCTATGAAAATAAGTGCTCAATTCAGCAACATATTCACACACACTTTCATCTCCCTTGTATCTATGCTCACAAACGTTTTTCCTATAAGTTTCAGTTGTTAGCTTAAAACATTTTAACAAGTGATTCTTAACAGCAGTATAATCAAAATATTCACAATCATCAAATTTAGACAACACAGTTACAACTTTACCATGGAATAAGGGGGTTAGGAACCGTACCCAGAGCCTTTGGTCAACATCATACTGTTTTCATACCCTCTCAAACATATGAATGAAACTATCAAAATTATCCCCCTCTTTAAACCACGGAAGAAATTTACTGACATTTTTGTGCTTCTGGTGTCCAGTTACTTCCTTCCCTATTACCTCCATGACTCAGGCAAAAAGTCAACATCTCCTTCTTCATGCTGCCTCTGCCTCTCCTTTTCCACAGCTTCCAAGCATAATAGTTTCTCATTCTCCTCAGCCTGTAGACGTGTCAGTCTCTCAGCTGGATTTTTAAGTCCTCTGCAAAAAGGTTGGGCTGTCCATTCTCTGAAGATGACACATCTCCACTACCAGTCTAATAGTTCTCCTGGTTGCTGTTTTCTGATGCAGCTGTGACCAAAGCTGCAATCATGTCTGCCTTAGTCAGGTTTCTACGCACCAGTCCCCTAGCCTGGCAAATCTTAGCCAGCCGGCTCCTTGTCAGCTTTCCGTACTCCTCTGCTGATATGCTGC
Source organism: Protopterus annectens (assembly GCF_019279795.1). NCBI lineage: Eukaryota > Metazoa > Chordata > Ceratodontiformes > Protopteridae > Protopterus > Protopterus annectens. The sequence continues at coordinate 1,159,087,664 of NC_056743.1, forward strand.
CTGCTCTCCCTAACTAACTAAGCTAACAAAAGAAATAAAACAATTGTGGCTGATTTAGAGTGCAAAACACCTTCAGTGATCACTGTACACAAGCTACAGGAATTCACTCTACCTACACCACTACAAGCCAATTAGTATTTGCAAACCAATTAATATGTGGTGTGGATATCCCACCACTGCCAAAAAATTAATATGTGATGCCCGTGCACTGATCCAGCAATCAAGAGGCCTCAATCCTCACCACTAACACCAGTGAGGGGTGTCCATATAGGGAAAGGATAAAAAATACACGCACAGTAAAGTACAATTACCCTTAAAAGCACACAGAAATCACAGTCAGTCTGGGGATGGTTTCTCCCTTTTTCTCCAGGTCCCCAATAAGACTCCCCACTGGCACAGCTATAGGGTTAAGATTCCAGCCAAGTAGGTGAGCCAAAATCTCCAGTACCCTTTCTGTCCTACCAGTGCTTAGTGTCCCTGCTCAAGTAGCTGACACACACACACACACCCACACATACACACACGCACACACACACACACACACACACACACACACACACACACACACACACACACACACACACACACACACACACACACGCGCACACATGCACACACGCGCACGCATGCACACACGCTCACACGCACACACACACACACACACACACACACACACACACACACACACACACACACACACACACACACAAACACGCACACACACTTTGAGATATGAGTTATAGACAAACACGCAGTCACTCCTGGGGAATGCTGGCACAGATTCTCCAGCTATGCCTCCTTCTGCCCAGATTATAAGGTAGTACCAACCTGCCACCACCTATTCCTATCAGCTACTAAAAAGGCCCTTGCTAAAGGGTGTCCAATTCTTACTGTGCAATATTATTATCCAACTAGTAAGTGTAGCCCAGGGATAAAGCTACTGGGGTGGCTTTGTACAGTTTTACCAAAGACATGCAAGTACTGTTAAGAGCTTAAATTATCTCTACACAAAACAGCCACAGTTGAAAGGTTTAAAAATATTTAATAGTAAATAATAAAAACACAATAAAATATTACTTACTACACAGTGTAGTCAATAGTTCAGAGATCACAGAGAAATACTTAAAATAATACTGTAAAAATTTCTGACATCAACACAAAAAAACACAGTCTAATTTTCTTATTTATTTATTTTTTTTTTTTTTTATTTTTTGCATTTGTTGACCGGAAAAGTCCATTGGGCCAAGAAGAACCCATTTTCAGTGGAGGCCCGGGGAGAAAAGCTCCACAGAATTATATAATTACAATTCAATAGTAATACATACATAAGTAAAAGAAACAATCTTGTCTTGATACATAGAATGAGTAGAAGATAATTTGAAAAGAAAAAATAGAACATTGGGCAGGATTCACGAAGCCTCCATGTAAGAGTTACAAGGCTTACACGGAGGCTGCAGTTAAATGGTGTGACGTCAGCATGTCATGCACATGCATGAGGGCATGCTGAATCACACCTAAGGCTTACATGCTCCGTGGAAGACAGTAGGGGGCGTGTCCATAGGCCGAGCCCTGCAAACGGACACGCCCCCAGAAGAGTAAAAGTCCCGAAAGTAAACCCCCACGACAGAGTCCATGGAAATGTGAATAAACACAACACAACACATGCCCCCACAGACTATGAACATAAAATATATAAATGAACATGTTATATATTTTTTTTAAATTGTAAAGATGTTTGCCCGTGAGTGCACTCATTTGCGCGGGTGTGCCCGTAGCTTAGCCACAGTTAGCAGTCAGTGGAAAAGCATATAAGAACTAAATAGGCAAAGTAAGCCAAAAAGCAATAGCGTAGCAGTAGGGATGTCGGCTGAAGAGCAGGCAGACATAGTTCGAGCCCCCACAACATCAATTTTTATTTTTAGTGAAATAAGCACGAAACAAGTCCCTGACATATATGTACACATATAAAATTATATTTTATGTAAAATGTAATGAAATGGGCCATTTATTTTGAAGAAATGTGAGATAACAAAATAATAAAAAATGCCAGATGTGCCTATAGCTGAGCTACAGTTTAACAAGTTGAGTGCATCTGCCCGTAGGTGAGCAGTGGTTTAACAGGTGTAAAATGAGTGCCCAAAGGTGAGCAGTGGTTTAACAGGTGCAAAATGAGTGCCCGTAGGTGAGCAGTGGTTTAACAGGTGCAAAATGAGTGCCTGTAGGTGAGCAGTGGTTTAACATGCTGAAACTGTGTGCCCCTAGCTGAGCTGAGCATAATATGCGTGCTGACAGCCAAATGAAGGGTAAACCAGCGTAACCCATTTGCGCGGAGCTGCGCACCGTGCTAACAAGCTAACCGACGGGCAATGTTGAGCAAGCTGTAACAAAACTGCCTTTACACAGACACACCTCTTAGCCTGTGTAGACAGTCATAAAATATAAAAAGCAGTGGCCAGGTTAGAACACAGGATACCATGCACCATTGTCAAGGTACTGAACCACTAAGCCATGACAGCTGTACTTAAAAATGCAGTAATAGCAAATATATAGGAATGAATAGAAAGAGGAGCATGACAAAGCAGGTTTTGTGAAGCTGGTACAATTCCAAAATGGCCAATCACAAATAAGTGTGGGAAAAATGGCATATATAAGCCCCATAGGTGGGAATACACAGCATAACCGATTGTAGAACCAACTTGCAGCCAGAATGTCAGGTGTAGGTGAGGGTAGTTGCTTTTGAGCACAGAGGTGGGGCGTTGAGGAGTCCAAATATATGGTTTGGCTCCTTGTCCACAATCATGAGGCCCAACTCATGCAGGGCCAGATCCTGTTGGGAGCATATAGGGCTGAGGCGTGGGACCGGTTGGCTCATGATCTTACCAGTGCCACAGGGATACCAAGGACTGGTGAGCAGGTCCATCATCACCATGCGGACCTGAAGAGATGGAAGCAGGACCAACTGAACCGTTGGCTCCAGGAGGCCTGGCAAATGCCCAACGCCCCACTACTGAGTAAGTTACATCTAATTATTTATGTAAGAAATTAACCTAGCTGATATTATGGAGATGTGTATTCCAATATTACTTTATTTATATTACAGCTGCAAGTGTCCGTTCTATGAACCATAGAGCCTATGGTGATAGGCTGGTGCGGTTGCGCCACCAGGCAGGTCAGTAATCCTCTCCCTGTAACTGTAAATAAATATAAAAGTATGACAGTTAGCAAAAGAGTGCAGTGTAGTCACTAAGTAATAAAATGTGCAAGTAACAGTGTAAGAGGGTTTGCAAGTATTGCTTGATTACAAAAGTGTGATGCAGTCTGTAATCCAAACAGAGAAATGAAAAAGTCTGAAATAAAGTCTGAAATAAAGATGTCCCACCTGTAATATAATAGTACAAAACCTGCAGCAGGCTGAAAAGTACAGCTGCAGAAGCTGAGTAAAACACATGTGTGAAATATATCCCTGTTGAAATACAGAAACATGACAGAAGTGAGACTGTTGGAAAGGATTGTAATAACTACAGGTAAAACATGTCAATAAAGCCTAGAATTAAGTACCATCCTGAATTGTAAAAATAAAACAACTGAGAGAGTATGAGAAAGAGTTATGAATCCACCAATAAAGTAGTAATAACTCCTGAATAAAGTATACTGCAGTCAGTACAGAATGAAATAAATGTGACAAACAGAATCAAACTGTGAAATGTGTTCAAAATGTTCCTGCAGCTGGAATGTGTATCCCAAAATCTGGATATGTTGCTCTCAGTCTGCAATATGCAGATAGTATGGTTGTCTGAAATACCAAACATCCACAGTTGTCTATAGCTATATAAAGCAAATGTAGCAGGATGATGTGGGCCGAACAGAGCCAGATATGAATGTGTATGAATAAAAATGAAAATGTATATTGATGTAGCAGTAACATTCCTATCACCAACTTGAAGTAGTTATCACATAGGAAACTGTAGGTAGAACTGTAGTGTGTATATATCTGCAGCTATTAGAAATGTGCAGCATATGTATTGGTATTTGCAGGTGTTAATTAAATTTTCTTCACCCTACCCTATAACAACATATAATCCATTCCACATGAAATTGGTATGTGCAATCACAATTAACACCCCTGGACATTTGTTCTGTTGGGTCATACATATTTGCCTGTACGTTGATGCATCTGCCCTGTTCATACATCCAAACCTGATGGCCTGTTGCCATCAATCAACCCTGCATGTTGTTGGACTGTGTATTGCTGTTCAAATTATGCATGTGTTATGCTTGCTGTTCAATGGTTTGAATATCTGGATGTTTGGTTAATGGGAATACTAATGCATGCTGTTACAACTAATTGTGAATGGTATTGTATGTTACTAACCCAAACATAATGCAAAACATAGGATGACAGGGAAGGCGGGTTCCAGCGGACCCACCTCTCCCACCTCAGCTGGTGAGTGCACCTGGCAGTAGTGCCCAGTCTGGACCCACCTCCGGTGGCCCTGTGCCACCTGCGGGCGGAAGCGCTGCAGGGGATGGGGCTCGTACCCCCCTCTGCAAGTGTGGCCGGAGGAGAACAACCACTCACCCTCCGTAGCGTCCGGACTGTGGTGGGTAGGGAGATCCAAGAAGCTGTTCTTGGGCCCCTACGCCAGCTTGAGGCACAGGTGGCACAACTAACAGGCGTGCCTGCTGCCCAGCCTACACAGCCCCCAGCACAGCCCTGTCCTGGGCAGTGAAGGCACAGTGGCAACTGCCCATGGGTGGGAATATCAGTTCCACTGTTGCCATCTGTGGGCTCATGGGCTCTAGATATCCAAACATCCATCCCCGTCAATTGTGTAACCCCCCCACATGTGTCATACACCGCCCCTGTATGCATCTTGTTTGTCTTGTCTGTTGACCTACCCAACTTACCTCCCCAGCTATACCGACTTCCTTTACCTGACATACCACTCTCACCTGAAAAAAAAAAAAAAGGGCACTCTGTACCCACAGAAAAATTACGCCCCTTACATAGCTGCCCATTTCGCACACATGTCTGCTGGACATGAAAACTGTCAATTACAATTGGCTGTACAACAAGTATTATTGACCTCACACCTCTCTCAGGGGTGGAAGGTTTCAAATGTCACACCAAATTACAAACATATGCACAGCTGTTGCTGATGAAGAAATGGGCAGCTATGGGCCTTACCTACATCCCTCCTGCAAAACCCGAGCTTGTTTCCCTACTGTCTTACCCTCTTTGTGACCCCTTTTTCACCACTTTCCTGTCTCCCAATTTTCATTTCTTTCAAAGAAAATAGCGCGGGTGTGCTTAAGAGTAAGCACTTTTAAGCGGTTGTAAGCTGGTGTGCGCGGAGCTGACCGCCAGTGCGCATGCGGGAGCTCCATGCAAACCAGCGCTAATCCGGTTACAACTGCTTAAAAGTGCCTTAGTCACTCTGAATGACAAGTCCTGTAGTCTGTTCAAAAGCAAAATAAAATCCCACTGTCAGTCCCGAACCCAGGAAACAGTAGTCTGCATGACTTACCACTAAGCCATGACTGTTATATAAGAACATTGTGCTACAATAAATATATCATGTAATAGTAGGAATGAATGTAAAGGGAATATAGGATGTGTAGTACACAAAGCATGTCATGTATATTTACTGTCAAATCTAGTGGATTTCTATAATAGTAGTGTGTGAACAGAAACAGCCATGCTAGTTGGGAGCTAGTAGGTAATAATGTCACTGTAGCACCTTGCAAGCCACACACATACTCACAGCAGGATAATCACTGCCCATACCCCACAACCTCTTACAGGAACACATCCGGACCAAGTAATAAAAAATGTGGAGCAAAGGGCCAAAAACAGGGACACATTCCAAATAATGCTACAACAAACTTAGACAGTTCAGAGAGTAACAGGTTCTGCATTTTGTTGGATGTTTGGAAGGGTATGAAGTCTGAAACTTAAATGTTTGTCACTATAGTCTGACTTGAGCCCAGAGTGATTTGACAGAAAGAGCTGTTCATGAGATATTGACCAAAATATGAGGCAGAAATGTGGACAACTTGCAAATATCTGTACACTTGAGAGGTCTGACACTGCCATATTTGAATAGTTAAGAGCCTAGACATAGCAACAGTGACTGAGTTACAGGGATGCCCCACAGACTCCCTGTGAAATGTACAAACAGTAGGCAGAAAGGTGTTACAACACATGCAATGGTAACTATGAAGTACTGAAAGTATGCACCACTTGCACGGCAGAAATAGTGTAGTAATACATATGCTCATGCTATCCCACAGTCACAACTGCAGAATACCAGACAATTTAATGGGTGTACCCCACTGATATGTACCATTCCATGAGGCAGATAAAAGATGCACCTGAGAGTCTCTGGGGCCTGCTCAGCAGCATACTCAAATACCCTAATAGATGTCAAGGCCCACACCATGGCCAGACCACACTGCATGCAGTAACACCCTAGCAGATATAGCAAGCATTCCAAGGTGTGAATGTACATGGAAAATAGGAAAGACACAGCAATACACTACAGTCAAGACACCTAGCAGGCATACAAGTAGTGAATGTAAAGGGCAAATATTGAAGCCATAGCAACAAAGTGCAAGAGCCACTGCTATACACCAGTTACACCACATGTCCCACAGGAAAGCACACACACCCACATTAACAGTAGTAGTAGTCTTAGGTGTCAGTGTACATACACACTTAGTACAGGAAACTGGAGAAATGAATGGAGAAATGTTAATCTACAACACAGCCGGAAATATGAGAGAGATACTAACCTTTACACTCACAGAACAGTGTCCACAGCATACCAGCATGGTCCCTGCCCTTAAAATCTGAAAGGGCTATGCCTATCTCACATACCTTTTTATAGCACTGTCCTTAAATCACAGTGAGAACTGCAATCAGTACACAACTGGCTGCATGCAATTAGCAAATGCTGGCTAACAATTGGTGCAGAGGCCATCACATGGACATATGCAGATACCTACAAAAGCATGCTGTACTCCCAGTCCACACATGCAATACTTTCATTGCACCCTGTGGAGGTAGGGAGAGACAGAGAGAGAGAGAGAGAGAGAGAGAGAGAGAGACAGAGAAAAAAAAATTAAACATACACAAACAAAACCGGTCAGCAACAACCACTTGAAAGCTGACAACTGGCAAGTGGAGCAGCAGGACACGAAACCAGACGGCAACACAAGCAGCTGTGACAAACACAGGTAATGTAAAGTAATACTATAAAAGTCTACATACTGTGAACCCTCCATATGTGTCATTGGTCTGATTCCATATGTATATGAAGATGTGCAAAGGGCAGGGGACATACAGCAACTATCAGTGAAGGCTGTACATACATATGTATGTGAGAGCATCTATGTGCACATATCAATGTAGGTTGAATGTAGGTTGTAGTGCAATGTACAAAGTAGGTTTCACAGTTATGTATGTTTAGCAGTATGTTAGTGTGTGTATACAGTTTTGTAAACAAACATGTTGATATACCTATCTATCATATGGATACATATGTCAATATATGTATGTATGTATATATATATATATATATATATATATATATATATATATATATATATATATATATAATATGCATATATGTATACATACATAGAGAGGGATGTAGGAATACATAGACAGATGTAGATAGATAGAATATGTACAAACATATATATGTAATACACACATACAGATATAGATATATGTAGATACATATACATAGACAGACAGATCTGACTATATACAGGTATGACTGTATATGACGATCTCACACTCCCCCTGTCCCACCCCCTCTGTCACTCTCACCCCCTCTCTGTCACACACACACCCTCTCTCCATATCTATAGCAATATATGTACATCAATATATATATGTGTATATGTAAACAGACATATATATATATATATGGGTCTACTTTCATACACCGAACGTACGAATCACCGACACACACATCCCCGACCCCAAACAACCGACAACACACCACACCGACACCGCAACATACCGAACAACAAAACACCGACACAAAATACGCCAAATACACAAGCACACAACAACACATCCACTAACCTTAACCTAAACCCTAACCCTAACGTCCGACACCATCGCACACTTCACCTACCTGCACCCTAACCCTAACTCACTTACCCACCCCTAACCCAAGCACCGACACCATCGCACACTTCACCTACCTGCACCCTAACCCTAACTCACTTACCCACCCCTAACCCAAGCACCGACACCATCGCACACTTCACCTACCTGCACCCTAACCCTAACTCACTTACCCACCCCTAACCCAAGCACCGACACCATCGCACACTTCACCTACCTGCACCCTAACCCTAACTCACTTAACCCGTCCCAACACTACAGTCCCTCACTATCACACACTTTCTATAACCCTACCTCCGACACAAACACACACTCACCTGTCCCACATCCTAACCCGACATCCCACAATTTAAGACACTTACCTGACCGCTCCTAACTCCGTAACTGTCGCACACTCATCATGTCACGATCGCATTTCCTCGTCGGTCTTTCCGCTGTCGGTGAATCTCCGTCGGTAAACCTACCTGTCGGTCATTTCGTCTCCTCTTCCCGCGTGTCGTCGTCGTTCGGTCTCCAAGTAGACCCATATATATATATATATATATATATATATATATATATATATATATATATATATATATACATATATATATATATATATATATATATATATATATATATATATACATATATATACATATATATATATAGAGAGAGAGAGAGAGAGAGAGAGAAAGAGATGTATATATATTCTGAGTGAGGCACATGTGTACAGATGTATTGCAACAGGCGCCTGGTGACAAGGGCATGGAGTGAACACCAGTGTCAAAACTGGAGTACCATACCCCATTTCAAATCACCTACACCAGTAACCACCAGATATGTGATTGGCTGCCCACCACTGCATGTGTCAGGAGTGAACAGTGTCATAAATGTGTACAATAGTCCCCCCAGTGATATTCACAGTGGCACACTATTCCTGGAATACCTGCACATGGTATGTGTCAGCAGACATGGTGTGTCAGCTATGGACATGTAGGTCAGTGTACCCCTCCACACCACACAATAGCTGCCATGGTATGTACCTCACATGACAGCTACAGATATGGAGAAGGACACAGTGACATGTACAACACTGTGACAATGCACTCAAACACATTACCAATGCACAGTGACTGACAACACCACAGAGTACCCACATACTACCCACATAGAGGTTACCACTCCTGGATTTACATACTTAAGTCACACCCATGACAGATGTCCAACAACCATAGTAACACCTCACACCATCCACAACCTAAATGACTGCTGTGTGTCGTCCGTGACACTGCAATAGAGAGCAAATGGTGGAGGTACAGGTTCCTACCCACAGATAAGACATACCCTGCAATAAACCACACAGTGTTAAGAAGCAAGACTCCCCATGAGTACATGTCACACACACCCCTGCTAAATGTTAGTCAGATAGGTAATATGCCATATGAGTCACCCTGTGTAACTGTTTGACAGCAGCAGGTACCATCACATCACATGTGTCACAATGGTCAGGATAGCAGAACAGTATGCTGCTGTAGTCCCAGAGGCAATAGCATATTGTATTGCATTGTATTGTAATGTATTGTATTGTGTTGTATTGTATTGGTATGTAGAGGTGCCTCCTTCGTGGAGTGGAACCACTGCTGCTGTGCGCCAGTGTACAGGTACATATCCTGTAGTCAGGCTAGTGTTACATAGCACTTCTATATGTGTGTTTAGCTCCTCTTGGAGTTCATGTAGCATGCAACCGGGGATACCATCAGGTCCCATTCATGTTGTGTATTCTGCTTTTCTGAGGGCGGCTCTCACCTGCACATCTGTGATGACAGGGGAGGTTACAGTTAGCTGGGATAAGTATGTCTTATTTTGGGGGAGATGGAGGGGGAAAACCTGCACTGAACCTGTCTGCCACAATGTTGCCAATATCTGTGGGTTCAGTGAATTATTTGTTGTTGTGTACTAACTATGAGCATATTGGAGGGTTTCTGACCAGGTTGCTAACCTAACTGAAGAGGGCCTTGTGGTTATCTGTAGTGTCCCTGTTGATTTCCCTCTCAAAGTTGCCCATGGATGTTTGTATGAGAGAAAATAGCTCATTACTAGTGCTGATCAGACATACCTTCCCTTTATGGAATTATGCTCTGTCTTGCAGTAGCTTCCATCTTTTGTTATACAATCTGTCTATGGCTGGGGCCCACCAGACAGGATGCTGTCCCTTTGTGGAGAGTGTCTTGGTCTTATATGGGATTGCATGATCCATGCATTCTCGGAGATGTCCATAGACATAATTTGTGAAGGGGTCAGCATTGTAGGTTGTATCTTCCACTGGCCCAGTGGGCTGAAAGGATGCCATGTCACTGTTACAAAGTGTAAAGTTTGCATTTGAAATGTTATTCACTGTAGTCATTTGTGCTGGTGGTGGAGGTGGGATATGCATATCCAGGGCAATTAGTTTTTGGTCAGCTCACAGTAGTTGATGATGTACTCCATACAGTACCTTGATACAAACCCCCAGAGTGAGGAGGTGCTTTGGACCTGAATCAGTATTCTGACTGCTGGGGTTTGGTAGTATGTCGTATGGAGTGTGCCAGGAACTGTTGCACAGTTGTTGGCTGAGCACTGATACCTGGCCATTTACATTTGTATCCACCAATAGACAGACAGATGATATATATGTGAGATATGTTGTATCACAACAGTCGAGTAGCATGTGTAGTATGTGTGCCAAATTCTACTGACATATTTTGCTATCATGTTATTTCCTTTTTCAGGACCATGGCTCACCAGCGCAATCCAGCTTACTCTGCAGCTGAGGATGAGGAGATACACCAGAGCCTGGTGCGGGATTATGCAATACACTTTTCCCACACCAGCCAGAATCAGCAGGAGAGGACTGCACTGTGGCAAGACCTGGTCCGTCGGGTAAATGACATAGGCAAGCATAATAGGAAATATGTGCAGGTACGACATCACTGCAGTGATTTAATCAGAAATGTCCGTCAGTGTGCGTCGGATATCCACAGGCAACAGGTTGCCACAGGTGATGGGGTGGCTACACATCCCCCACTCACCAGACTGGAGGGACTACTCATAAGTGTTGTGGCTCCTGCCCGCCAACAACAACAACAGCAGCAGACATGCATTATGATGGAGGCTGGAGCCACGCAGCAGAAAGACTACGAGCGTGCAGGTAATATGCCATATGTATAGTTGACTGTTGTGTACACTGGTAGTTAATGCATGTGTGAGGTGTGTCCTTGGTTTGTAGCTGTCATCATAGTATTTAATGTGCAAGTGTGATATCCTCAATATCAGCAGCTGACCTGTGAAAGGCGACTGTTGTACTACTGACCTGTATCATACTCAGTAACAATGGCACAGTTGTGCCCACTGACATTAATTTCCTTACTTCTGCAGGTCCCTCCGGTGTAACAGCAATGCAGCCTATCCATGCTGGTGAGTGTGTATTAACAATACCTTTAATAGTCTTGACAGTAATAGTAATATTAGGCTCACTGAGTAGTGCTCTGTGTATGCATGCAGGTATTTCTGTGTCTGTGTGTTGATATCTCGCATACTGAGTAGTGTGCAAGTGTGCAACTGTGTGCAACTGTGTGCATGTGTACACCTGTGCATGTGTGCATGTGTGCATGTGTGCACCTGTGCATCTGTGCATGGGTGCACATGTGCATGTGTGCACCTGTGCATGTGTGCATGTGTGCACCTGTGCATGTGTGCATGTGTGCATATGTGCACCTGTGCATGTGTGCACCTGTGCATGTGTGCATGTGTGCATGTGTGGATGTGTGGATGTGTGCACCTGTGCATGTGTGCATGTGTGCATCACTGGTAATATTGTGTAGACATTGTAAACTGTGGTTCCTGTTTCCCTCCCACAGGTTCTGGTGCTGCTCTGGTGTCATGCAGCAGGGAACCTGAATCAGGTGCCATGGGTACTGATAATGATGACATCTGTGTAATGGCACAGGAAGGTATGCCAGGGTCCATCACTGGTCAGCCAGTTGACAGTACACAGCTGTCAACCCCATCAATTCACACAGTTATCCTGCCAATACACCCTTTGTCACCAATGTCCCTAGGTGATGGACAGGATACAGTGGGCATTGACCAGGGTAATGTGGTATCTGTGGCACATGCTTCCCCGCACAGCAGCCATGGGCATGGCCCTGAGATGGTACCACACAGACAGATTTCCAGGGGTTCTCGTGGGAGCATCCGTGGGTGTACTGCCCCTGTCAGACGTGCCCACAGAGGTCTTACAACCTCAGCTCTGTTTTGGGCTGTCATGCAGGCACAGTCACGTATGGAACGGTACACCAGACAGAGTCTGAGGGAGCTGACAGCATGTCACACAGCCATGACTGACAGTATGCGTGACATTGCGGCTGCCATCCGTAATTTCACCGATGTCATACACAGACGTTGTGGGGACATATTAGACCGGTTCCACAACTACATGTCCATGAGCCAGGGCGATGGTGGACGGTTGAGGCATCGACGTGGGCGTATGCCAGCAACAGCAGCAGCTGGCAGTCATTGCGGATGACAACAGGGCGCAGCCACCCCCATAGTGCCTGAAGCAGCCCCAGCAATGCTGGGTCTGTGCTGTCATCAGACCACCCCAGGAGACCATGTGCACGTGGCTCTGGACAGGCCCGACAGGGATTTGTGTCCAGTCAACAAACACCTGCTTCTGATGACAGTACCCAGTCTGGATTGGTACCGGATATGGTCTGTAGCATCCCTGCAAGGCACAGGTACCGTGTCCGTGGCCACAGACACTGATCTGTATGACCTGGCAGGTACAGTCTGTGGCTGTCCACAAACACCAGTATATGGCAGACATGAGGTGGAACTGTGTGCATCCATACACACATGCAAATTGACAACACCTAGGGCTACCGCATACACGCACACACTGCATCAACATTGCCCCACCTTGTACTGCTGTCCCTCACCAACACACATACACATACATGTCAATTGGTGGTATCGGTAGCTGACTCAGGCATACCAAGTTTACACCCTGTGCATATGATGAAACTGTGCCACCTCCTGCAATCTGTAACATCAGTGCAGGTACAGGTTAACATGTTGCTGATGCACAGTTGACTACATAGACGTGTAGAAATAGTATCATGTTGTTAACAGTACTGTGTGCTGATATAATTGTGGGTATATCCCAGCATGCCTGATGCAGTAAGGGTATGACTGTCTTGTACTGTTGTCTACACCCATGGTAAGTACCATAGTGTATCATCTGCACATGTTGGCATACTGGTGGTAAGGATGTCAACAGAAGGCTACATACATAGGTAGCACAGGGGATAAGGTAATGAAAGTATTGATACGCAATGATGGACATGTAAACTGCAAGTGGCATGTTGCCCACACTGGACTCTGCAATGCGGATGTTTGAGGATGTTGATATGTGTGCAGTACTACACGACTGGTACAGGACACACAGGAGCACCCTAGCACTGCAAGCTCACATCTCATACCATGCTAGACAGCCCCAACACACAAAACTAACTGTCACAGGAGGGAGAGACCCCATACATGTCAGGGATACTGTGGTGGCAGGCCAGGTAGCATACATCCTACTAAGTATGGAACCACTGAGTGAAGGTTCAGTGTCTGTTATTTGACATGTGTATTACTGGAGGTATGAGCACCTGGATTTCCATCCAGTTATTGTACATCCTGATGGTACATGGTCTGTACACTTGTGTGTGCTGAGACTGGACCCTAGCCATCTGACCTGTGTATTTCCATGTACATGTGTATAGTGCCTGCATATTTGAACTATTACCTACTGGAAGTTGTACAGCTTGTTTGTTGTACAATGGACTACATGCAGCCCTGCTTACTGTAGCTTTGTTTGCATGCATGTTTGCTTACAGTTACCCTGGAACACTGATCCCACGTGCAATGCAGAGTTACAGAGCTTCTGTGGACTCCTAGTGACATCTGCATAGCTTACTATATGTATGTCCATGTCTCACTTGACAGAACATCACTGTTTGTCCTGTTCACATGTACGTTGCCTGTGACACATTGCATATGACTTACCTGGCATTTGTCCACGTGAGCAGACATATATGCCAGTGCTAACTAATCACAGGCACTACACCCTCACATACTCACCTTCTGTTGAACCACCTGCTTCGCTAGGGACGGCTTGCACCTGTCACCCCTAGGCTTTCGGATATTGGCAAAGGCTCTTGCTACCCCCATAGTGCCTTTTTTAGGCAAGGCTCAAAAGACAAACCCACCTCCATAGGTATCACAAGGGATAAGAAACTAAGAGTAATGCTACTCAATGCCAGAAGTCTAAACCTCAAGATGCATGCACTCAAAACTCTCCTTAGGCTGGAGAACATCAATATCTGTGCAGTAACAGAGACCTGGTTCAGGGCTCCCGAGAGCACACCAGCACTACCAGGTTATACCTCATACCATGCTTTTCGGCCCCAAAATGTGGACCGAACCACAAAAGGAGGGTGAGTAATGATATTCATCAAAGATACCCACACCTCCAGGTTGGTGGCAAAGCACGAAGCATCAGAGACTATCCATGTGCAACTAACAGTGGGTAAAACTGCCTTCCAGTTTATAGCCTGCTACAGACCACCCTCCCAAACCCAGGAACCCCACTCAGCCTTCCTGAGAACACTGGAAAATATGAAGGTCTCTCCAAACACCATTATATTGGGCGACTTCAACTACCCAAACATAGACTGGGAGCATTACTCTAGCTCCAACACCCTAGCCCAAAGGTTCCTTGAATTTATAAACTCAAATGCTATGGAACAACTTGTTACCACTCCCACAAGAGGGGAAACATACTGGACCTGATCATCACCAACATGAGGACTCTATGCTCCAGACCAGAAGTGTATCCCTCACTGGTAAGATCAGACCATAAACTAATCTCACTGGATATTCACATCCCGACCCCACCCCCTGCCCAGAAAACCACAGTGAAAAACTTCTCTAAAGCAAATTTCACACTCCCCAAAACTGAGGTGGAATCCTTCAAAGCCCCCGGGCCTGTGGAAAATACGGCCCAGACTGCAGAATCCTTTATAAACGCATTCTATGAACACCTTCAGGAATGCATGGATTATGCAATCCCAAATAAAACCAAGACCCAATCCTCCAAAGGCAGACGTCCTGTCTGGTGGACCCCAGCCATAAACAAACTATACAATAGAAGGAGGAAGCTACTAAATGATAGAGCAAAATCCCAAAAAGGGAAGGCGTCACTGATCAGTATTAGCAAAAAACTACGGTCACTCATAAAATTGTCTAAGGCCAGCTTCAAGAGAAACATTGCACAGGACACTAAGGATAATCACAATGCTTTCTTTAGTTATGTTAGAAACCTGGGTGGTAATTCCCAGATATGCTCAGACTTAGTCCAAAATGACAAAAAATACACCGAACCCACAGACATTGCCAACAACCTAGTTGACAGGTTCAGCGCAAACTTCTCTCCCCCCTCCACACCAAAAGGGCAAATATCTATCCCAGCAGAGTGCTGCCCCCCTGACATCTCAGATGCTCAGGTAAGAGCCGCCCTCTCCAAAGCAGAAGACACAGCATCAATGGGACCAGACGGTGTCCCGGGCTGCGTCCTACATGAACTCCAAGAAGAGCTAAACACAAACATAACACTACTGTTCAATCTCAGCCTTACTACAGGATATGTGCCCAAAGAGTGGCGTACAGCAACAGTGGTCCCTCTCCATAAAGGTGGTGCCTCAACGGATCCTGGAAACTATTGCCCCATAAGCCTGACTAGCTTGGTCTGCAAAGCTATGAAAAGGATCATCATGGACCTCATAAATAAAGATATTGGGGACCTACAGACACTGGATCCTACCCAGTTCGGCTTTGTTAAGGGCAGATCCTGCCTCTTAAACCTGGTTGATTTCTTTGAAACAGTCACCAAGGTCATTGACGAGGGGAAGGTGGTCCACACAGCCTTCCTGGACCTTGCAAAAGCCTTCGATACAATACTCCACTCGGGCATTATAGATAAGCTCACCAGCTTAAATATAAACCCCTATGTCACTAGATGGATTGCAAACTGGCTGAAGGACAGAACCCACACGGTTAGAATTGCTGGAGCCATGTCAGACTCCAAAGCAGTTACAAGTGGTGTCCCACAGGGCTCAGTCCTGGGACCTCTCTTGTTTGGTATATATTTCTCGGAGGTACAGGCCAACACGGAAGGACTGTGGCTGACCAAGATCGCAGATGACTGAAAACTGGGCGCCATAATCGACTCTCCAGCCGACACAAGCATACTCCAAAAGGGCCTCATAGAAACAGACAACTGGTGCCAGAGCCATAGCCTCAACCTAAATGCAAAAAAGTGTATAGTCATCCCCTTTGGCAAAAACAAAGTGCCCACAAATTACCATATAGATGGTAATCCATTAAGTACAGAAGAAGTAATTAGGGACCTGGGGACCCAAGTTGATATCAATCTCTCATTTGACAACCACGTGGCCAAAGTGGTTAGAAGAACATTTTATACAGCCTACCTAATCATGAAGGGATTCACATCTAGATCAGGGGAGGTCATTGTGCCTCTTTACTCATCCCTCATCAGGCCCATAATTGAGTACAATGCCCCTTTTGGGATGTACCTGCAGCAACTGGAAAGACCCCAAAAGTACTTCACCAAGAGGATCAAAGGGCTCAAACAGATGCCATATGCTGCCCGGTTAAGGACACTCCAGCTCTACTCAGTGGCATACCACCTGTTCAGAGACGATCTGTGCCTGACGTATAAAGCCATGTCCAACCCGGAATTAATGGGCATGCTGCACCTCAGAAAATCCAAATCCCATCGAGCTACGCGCTCAAGAGACTTGAACCTCAGCACTGAAATAAATAGGACATGCTGGAGGGACAGATTCATAACCCAGAGGCTCCCTTCACTCTGGAGTACAATCCCAGTCCAGGTTAGGCAGAGTCCCTCATTGACTCTCTTCAAGAGGAATCTTGATGAGTGGATGGGAGATCGTAGGTTTACCCCGGGTATCACTTCTGTGTCACTGTTAGACAGAGGCACAGTATACCAGGCTCGATAAAGAGCATAGCAAAATAAATTTAAAATGGGTGGCGAAAGCCAAACACATTCTGGCTAGGCTTATAAATGCCCTAGGGCAGATAGCCTAGTATGAACCTATGAACCTATTTACCTTGTTCCCCATTGGCCCTATGTGCTGTTAATCACCATGTCAATCACAATACTATGGTAGCATGTGCAAAGGTCACTTGTCAGTCACCTCTATGGTACAGTTGTGGAATATGTGGGTCATGTGGCAATGTCACAGCTGCCACATGTACACAGTCAACCCTCTCCCCTACACATGGATATACAACACATGTATGAGATGCAACCACATAGCCAAACTGGGGACTAAGCACTCTGAACCCAGTACTGACATAACCTGTCAGGTGGCATGACATACTACAGTGACTACAGTACCAGTCTGATGTAGACCTACACTGACAGCAATCCAAACACGTCAACACACTGGGCCATTCATGGACCCTCAGAATAGCATCCTGCCTGAGCAGCAGACACCTCTGCAGCTGGCACACAGGCATACGTTAAGCCAGAACACAGCATGTGCAGCACATAGCACACAAATCCTGTGTGCCAAACAGTCACAGCCTGTATGGCTAGACAGCACACCTGCTACAGTTGTGCTAGGTACCTTTTTTGTCCGGTACAGTGAGGTCCTGCTCACCAGGCTGGACAAGGTGAAGGTCACAGTGATATGCCCATGGGGCACTATGGTCCACCACATAACACAAGCATACAGGTCAGTCAGAGGCATGGACACATATGACTCAGTCATGCATTATTGTGAACAACAACCCACACACATGGGCATTCTGTGTGACAAAAACACACGTGGCATGTGTGGAATTCAAAGCCATAACTAACTGTGCTATGACAGCAGTGAGAGACGCAGTAGCAGAGCATGCTATTTGCATTACTGGGGGATTTGCCCTGTTCCGCTGTACTTGTAGGGTGCTGACATCATCTCTGTGTAGAGATTGGAATATGCAGCAGCTGGTGTGTTGTACTGGTTGGCGAAAGGGTCAGTTTTCGCACACATGTAATTGCACACACCCTACTTCCACCCCCCCCCACACACACACACTTGCAGGATTCAAATCCCTACCTAACTATGTTATGACACTCAAGACGGACGCATTAGCAAAGCGCACTATTCACATTACTGGGAGGTTTCCTTTCTCCTGCTGTACTTATAGGGTGCTGACATCATCAGTGTTTAGAAAGGGGAATGTGCATCCTGTAGTGTGTTCTCCTAGTTGCCAAAAGGGACATTTCCCTCACACAGAATTGAACACACACTAATCCCTCTCTCCCAAACTTGCCATTTGCAGGATTTAAATCCCTACCCAACTATGTTATGACACTCAAGACAGATGCATTTGCAAAGTGTGCTATTTGCATTACTGGTAGGTTTTGTTTCTCCTGCTGTACTTATAGGGTGCTGACATCATCAGTGTTTAGAAAGGGGAATGTGCATCCTGTATTGTGTTCTCCTAGTTGCCAAAAGGGACATTTCTCTCACACAGAATTGCACATACACTAACCCCCCTCATCCAAATACAAACACACTTGCCATTTGCAGGATTCAAACCCCTATCTATGTTATGACACTCAAGACAGACACATTAGCAGAGCGCGCTATTCGCATTACTGGGAGTTTTCTCTTCTCCTGCTATACTTATAGGGTGCTGACATCATCAGTGTTTAGAAAGGGGAATGTGCATCCTGTAGTGTGTTCTCCTAGTTGCCAAAAGTGACATTTATTCACACAAACTTGCACACACACCAACCCCGCTCACCCACACACACTGAGCATTTGCAGGATTCATACCCCTACCTAACTATATTATGACACTTGAGGGAGACGCATTAGCAGAGTGCACTATCCGAATTACTGGGCATCTGTTTTGCACCTGCAGTATTTATAGGGTGCTGACATCATTATTTCTACAGAGGTATGTACATCTAGTACTACCTGTCAGGTGGGGGATAGCATATATATGCATTTGCAGCCACCTACTTCAGGGTCAAATATGCACATTGCACTGGCAGGTTATGTTCTATACCATGCTTCATGACCACAGGACCTGTAACACACAACACAACCAGTTCGGACCACCCCTCCCACATCCAGGACACACACTTTGCTTCCCTGGGAACAGTGCCAATGTATGCAGGTGTTCACATACACCATTCCAGTTGTTAATGTCAGGTACAGGTATATTGTGTGTGGGAACTACTCAGGCCTCTACAACATTACCCTACAGCCACTACCATTTGTGAGTCCATGTGCTATGGCAGAACCACTCACCACAGCCACAAGGGGGAATACATATTGCACCTGTCCATCTGCAACATGGGTACTCAGTGTTCCACACCAGAGGTAGACCACCATTGTTGATATCTGAC
Organism: Protopterus annectens; assembly: GCF_019279795.1. Classification (NCBI taxonomy): domain Eukaryota; kingdom Metazoa; phylum Chordata; order Ceratodontiformes; family Protopteridae; genus Protopterus; species Protopterus annectens. The sequence goes on from NC_056743.1 coordinate 1,159,107,325, forward strand.
CATACCCACCTTTCCCTGGACATCCATATCCCATCCCCACCCCAGGCAAGGTTGTCACTGCAAAAAAAGTGTATTTATCAAAAGCAGACTTTACACTTGTGAAGACTGGGGTGGAAGACTTCAAAGGACCCATGCTGGGGGAGTATACAGGCCACTCTGCATATTCCTTGACAATTGCATTCTATGAGCATATGGAAGGTGTGCATTGATCATGCTATCCCAAATATACCCATGACTGCTCCACAACAGGACACCTGTCAGGTGTACACCAGCCATATATGGGATGTCCAACAGACAGAGTGAGCTAATACATTGCAGAGCAGTAGCCCACAGAGGGAGGACATCTCTGAACAGTACTGGCACGACACTTCAATCCCTCATAATCATCACAACAAAGTGTTGACACTGGAATTGTCCAGACAATGCAGATAAGGCTCCCCTCAGTCTGTTACTGATGCCCACTTACTGTTAGAGGTCCTCACCAACCCTCTTCCAGCACACACCAACAACATGTATGTGGCTTAGCAAATTCAACCCCTGGGATCTCCACTATGTCCCTGCTTGACAGAGGCACAGCACACTAGCCTCACACGGTGCCTTATGTGACCTACTTTACAGTGGCACAGTAGCCTACTATACTGGGGAGGCAGACGCCAAGCACACTCTGGCTAAGCTGTCATTCCCTAGGGCAAACAGCCTAGTGTTGACCTCTACACCCATATGTTTAATTGTCAGATACACAATATTTCTTGCTGATAGACTGTTTGCAGGTCTTTATTGCTATAGCATTCCCTGTTTCTATGAATAACTTGTGTATCTGTGGAAGATGTTTGAATATGAGAGGGATCCACTATATCACATATGTCTCTGTAGTCATTTAACTGTGTGCACTGGGCAGATTGCTGTAATGTGGTTGGTTCCTGGAATAACACATACAAATACCAGATATGTGTGGCCAACTGCTAAACTGAGATTTGGCCTAAGTGTGTGAGCATGCCCAGTTCAGGCTTTCCATGGCATGTTGTCTGACATATGTCTCATTTATCAAAGTGTGCGAGCATGCCCAGTGTGAGCTTTCCATATGTTGAACTCTGCAGCCCACCATATTTGTGGATGAGTGTGAACTTCAATAATATCCCACGTTTATGGCTGTGTGTTGTGTGTCATGTTGTGTAGTTACTGTCCAACTGCTTTGTGTCTGAACACAACAGGGATTATACTGTGCCTGCAGGGTTTGCAGGGGATTCTTTGCATACAGTTGTCAACATCCTTTCATACTGACCTAACACTGTAGTACCGTACAGTGTACTGGTTCAGTACTTTCACTGTGGTGGACAGTATCCTGGGCTTTAGTCCTATCACTGCTTTACATTGTCATAGTGAGCACAACAGCCTGGTTAGGGGCCAGTTGTGCACATCTGACCATGTTGCATTATGTTCAGATATGAACTACTTAAACCAGGCTTGTCCAACATTGGTAGTGTATTCCACAACTAGCGATGTGCCCTAGGCCATTTCTAATGCTAGTCGGAGAGTGTGTTTGTCCTTCGACATACATTGTAAGTGGAGTTTGCCATGACATATGTCATGGTTAGTATACTGTGCCTCCGTCTACCCATGACATAACAGTGATACCCAGAGTAAACCTACCATTTCCCATCCAGTCATCAAGATTCCTCTTGAGGAGAGTTGATGAGTGACTCTCTGGCTAACCTGTACTGGGAGTTTACTCAAGAGTGGGGGTGGCTTCTGTGTTATGGATCATTCAGTACAGCTTGTCCTATGTATGTCAGTGCTGGGGTTCAGGTCTCTCATGTGCATAGCTCACTACCATTCAGATTGTACAAGGTGCAGCATGTTCATTGATTCCAGCTTGGACATGGCTTTATACAGCAGGCACAGCTTGCCTGTGGGTGGGCAGTATGGCAGTGTGTGGAGATGCATTTTGTTTAATCAGGCAACACATGGCATCTGTTCAAGCTCTTTGATACTCCTGGTGAGGTACTTTTGGGGACTTTACAGTTGATGGAGGTGTCTGCTGAGGTACATCCCACAAGGGCTATTGTAGTCAATTGTAATGCTGATGAAGGATGACTGCAGAGCCACAATGACCTCCCCTTATCTAGATCTGACAACCTTCATGATTAGGTGGGTATATGGTATGTTTCTGTAACCACTACAGCCACATGCTTGTCCAATGCAGGATATCTATCAACTTGTGTCCCCAGGTCTCTCATTACATGTTAAGTACTTAATGGGTTAACACCTATGTGGTAACTGGTGGGCACTTACTGTATATCCACAGGGGTTGACTATACACTTTTCTGCAATTAGCTTGCTAACATGGCTATGGCACCAGTTGTCTGTTTCTATGTGTCCCTTTTTATGGCTGCAGCATGTCTGACCATGTCAGTTCTGTCCTTGGTCTGATTTGCAACCCCTCTACTGACATAGGGGTTTATATTTAAGCTGGTGAGTTTATCTATAATGAACACGTGGGGTATTGTATGGAAGCCTTTGCAAGGTCCAGCTACGCTGTGTGGACCACATTGCCCTCATCAATGACCTTAATGACTGTTTCAAATGAGTCAAACATGTTTAAGGGGCAGGATCTGCACTTAAGAAAGCCACACTGGGTAGAGTCCAGTATCAGTAGGTCCCCAATATCTTTATGTCTGCGGTACATGCTGATCCTTTCCATAGCTGTGCAGACCAAGCTTGTCAGGATACTGGGGTGGTAGTTTGCAGTATCCATTCAGGCAACACCTTTGTTGAGAAGGACCACTGTTGTTGTACACTGCTCTTTGGGTACATATCCTGTGGTAAGGCTGACACTGAGCAGTATTGTGATTTGGCATTCCATTCTTCTTGGAGTCCATGTTGGACTCAGCCCAGGACACCATCTCATACCATTGCTGCTGTGTGTTTTGCTTTGTCAATGCTGGCTGTTACCTCAGCATCTGTAATGTCAGGGGGCCAGCACTCTGCTGGGATAGATATTTTGCATTCGGGGGGGGGGGGGTTGCACTGCACCTGTCAGGTTGGATGTTGGCAATATGTGTGTGTGTTTGGTATGTTGTTTGTAATATTTGAGTGATTCAGAGCATATCTGTGAATTCCCAACAAGGTTCCTGCCATCAGTTAAGAAAGCCTTGTGATTATTCTTAGTGTCCTGTAAAATTTGTATCTTCATAGGTTCATAGGTTCATACTAGGCTATCCACCCTAGTGCATTTGTAAGCCTAGCCAGTGTGTGTGTGTGGCTTTCACCACCCCTTGCTATGTGAATATTATGGCCATTTATGATTTACTTTACTGTGCCTCTGTCTGGACGTGACACAGTGAAGACCCCAGTGTACATCTACGATCATCCATCCACTTGGCAAGATTCCTGTTGAAGAGTGTCAGTGAGGGGCTCTGCCTAACATGGAGTGGGATTCTGTTCCAGGGTGTAGGGAGCCTCAGGGTTATGTATCTGTCCCTCCAGCACATCCTATTTCATTATGTGTTGAGGTTGACATCTCTCACTCTCACAGCTCCAATGGCTTTGGGTTTTCTGGGGTGGAGCATGTCCATTACTCCTGTGTTGGACATGGCCTTGTACAACAGGCATACAACACCTCTGTGTAGGCAGTATGTGACTGCATTCAGCTGGGGTGTCTACAGCCAGGCAGCATATGACATATATTTGAGACCCTTTATCCTCTTGGTGAGGTACCTTTGAGGTCTTTCTAACTGCTGCAGGTGTCAGGTAAGGTACATCCCAAATGAGGCATTGTACTAGATTATGGGTCTGATAAGAGAACAGTATAGGGGCACAATGACCTCTGTTGACGTAGATGTGAATCCTTTCATGATATGGTGTCCAATATAGACAGTCTTCCTAGCCACATTGGCAATGTGAGTGTCAGATAACAGGTTACTGTCCACATGTGTCCCTAGGTCCCTGATTACTCCTTCCATACATAATGGTTTACAACCTATGTGGTAATTTGTGAGTACCTTGTTTGGTATTTGGTGGGACATTCATACTGTCCAGTGTCTTCAGGATGGCTGGGTGGGGTTCCTGTGTGTGGGAGTGTGGTCTGTAGCATGCTACAGACTGTACAGCAGTTTTGCCTACGGTTAGTTGCACATGGGTGGTCTCCAATGCTTCGTGCATTGTCACTTACCTGGACGTATGGGTGTCTGTGCTGAATATGGATACTCCCCCTCCTTTCATGTTTTGCTCCAAGTTTTGGGGCCATAACGCATGATATGAGGTATGACCTGGTAGTGCTGGTGTGCTGTCAGGAGGCTTGCTGCAGGTTTCTGTCACTGCTCGGACATCAATGTTCTCCATACTGGGGAGGGCCTCGGGAGCATGCATATTGAGGTTTACACGTCTGGCATTGGTCAGCATTACCCTTCTGTTTCTTTCCACTTATGTTTTCTATGGTGGTGGGTTAGTCTTTTCAGCCTTGCCTACGAAAGGTTCTATGGAGGTGGCAAAAGCCTTATCCAGTATCCAGATGCCCAAGGGTAACAAGTGCAAGCCATCCCTGGAACAGCAGCGTGGCTTGTGAAGCATGACATCCCAAGCAGACAGACATTGGATCCCCTTGGAATGACACCAGTACTTGTGCCACTTGTTAAAGCTGATCGTTCTGTGTTTGTGCTGTGGCATCATTCTTGGTGAGGGTAGGATGCTGCAAACGGTCAGTGTCATACCGGCCTGGACTACATAATCGGAGAGCTCATCTATGTCTCTTTTCATGTAGTCCAGGGAGGTACATCTCAGGTCATTCACACCAGCATGGACAATGACTGCATCATATTTCTACTTGCTTTGGGGTGACCTGCGTACTTGTGTTATGTGACGTATTATAGCAGCCTACAGTCAGCTTACTGTACCCTTTCCCTTGTTCAGTCTGGTGACCGGGACAGCAGTGTGTCTGTCTATGGAGTCACCTATTACAACTGTCTCAGGCATGTTGTTTCTCCTTCTGGCCTGTGACTGTTTGGCACACCAGCTTTGTGTACTATGTGTTGCATGTGCTATGTTTGGAGGTTGTGGTTGCTTGGGTGTCTGCTTTGAAGGCCTCTGTTGGTGTGGTGTGTTTGTAATTAGGGCCTCTGGGAATGTTTTTCTGTGTTTGTCTTTGGTTTGCAGTTGTGATAGGTCTATGTGGGACTGGGTTTGTGGTGTGTGTGGTTACCTTCTCCTCCTGACTAGTTTTGACAGTACTGAGTTGAGTGAGCTCAGCCTCCTGTTTGGATAAATTGTTGCATCTCTCACATATATTTGTATTTTTTGGGGGGAGTTCAGGGTTGTCTGTGTACTTTGGGCAGGTGTAACATTGCCTCAAGATTCACAGATTCAACTTGTTGTAGCTGGCCTTAGTGAATTGTATGTGTGTACATATTTTATTGCCATACTACTGATCAGTGATTACTTCCCTTTTATGTTTGCTGTATCATGTAGTAGCTTCCTCATTCTCTTGCATGGTTTGTAATGGCTGGAGTCCACCATGCCAGATGCCTGCATGTATGGCATTGTGTCTTGGTTTTATTTGGGATTGCATAATCCAAGCATTCCTGGCAGTGTTCATGGAATGCCTGTATAACAGGTTCTGAGGTGTGGCCCATATTTTGCACCTGCACAGGGCCTTTAATGGATTCCACATCAGTTTGGAGGAGTGCAACTTTTGCTTTACACATGTTTTTCACTGTGGTTTTCTGGCCAGGGACTGTGGTCAGGATGTGTATATCCAGTGTGACTACTCTATGGTCTGGTCTTACCAATGAGGGATACATTTCTCATCTTGCCATCCAGTACCCATGTTGCTGATTATCACATCCAGTATGCTTACCCCTCTTGTGGGAGTGGTACGTTGTTCCTGGGCATTTTGGTTTATGGATTCTAGGAACTTTTGTCCTACAGTGTTGGAGCTAGTATAATTCTCCCAGTCTATGTCTGGGTATTTTCATTCACACAATATAATGTGGTTTGGAGGGCTTGATATATTCATGTATTCCAACATAAGCCAGGTGCAGTTCCTGGTGTTAGGACGGTAGTCTGTAGCAGGCTATAAATTGGGAGGCAGTTTTAGCCACTGTTACTTGACCATGGCTAGTCCATGCTGCTTCTTGTTGTGGTACCAACATGGGGATGTGGTTATCCTTGACAATTATTGATAGTCACCCTCCTTTTGTAGCTTGTTCCATGTTTTGAGGCTGTACAGCACAGTATGAGGTGTAACCTGGTAGTGTTATGGTGCTGTTGTGAGCATTGACCCAGTTTTCTATTACAGGACAGATATCAACATTCTCCATACTGGGGGAGTTTAGCCTGCATGCATCTTGCTGTTTAGACTTCTGGCATTGGGTAGCATTACATCTAGGTTCTTATCCCTTGTGATACCTATGGAGGTGGGTTTGTGTTTTGAGCCTTACCTATTCAGGGCATGTTGAGGGTAACAGCAGCCTTTGCCAGTATCCATAAGACCTGGACTGATAGGTGCACACCACCCCTAGCAGGTGGAGCATCATGTCATGCTCAGCATGTCATCCCAGGCTGGCACACATTGGATCCCCTTTGACTAACTGCAATACTTCAGCCAATTATTGCACTTGATCATCTCATCGTCATATTGTGGCATCATGCTTGGTGAGAGTAGGATGTTAGTCAGGGTCATCAAGTGTGCATATACTACATGGTGTTACATTGCTTAACACATGGCATTCATGCCTCAGGTGGTGCTGCAGGGCTGCCTCTGTTGGATGCGCATACTACACTCCCTGTACATGTTTGAGAGCAGGATATGTCATTTTAGGCATCCCTGTTATTATATGAGTGAGTCAGAGAGGGGTATCATTCCCAGGGTTCCTACTGAGCCAGTGTATGTGCTATGCGTTGCCTCTTTGCCAAGGCCAGGGCATACCGGGCATGCCTCCTTCTGCCTACTGGGGCAGGCTCAGGTTATTCCTCCTCAGAGTCACGCTCTGCCTGTGATGGCCTTGGCAATGGTGGGGGGCTGTTTGGCCCGGCCCTATGCTGGTCCTGCTGCAGCTGTTTTCGCAGGATCATATTATGTAGCATAGCACATACCATGACAATTTGGGTACATGTAGTTGGTGAGTACTGCAAGGCTCCACCAGATGTGTCCAGACACCGGAACCGTGACTTGAGCAGCCCAAACACACGCTCTATTACATTATGTGTTTGTGCGTGTGCCTCATTATGGCGTTCCTGTTCAGGTGTGTGTGCGTTTCTGATGGGTGTCATCAGCCACGGCTCCAGTGCATAACCTGCATCCCCCACTAGGTGTCCATGTGGGATGTCCCCATTGGCAAATGTCTGGTACAGCTGCGTCAAATGCCAGATATGGGAATCATGGTAGCTCCCAGAGCAGCCAGCACACACATTCATTATTATGCCCTGGGCATCACACACGACCTGGCAGTTGATGGAGGGGAAGCCCTTGCGGTTAATGTAGGCCCTACCCCGCTCACCGGCTGGTGCTTTGATGCGTATGTGCGTGCAGTCTATTGCAGCCACTACCTCAGGGTATTCTGCTATTTGCTGGAAGAGACGCATATTGCTGGCCAATACCTCACGGGCATTGGGAAATATACATGATCACCGACATGTGCTGACATGGCATCCAGGAACTGGTGCAGTACCCTGGAGGCTGATGCCTGTGATATCCCCATCATATCGCCAGTTGGTCTCTGGAAGTTACCTGTTGCTAGTATTCTTATGCCAACACATACCTTGGTTTCTGCTGGGATGGGTTCCCCTCTGTTGGTTCTGTGTGTGAAGTGTGGCCTGCACAGCTCAACAATTTGCTGCAGGAGGTCTCTGTCCACTCTATAGTGCTCTACTATCTCCAGCTTATGTAACCCGTGGTAGGTGACCCTCGGCCTGTACACTCTTCTCCATCTCCTCACTGTGGGTTGTCTGGCACCATCTGCATTGTCACCACCCTCAGCAAGTAGCCTATGTCTCATTATGACAGCTATGGCAGCCCCAAGCATTTCTGCTCTGAGTTCAGCTTTTTCAGTTTTCACTTCTAATAGCTTACTCCTGTCTTGCAGTGTCTCTTGAGAGAAACACCCTGCACTGCTGTTTACAGAGTTTTAAGTGCTTGGTTGAGCTACTATTCTGTCTGTGTAATTGCCTGCTTCTAATTGTTTTCACCTGCTAGCTCCAGCAGTATTCCCTGCTAGCTTCCTACTAATTCTGTTGCTTCCTTTTTCCTTTCTGTTTCCTCAGGGGGGAGCAATGTGCATACCAGCAGAAACACGCTCACAGTGGCTTACACGCGCTCACACATGCTTACACGGTTCAGAATCTGCTTATTCACGTTAAAACACGTGCACACCAGCGCAAACAGTCTTACAAGTCTGCCAACAGGCTCCCACATGCTCAGTCTGCCTTACACGCGCTCACACTGCCCTACTCGCACTTCATGGCACGCACACGTGTGCATGCATGCCCAGCAAGAAACTTTGATGTAAGCAACAGTGTATACCTTCCATTTCTTGACTTTTCCATGCTTATGTTGTGGCACTCCTCTTTCCATGATATGTGTCTGACATCTGTCATGTAACACTGACCTCCAATGAACTGCATTTCTTTCTACCATTCCCCCCTGTGATGTCACCTATCTCCTACTCTATTCCTCCACCGTATGTATCTCTTACACTACTCAGAATGTGCTCATTTGCTTTGTGACAGTGGAATTCAGTATCCTAACACTCATTGCCTACTAATGCTTAGTTACATGTCTTAGACTCAGCTTCCCCCCTTAGCAACCACTAAACGGTGGCCATGTAGTTTTTGGTCTGTTGGTCCCTGCATTGTAAATCCATGTATTGCATAAAACCCACATTTGTGGGTTTATAACCTTCATTTTTATGTTTTATACAGCGCAGCCTGTTTCCGCGGGGCTGCGCTGCGTTTAAACATTGGCAATCGCTGAGAAAAAAAAATATTTATTTTTCATATTTGCATCGGGGTACCTTGCCAATGGCCACATATTTGGCCATTGGCATGCTGCCTGACACATATGCATCCTTTATTTGGAGCTGACATGTCTCCATTGTGTTTTTTGCAGAAACGTACTCAGTTGTCAACTGCGTACATTTCTGCAGCTAAAACGTCTCTTACACGGGCTGCTTTGGGCTTCCTGGATCGCTAATCTACCTCATTTGCATGCCTTTGGGCTGCAAGTGAGGTGATTAGCATATCCACGCCCACTCTGTGTAATAGACTCTCTTACACGGAATTTAGGGCTGTTCCTGGATCGCGAAGGCTGCATAGAGTCTTACACTACTCTTAGACTCCGTGCAAGCCTTCGTGAATCCTGCCCATTGTCTTTGCTATAATTACATTATCATAAAAAGAATTTGAGTAAAAAAGGACATAGTAATTACATTAATTACATACAAAAGATTCCTACTATTTGTGATAGTTAAACTGTGTAAAGTTTGAGAAGGAAGTTATGTGCTGGGAAATTAGGTGGAGTACACACAGAAAAATCCTTAGTGAATTGCAACAAACTGTGAATATAGTAAGAGAAGGAATTTAGGTGTTGGGGTTGTTAGGTGGGGTACAGGGGCATAGCCAATGAGAGGAAAAATGCAGTTTGAGGGATCTTTTGAAGGAAGCACGATTATTGATTGATCTGAGTGGGGGAGGGAGATTATTCCATAACTTGGAGACAGAATGAGAGTACAGCATTTGGCCAGCTGAGAGTTTAGGTTTCTGAATGATTAATAACATTTTGTTTTCAGACCTGAGATGGCGATTTGGGTGGTAAGTGGTCAGTATGGATGTGATGGAAGGGTAGGTTTTAGGTTGAAAGATTATCTTATGGGCTGTAGTTAGTTGTATGTAAATAAGGTGGTGAGAGGATTCAAGCCAGTTTAGTTTATGGAGAGATAAGCAGTGGTAGATGGAATATTTTGTGCTGGTATCAAATTTAGCCACTTTGTTGTAACAGATGTCCAACTTCTTTTTTACGGGGGATTGGAGGTTGGTGAAGACAGGGGCTCCATATAGAAGGGTAGGAAGTAGGAAGGATGAGGCCAAGGTTTTTTTTGCAGGGAGACTGAGGAAATAGTTGTGCCTATATAAGGCACCCAGTCTTTGATGTGTTTTTTGATGTTAATGTGGAGGTGAAGGTCAAAAGTTAACTTGTCATCAATGATGACCCCTAGCAGTTTGGTGCTAGGGACAACTTCAATGACAGTGTTATTTTGGGCACTTACGGTGAATTGAGTTTTGTTAATAGGGCTAGATTTTGTAGGGGTAAATAGTAATAGTTTTGTTTTATTGGGGTTAAGGGCTAGGTGATTCTGGGACATCCGGTGCTCTGTGGAGGTAAATGCTTCTTGGGTTAGATGTTGTAGTTTTTTGACAGATTTTGAGGAGCAGATGATGAAAAGTCATCAGTATATTGGATGACTGTACTGTGTGTGAGAGTATTATGAAAGTTATTCACAAATATACTGAAAAGGAGGGGACCCAGAATTGAGCCTTGAGGAACTCCTGTTTTAGTATTAACTGTTGCTGAGATAGTTGGTAAACCACTGTAAGGTGGAGGGAGATAGGTTAAGGCTGGAGAGTTTAGTAATTAGTAGAGAGTGGGAGATGGTGTCAAATGCCTTAGATAAATCCAGAAAGAGAGCAGAGCCTAAGGAGCCAGCATCGCGAGCTCTGCTTACCATGTCTAAGAAGGATATGAGGGCTGTGTTTGTTCTTTGTCCAGGTCTAAATCCGTGTTGAGTGGGGGAAAGCAATTGGTGTTTTACTAGATGCCTACAGAGTTGGGAGTGGATGCATTTCTCTAATATTTTAGAGATGGGGGAAAGAATGGCAATGGGGTGGAAATTAGAGATGTCAGGATTATTGCCTCCTTTGGGAAGAGGGATGACAAAAGCTTTCTTCCAGATATCTGGTGCACATGACTCTTTAATGGACCTGTTTAGGAGAATGATGATTGGATAAGCGATGGAGGGGGCTGCCATTTTTAAATATTCTGCAGATAAGTTATCAGGGGCATTTGTGCAGGGTTTTAGTTTATAAAGAAGCTTCTGAATAGTGGCTGTGGTAATGGGTGATAGTGAGAATGTCGTTAAGGGATTTGAAGGGTTAAGATTTGGTGGTGTTCCTAATGGGTCTGTATTGGTGAGAGGGAAGGTAGCTGTAAGTTTGGCGATGGTATCTATAAAGTATGTGTTGAAGAGTGAGGCTAGTTCAGAGGAAGTTTTTTCTGGGTTTGGGCATGGGGTACTATTTGTTCCTGGGTGGAGGAGGGTGTTAATTGCTCTCCAGAATTTTTGTGGAGTTTGTTTATGCTGGCCTTGGAAGGTTTGTATGTCTTCTTTTTTGTTTTTAACAACTAATGTTTTAGCCTGATTCCAAAATTGTTTATATTTCATGAGATTGGTGGGGGCTTTGTTTTTTTTGCCAAGTTTTCCAGGCTTTGTCTCTGAATGACATGACTTGCTTTGTGTTGTTAGCTAGCCAGGAAGCATGTTTAACTTTGACTAGTTTTAATCTGGGAGGAGCAAGACTATTTAGAGACCTGAGGAATGTGGAGTTAAAGAAATCCACAGCTTCGTTAAGAGGGAGGGATTTCAGTGGGCTCCAGTTTATTTTTTTCAGGATGTCATTGAGGGTGTTTTGGGAGAAGTGGGATAGATCTCTGGTATACCTTAATTGGTGATTGTTAGGTATAGAGGTGGGATTACGGGTTATGAATGCTGGAGCATGGTCACTAATGCTGGGAGGGAGAGTGCCTGAGGAAGACATTTTATCAGGATCAGAAACCAGGATCCAATCCAAGGTGGAGCCATTGTTTCCATTTTTGCCAGGTCTGGTGATATCAGAGATTAGCTGGGAGTAACTATGGATGTGGATGTTTATAGAGGAGTTTTTATTGGTGATATCTAGCCAGTTGATGTTAACGTCACCTAGAGTGATATTTTCATTTTTTTACATTATTGCTAGTCCAGGCTAAAATGTCTTCAAGAACTGGAGCATTGTTGCCTGGGGGTATGTATATGACTATGATGCAAAGGCTTTTGCAGTTATTGAGTTTAAGGAAGGAAACTAGTAGGTCAACTGAGGGAAAGGAGGGAATGGGTTTGGTATATGGAATAACAGTGTAAGTGCTTGGGAATAGTAAGGCGACACCTCCACCTTTTTTGTGGGGTCTGTCAGTTCTAAGGCAGGAGTAGTTTGAGGGTAAACATTCCAAATATTTAATATATGGTTTTAACCATGTTTTTGTGATGGCAGTAAAGTCTAGTTTATGTTGACTTAATCATGCATGTAGTTGGGGAGTTTTGTTTCTGATGCTTTGAGGATTAATAGTGGTGATATTTAATGTTTTGGAAGTGTGGGGAGAATTATGAGAAGGGGGAGAGGGGCCTGGCTTAGAATTATGAGAAGAGGGAGAGGGGCCTGGGTTAGGATGTATATCTCCACAGAGGACTAGGCTATAGAGAGTGGAGTCATTGCTAGAGAGGGGCAGTTTCTTGCTGGTGTTATAGAATATATGGAGATGGTAGCTGGAAGAGTTATGTTTTGTGGAGAGCAGGGTGAATTTCTTTTGTAGAATTAAGTCCATTTGGTACAAACTAGAGCAGATAGCAGTATAGCTGGGGAGGATGTTAGAGTTGAGAGGTGTAGTGGGAGAAGGTCGAGGAGGCAGGTGGGTTGTATGAAATGATGTTAGCCTTAGTAGGATAGAGAGGTAGATGGTAAATATGAAGAGAAAGATGTTAAAAAGAGACATAGCTATATAGAGTTAACTATGGGCGGTTAAAGTGAATGTTGAGTATGAGTGTGAAAGGGGTATATTGGTAGTTAGCAGTAGCAGAAACTACTTGCTTTTCTAGCTATATCTAAGAGAAATACTGTTCTAAAATACACTTACACAGGCAGAGTGATGGTGAGTTGGATGTTCTCAAGACAAATGCTCTGTTGCTCTCCATCTTTCTGTCCTTAAATTGATAACACAGTACCACTGATTCAATTCAGATTACATCATTTCTTCTGGTTCCCAGGCTAACAGACTCTCAGAGGTTAATTGCCCCATTGATCTAGCAGCCGGTCAGGAACCAGAGCAATAAAAGAAATTATACATGCAAATTCTAGCCATTAACTTTAGCCTCAAAACAATAGGCAGAATTCCTTCATCCAGACATATCGACTCTGAATTTTGACATCAAAGAATTGGCTTGTCAGCTTTGTTACAGTAGAGTGCACTGTTGTTACATTTTTGCAGATCCACATTTAACACCACTTTTTCCCATTTAAGAGAACACGCCTGTTGCTTATATTAATATTTACAAATGACAGAATTATCTCCAAAATTCTATCTGGCTAGGCTGGCATCCTTCACCTATCTTTACAGTTCTTGTGAGCATGTGTGCTGTGCATGGGATCAGAGATGAGAAAATGTGGGACATGTAATGTAGTTGTGGATCCACATGTGTATGAGTCTGTGTGAATGACCATACATAAAAGTGCAGGTGGTAATGTACTGCTTTTGTCTTGCTTCTCACAGGTGAACAAAGGGGTTGGGGTCTGTCCCCCTCACAACCTGACATCTGTGTCTAATCAGACTCTGGTGTTGATAGTAGCCATAGTGAGGCACAGGTGGAGTTTGTGGTGGCTGAATCTGTCCCAGAGGTTGACATCCCTCTTCTGCCCCCATTGTCCCTGTACACAGTCAGTATGCCCACACATACCCAGTCACCAGAGGCTATAGATATTGGACAGGCAGAGGGTGGAGTCATAGTACATGACAGTGTGAGGACTATGGCGTCAATGAGTGTAGACACTGGCCATAGCCAGAAAGCTAGCGAGGTCCCACACAGGCAGATTGACAGGGCTGCTCAAAGGAGGACTGCTGCCCATCCAACTCCTTTGCAGGTGTCACATCACAGGTCACTCGCTGCATGTTTTAGGCTGTCATGGAGGCACACGCACAAGCTGAATGTGACAGCAGATGGATGGTTAGGGTTATGGATGCAGCACAGTCTGACATTAGTGACTGCCTCCACCACATGGGTGACACCATGGAACACTTCATTGATGTAGTGGACAGACAGTGGGCTCAGACAGTGTCTGTCTTTGAGCGTATGTTGTCTGTTCTGGAACATGTGGTTGGGGTTCTGCTTTGGACACATGGACGTTGACCAGCCACACCATCTGCTGGGAGTCCATGTGACCATGCACACTCATGTTCCTGTAGTGGCAGTACCTCCAGTGCTATAGAGGGAGGTGTGTTGTCCACACCATGATGTGGCAGTCCATGAACATGTGGTCCTGATAGGTCCTGTGGGGGATGCAGGCCCAGTAGACAGCAGTCATCATCAGGTACTAGCACCTCATCTGACCTTGGTAATGGTGCTGCCCATGCTACTCCTGGTAAAGCCAAGTCCCATGTTCGTGACTGGAGATGGTGAACTGCCCACTTTACCATGTACGGTCCACAGCTGCCCACCATACACACATGTTAGGCTAGCACTGAGCTTGACTGTGTACATGCACATACTCCAACACCACTGTCACATGCAGGTCACCTGCAGACATACACAGCAGCTCTCTATGACCCATGTAACCAGCACCCCTTCCTTACTCACAAATATGCTGTCAACTGTTTGGCACAGCCTAGCCCTCTGGCACCCTCACACCACACCCTGTGCATGTGATGATACCTGTACCACATCCCTGCCATCAATGCCATTGATGCAGGGACCTGCATATATGTGTCTGATGTACATGGTGACTATATAAATTTAAATGTGTTTGTGTAGTGCAGTAGTGTTATGCCATGGCAGTTGTGAGCCATGACAGGTACTGTATGCTGGCATGTGTCAGGACTATACATCAAACGTAGTGTATCTTTGTTGCCTGATGGTACACTGGTGGCAGTGTTACAGAATGACAGGTGTGTCATGGAGCTGTGTATGTTTTTGTCCCAGGAGTCTGAGTAGTTCAACTATGGATACATGGCAGCAATATAGCGGCAGAGAATAGCAAGGCAGCACAGCAGAGAAATGACATCAGCAAGGTATGCCAGTATATGTGCATGGCTCCCTAAGGTGCATATGTATAGAACAGTGTGACAGGGACAATGTGGACAGACAGAGCCATCATGCTTTCATACCCTGTGACACACTACCCTTGCTATATGTCATCTGGGTAGTCTGCATGTACAACTTTAGATGGTGTCGGACATAAATTATGGTTATGTAGAGGAGGGCAATTTAAGATCAGAGGCTAGTCACAGGCCCATACAATGTATAACCACTGCACAGGGGTAGGCCACATGGGTATGTCTCTAGTGCTGTCAGGGGACATATTTACACACACACACACACACACACACACACACACACACACACACACACACACACACACACACACACACACACACACACACACACACACACACACACACACACACACACACACACACACACACTCTGGATGCTGTGAGATTAGAACTCCTGCCTATCTAGTATTACACACTATAGCTCACAGTACTTATTGCATGCACCATAATGTTTATCTGATAATACACTGTCAGCCACTGCTCCTAAGGTGGATGACATCAGCAGGCCTTGTAATGGAGGCCAATGTTGAGGCCAGCAGCTAGTCAGTGACCATAAAATGCATAACCATTGCACAGCATACTTCTCAACTGTACAGATTTTCACACATTGCCCAGATTTTTGCTTCATATTTCTGATCTCTTCCTCATAAATCTTTTGGTTTTTCTAGCAAATCATTGAAGATTGAAGTCTCTAAATAATACTAATTAATGAAAGACATTTGAGTTTCAGATTTTATATCCTTCAGAAAATACATAATAATGCAAAACCTGCTATTCTTGCAACTTTCCAAATTTATAGGACCAATGTTTAAATTATGTCCCTATTTTTGGGCCTTTGCCACCCCCATTCTTTCTGGTTTTGTCCAGATTTCTTGCACTGAGAGGTATGTTGCATAGAGATTGCCCATAGCGGCTTGTATGAAGTGTATAGGGATATATTTATACACACATACACACACATCGGATGGTGCGAGCTTAGAACCCCTATCTATCTAGTATTACACACTATAGCTTGCAGTTCTTATCGCATGTACTATGGATCTTATCTATTGTTAGGTAGTCAGCCAGTGCTCATAAGGTGAATGACATATGAAAACCTTATATAGGAGGGAATTTAGAGGCCAGCATACAGTCACAGGGCCATAAAATGCATACCATTGCACTGTAAGAGGATATATTGATATATACACACACAGAGTTGGAGGTTGTGAGATTAGAATTCTTACCTAACTAGTATTACACACTACAGCTCACAGTACCTATCACAGGCACCGCAGGTTATATCTGCTGTACATGTTGATGCAGGCACAGTACTTGTGGAGCACGCAAAGTGGCCTTGCATTAGACAGCATGTGCGATCTGTAAAGTGATACTGCTTGGCAGTGTTATTGTATCTAGTGTCCTAGGGTTGGGATACCTGGTAATATCCCTGCTATGTGTGTATACTTACCAGTCTGGCCATATGTGGCTGTTTGCAGTTTGATAGGCAGACATGAGGCCAAGGGCAATATGGCCCGTCCAAGGACTGCGTTGCACCCATTGTACATTACACCACCTGCGTACCTATGTCTGTCTGCAGGGTGACAGCCCACAGGCTCAGGGGTCTGTGGGACAGTGGATTATGTACTGTTGTGGCCATGGTCTGGTCCCATCGGATGGCTATTGTGATGTGCATATGCAGATAACCACAGCATTCAGGGATATGTGGGAACATTTGTACATCCCCACCCATATCTATATCAATGTGTATAACAGGGTTGTCTCCTTAAATATGTTCTGTAGTAGTATGTGGGAAGTCTATGCATCATTGCACTTTATATAGCTATATATACATCTTGTTATCATATATATATATATATATATATATATATATATATATATATATATGTGTGTGTGTGTGTGTGTGTGTGTGTGTGTGTGTGTGTGTGTGTGTGTGTGTGTGTGTGTGTGTGTGTGTGTGTATGTGTGCACGGCATACTGATAGAGACACTAAAGAAGCATGAGGGGGATAGGGAGAGACAGATATTTATACTTAGCTGTATGTACAGACATATTTCCACAAAGCAGACCTTTGGGCGGTAGAGACAATAGACTTGGGCTCAAGTTAGCTAAGTGTAGGAGCATGCCCAGTGTGATTGTCAGTACTTACAAGGTGACCCCGGCCAGAGCTGCCTATATTCCAGTCCATGATTATTGTGTGCTGAAGGCCTGATATTGTCCAAGGCATTCTCTGGCTGTTTGCTGATCTTAATATGTGACTCAAACTTCAGAACTGTAGACAGCTTCCCAAACTGTCTGGACTCTTGCCTCATATTTTTTGGCCTGTTTCACATAACCACTGTTGTTTTCTGGCACATTAGTGGCAAATCAGTCAAGACTGAAATACATTAATACTGACAGATATTCAGATTTCAAACTCCATGCACAACAGGAGAGTCATGTGAATGAATGCAGGACCTGTTATTCTATCCACATTCTACATTTGTAGGAAAAAATTATTTAAAACATGTCCTAAGTTGTGGGCCTCGGTCCCACTTTTATTCACTTTATTTGGCCAGATTTCCTGCTGTAAGTGGTTGAGAGGTATGATGTGACTGGGGTACATAGTGAAACACCACACACATGGCGACAGTCTGCATACTTCTCCCTGTATATGTTTTTGCAGAATGTCCAGCATTTTGCCCACATCTCTGATGTGTTCCTCATACATTTGTGGTTTCCCCGTGTTATACTGTGTATTAGTCACTGACTTGTTGTACCTACTGACACATTTAATTGATGGCCATTACATCCTGTAGCTAATCTGACCTGTTGCAGCCTGCTGTTAAACTAGCCACTTGCTAGGTTACTCAGAGCGTGTATAATGTCTGTCTGTAGGTATGTCCCTTTGTGCCCCCATTCACTCTGTCTTTGTCCAGCTTTCTTGCCGTAACAGATTGAGGAGTTATGACAGTCTGTGGGGCTACTACCATATGAGCACCTCACACGCAAAAGATGCTGGATGCTGCCAGATTCAAACCATCAGCGCCATCACACATGCTTCTGTCCCTGGCCCACTGAGCCACACTGGCCGGCAGACAGAGCAGTTTCCTCCCTCACACTATCAACAAGATAGGGGAATTTTCTGGTCTGCTGGTATATTATTGCAGACTTACTTTTACAGCAGTTGTATGGCAACACTAATGTGTTTGGGATGGGGGACAACCAGTCTATGCTCTGCTGGCATAGACAGTCATGCTACTGTCCTGTGACCCCATTGTTTGGCATCTCCCTGTTCTAATGTCATGGAGTTTCCAGCCATGTGGCCTAGTGGCTATTATGGGGGCACATACTAGTGAACAGAGTAAATGTTGTCCCAAGTGGCTGTTAGATCTGTACAAGTATCCCAGTATACCACTATAGATCTCTGCAAGTGGCCCAGTAGCACACTATATATAGCCCACTATATTCACTTGCATACATGTGGCAGGCGCATACATATGCTACTATATTCCAGTACTCCTTACAAGTTGTGTACAGGAGAGTACACACATTCATGATAATGCCCTGGGCATTGCACATGACCTGGCAGTTGATGGAGTGATACCCCTTGCAATTGACATAGATTCTACGTGCAACACTACCTTGAGGTACTGGGTGCCATAGATTGCACTCATGTACACAACAAGGCACCGCATGGTGAGGAGGGTAAAATCTACATCAACTACAAGGGGTATCACTCCATCAACTGCCAGGTTGTGTGCAATACATTGGGCATTATCATGATTATATGTGCTGGCAGCCCTGGCAGTTATAGTGACTCCCAAATCTGGCATGCATCACAGCTGTACCAGATGTTTGCTAGGGTGGATATCCCACATGGCTATTTACTGGGGGATGCTGGCTACACACTCAAACCGTGGGTGATGACACCCATCAGAAATGTACACACACCCACTGAAGAATGCCATAATGAGGCCCACACAAAAACTAGGGGCATTATAGAGCATGTGTTTGGACTGCAGAAGTTATGGTTCCAGTGCCTCACTATATCTGGTGGAGCCCTGCAGAACTCTCCAGCCACATGTGCACACATGTTCACAGTATATGCCATACTACATAATATGATCCTGTGGAAAAAGCTGCAGCAGATCAGCAAAGTGAAGAGATACACAGCCCCCCACCAGTGCTTAGATCCCCACAGCCACACCCACAGTGGCACCTCGAGGAGGAAACCCCCGAGGTTGTTCCTGTAGGCAGGTGTAGGCATGCCCAGTATACCCTGGCCTTGGCCAAGAAACAATGTATAACACATGCACTGACAACCTAGGGCCCTAGGGAGTGATACTTTACTCCGACTCGCATACATATTAGTAAAAATGATGCCAGCCAGCCCACACAACCTCTACCTAACCGTGTATTGGCTATGTACTGTGTGCATCAGACAGAGCCAGCCCCGAACTACAGGTCTGTCAACTGCTGCATTCACAAGGTAAGTCACATACCTATTCACCATTTGTAAGGGGTACTAGAATATGATAGCATATGTATGAACCTGACGCATGTATGCAAGGAAATATAGTCGGTTACTGGGCTACTTGGGAAAAATATAACAGCCACTTGGGACAACAGATACTGTGTCCAACAGTATGTGTTCAATAATATGCACTAGGCCACATGGCTGAAAAATCCACTGCATTATGCAAGAGAGATGGCAAACAGTGGGGTCACACAACAGTCGTACAACTGACTCTGGCAGCAGAGCATGGGTTGGTCGTCCCCCACCCCCAACACATCAGTGTACCCATACAACTGCTGCAACAGTAAATCTGCAATGATATATCAGCTGACCAGCCAATTCCAGGGCTGTGACATAGAACCTGGCTACAAGTTCTATGTCTCATGTAAAGTAGGGGTGACAATGTATGTCTGTATGCTGTTGATTGTGTGATGAATGACATCCCTGTCTGGCAGCCTGTGTGGGTCAGTAGACCAGGGACATTAGCATGAATGATGGTTTGAATCTGGCAGTAGCCACATCTTTTGCATGTGAGGTAGTCCTATGGTGGTGCTCCCACAGACTGTCATACCCCTCTATTTGTTAATGCATGAAAGCTGGAAAGAGGCAGAGAGAATGGGAGGGACAAAGGGGCAAAACTAGAGACAGACATTCAAATGCTCTGATTCATCTAGAAGGTGGCTAGTATAAAAGTGGGTTGAGTCAGTACAGAATATCTGAAGGATATAAAGTTAAACACTCAAATGTTTGTCTGTAGTTAGTACTATTCACTGATTGCATTATACAACATTTTAGCGGAACACCACTAATGTATAAGGAACAGGCCAGACATATGGGGTGAAATGTTAGACATTATGAGAAAACACATACAGTGAGAGGTATGCAGACTGTCACCCTGTATGTGGTGTTACATTATGTGCCCCAGTCACATATTAATTACAGCACATATGATATTCCCCAGTCACATATTAATTACAGCACACAGCCGGGGAATGCCATGGACAATGTAAGGGAAGTTCTATACTGCAGAAACAGGTGCAACTGCCAATGTCTGTAGCACATAAACACCTGGCCTGGAGTGCAGGTAGCTCTGACCTGGTGTCACCTTATAAGCACTGACAGTCTCACTGGGCATGCTCCTACACTTAACTAACTTGATCTCAATTTTGTTGCCTCTTCCTCACAAAGACCTGCTATGTGGAAATACGTCTGTACATATAGACAGCTATTGATACATATCTGTCTGTCTGACTCTATATCCCTCCTACATGCTTAGTGTATCTAGCAGTATGTACCCAATATACATATAATACCAATAGGTATTGTACTGCACAATGGCTCAACACATGCCTGTCCAAGGCATGTGTTGAGCCATTGTGCAGTAAAATGGCAATACACATGCTTGTCCAAGGCATGTGTTGAATCATTGCACTGCACAAGGGATGGAACAGGGTGCCATGTCCTTTTACTTGGTGGATAACACACAGTCAGGAGATGGCCTCATATTTGCCTATCTAACTGCAACCAGCCCCAGATGGCCATAATGTTAACTGTACACACATAGCGGGGACAATGACAGGTATCCCACTCCTAGGAGACTAGATACAATGCTGGATGCAATAACAGTA
The DNA here is from genome assembly GCF_019279795.1 of Protopterus annectens. Classification (NCBI taxonomy): domain Eukaryota; kingdom Metazoa; phylum Chordata; order Ceratodontiformes; family Protopteridae; genus Protopterus; species Protopterus annectens. The sequence goes on from NC_056743.1 coordinate 1,159,128,572, forward strand.
CCAAGAAATGTCAAAATGCAGGCCACACATGCTATCTAAGACAAGTCATCTAGGGTGCCATGCACTTATACTGCCGTACCTTCCTGATATCATATTTTTGCTGTGCTGCCATGCCATCCTGTGCTGCTGCATTGTTGCCATGTGTCCATAATGTATCCCCCTCAGACTCCTGGAAAAGAAACATACATAGATCCATGACACAGATGTCATTCTGTAACACTACTGCCAGTCCAACATCATACAACACTCATAAGTGTGATGTATAGTCATGACACTTGCCAGCATACAGTACCTGTTCTGGCCCACAGCTATTGACATGTCAAGACAATACTGCACACACAAGTACATGTCAAGTGATATAGACACCCTCTGCATCAGACACATAGTAGCATTTCCCTGCACCAATGGCATGGATGGCAGGGATGTGGCACAGGTATCACATGCACAGGGTGTGGTGTGGGGGTGCTGGAGGCCTAGGCTGTGCCAAACAGATGACAGCATATGTGTGAGTCAGGAGGGGTGTGGGTTAGATGGGCAATGGAGAGGTGCTGTGTGTGTCTGTAGATGACCTGAATGTGACAGTGGTGTTTGAGTGTGTGCGTGTACACAGTCAAGCCAAGTGCTAGCCCTGCACATGTGTATGTTGGACTGTACATGGTGCAGTGGTCAGTTAACCATCTCCAGCCACTAACATGGGAGCTATCTCTGCTAGGAGTAGCACTGGCACCACCATGCCCAAGGCCAGATGCAGTGCTAGTACCTGACAGTGACTGCAAAATGATGGGGCTGTGTCCCCCACAGGACTGCCCAGGACCAAATGCCCATGGCTTGCCACATCATGGTGTGGACAGCACAAGTCCCTCTGTAGTGCTGGAGGTACTGCCAGTATTGGAGCATGACTGTGCACAGCCACATGGACTCTCAGCAGATGGTGTTGCTGACCTATATCCACATGTCCAATTCCCAAGTCCAACCAGATGTTCCAGCACAGACAATGTGCAGTCCACGACAGACACTGTCTCAGCCCACCATCTGTCTACTGCATCAGTGAACTGAACCAGGGTGTCCCCAGTGCAGTGGAGGCAGTCACGGTTGTCAGACTGTGCTACTTCCATAACCCTAAGCATCCATTTGGTGTTGTGCTCAGAATGTTCTTGTGCCTCCATGATGGCCCGAAACATGGGATGAGTGACCTGTGATGTGACACCTGCAACAGGTGGTGGACTGACAGCAGTTGTCCTATGAGCAGCCCTGTTAATCTGCCTGTGTGGGACCTCACTAGAACTCTTGCTATGGCCAGTTTCTACACTCACTGCCTCCATTATTGCCACACTGTCCTGTTCAGTGTCACCACCCTCTGACTGTCCAATATTTGTGTCCTCCGGGGACTGGGTATGTGTGGGTATACTGACTGTGTGAGGTGACAATGGAGGCAGAAGAGGAATGTCAACCTCTGTGACAGATTCAGCCCCCCGACAACCCTACTTGTGCCTCACTAAGGCCACCATCTTTATTAGAGTCAGATGAGACACTGACATCAGGTTGTGAGGGGGACAGACTTCAACCCCCCAGTCACATATGAAAACCAATACAAAAGCAGTACATTACTGCCTACACTTTTATATATGGTAATCCACACAGACTGCATTACCAGTCACCATCTTCTCATCTCCACTTCCATGCACAACAGACATCCTCACACCAACATACACAGACAAGTCAAGCCCTTTATAACATGTACGTCAGCCTCATCCTGGTGAAGTTGGAAGTACAATCTTCCTGTAAGGTATGAAATATGACACTATACATGATAGACCTAAAAATAAAACCCAGTACACCTATCATGAGAGTGATATGCCAGTACTAGTGTTGCTGCATCAGGTCTGTATCATATCCATTTTGTGTTTGAACAGATATCTTGGAGTAATTGCCTCATGTATTCCAGGCTGTGTAGCCACTCATAAAGTACAGTTGTGTACACTTAACATAAATGTAGATGTTTGAGTGTATTCACTGTTGCAGTCATTACATTTGGGTAATCCTGCTGGCAGGTTGCCCTCAGCCGGCCTGAATTCCAAAGTCTTGGGTCCTGCGTCGGCTGCTGTTGCCCCTTCCCTGATGTCAGGTCGTCAGGGGTATAAAGTAAGCAGCCAATGCCATTTTCTTCAGTTTTTCTTGCCCCAGATGTCAGGTGCCCCCAAAAAGGGTAGCCAAACATTATATATATATATATATCTATATATATATATATATATATATATATATATATATATATTCAGAAATACACCAATATAAATTTTACCTTCATCTATAAGCAAATACACCACATAGGTAGTATAAATCAGAGAAGGAAATATAAGATCCAAAAGAAAAAAGGGGGAAGACGGGTGGGTAACCTGGACTGCAGCAGTGAATACACTCGAACATCTACATTTATGGTAAGAGTACACAACTGTACTATGTTCTTTGTGTTTCACTGTTGCAGCCATTACATTTGAGTAGAGTCCCAAAGCTATGGTTGGGAGGCTGGAACTAGACAGCAGTAGGAGCAGCTATGAGGCCCTGCAGAACTGCAGTGGCAAAGCCTGCCCTGGATTTAGAGTAGAGTGGTAGATGATAATGCTTTGTAATGGTGTGCACTGAACTCCAAGTAGCCGCCTCTAAAATGTCTCTGGTTGGTACTCCCCTGAGAAAAGCTGCTGAGGTGGCTGCAGCTCTGGTGGAATGAGGCCTAATGCCCTTAGGCACTGGCTTGCCATGGTGTAAGTAGCAGAAATGAATGCAGTGGCCTAACCACTTAGAAAATAGTCTGCGGTGAGATAGGCTTTCCTTATGATCCTGCAGCATATGCCACTAGCAATTGCTCTGTCTTTCTGAAAGCTTTGGTTCTGTCCAAGTAGAATCTAAGCTGTCTGTGTACATCCAAAGAATGCAGAATTCTCTCCCCCTTGTTCTGTGGATTTGGGTAAAACGTTGGCAGATGGATGGCTTGGTTAAGAGCCACACTGGACACTACTTTAGGCATAAATGTTGGGTTTGTCCTCAGGGAGACCCTGTCTGGATGAAAAATGATGAAAGGTTCCACAGCCATGAGTGCCTGTAGCTCTGAAACTCATCTTGCAGAAGTAATTGCTAAGAGCAGAGATGTTTTCCAAGATAAAAGCTTCATATCAGCAGTTCCAGCTGGCTCAAAAGGAGGCAGGGTGAGCTTTTCCAAGACATAGTTGAGGTCCCATGCAGGTATTGGTAGTGTCCTTGGGGGCCTTAAATTTTTGGCTCCTCTGAGGTACTGTCTTAATAAAGGGTGAGAAAAAAGTGGTGGCACTGCATTGTAATGAGCTGAAATGGCAGAGGCATCAATTTTTAATTGATGGAAAAGATAGGCCTTTGTCCAGCATCTCAGTTAAGTATTGCAAAATCTGAGGAATATTTGGTACCGCTGTATCAGTTCCTTATGCCTAGTTCCAGGCACAGAATCTCTTCCATTTTCCAGCATAAGACTTTCTAGTACTAGGCCTTCTGGCTTCCAGAATGACATCCATCACAGCTTTACTGAGAGGTGTTTTTTGTATGACTACATTATCTGCCATGCTGCCAAGTTTAATGTCCTGAGTTGGCTGTGCATGATCTGTTTGTTTTGCTGGGACAGTAGTCGAGGTATTTGAGGTAAGGTCCAAGCTGGGTATAGAGATAAGTTTCTTAGTATTGGATACCAGTACTGGCGTGGCCAGTCTGGGGCAATCAGTATCATCTTTGGCTTCTCCTGTCTGACCTTTAGGAGCACCTTGGGAAGGAGAGGCAGTGGATGAAAGGCATATACTGATAGGTTTTTCCAGCTGAAAGATAGGGCATCCACTTTCCATGCCTGCCTGTGATAAGCCCTTGTGCGGAATCTTTTTAGTTGGTAATTGAGAGGAGAGGCAAATAGATCTATTTCCGGGCATCCCCATTTCCTTGTTATCATGCTGAAGACTTGTGGATCCAGCTTCCACTCATGGGGATCCATGAGGTTTCTGGTTAGTTCGTCTGCCAGAGTATTTTCCTTTCTGGGCAGGAATTGTGCATGCAAATGTACTTGGTAAGTCAAAGTTGTGACCCACAAGGTCATGGCTATTCTGCAAAGGGGGTAAGAATGTGTGCCCCCCTGCTTGTTTATATACACATGACCATGGTGTTGTCTGTCTTTATCAGTTGTTGTCCCGGATGAAGTAGGTCCTTGAAGGCTGTCAGGGCATTTTGAACAGCTAACATCTCTTTTTGATTGATATGTAGATGCATTTGGTTTGAGGACCATGTGCCCTGAATGCATCTTCCTGCCATGTGGGCTCCCCAGGCATAGTCTGATGCATCCGTTGTTAGTGTCTGCCTGGCTGGAGGTAATGTGAATGGCTGTCCCTTGTTCTGGTGACAAGCCTTTGCCCACCATCGAAACTCCTGTTGCAGGCAGGAAATGAGAGTAATGACTGTTTCCAGGCTGTGGCAATGTTGAGTCCAAACACTTTTTAGGTACCATTGAAGTTTCCTCATATGCAGTCTTGCATATGGAATTAGTATAATGCAGGATGCCATGAAACCCAAAGCCTGCAAAATTTTTCTTGCAGATAACTGGGCCTTTGTTGCTAACATTTTGAAATAGGTAGTCAGTTGCCTTTGTTTGTCTGGTGTGAGATAAGCCATCTGGGCAGTTGTATTCAAGCTTGCACCCAGGAATGTTATCTCTTGTTAGGGTACTAGTTTTGATTTCTTTTTGTTGACTGTTTACCCTAGGCATGTTAGAAGTCTTTTCACAAATGCCAGATGTTGAAGAAGAATGTCCTTGTTCTCTGCTTGAATGAGACAGTCATCCAAGTAAGGATATATTTGTATTCCTCTTTGTCTGCAGAATGCAATTACTGGTGCCAGGCACTTTGTAAAGACCCTGGGCGCAGTAGATAAGTCAAAGAGCAGTGCAGAGAATTGGTAATGCATTGAACCAGCCTTAAATCTTAGGTATCTTCTGCATGATTGTCTGATTGGAACATGCAGGTATGCCTCTTTTAGGTCTAAAGTCACAAGCCAAGCATTCTTGCCCAGCATGGGCAGAAGCTGCTGCAAAGTCAACATTTTGAATTTTGGAATATCCAGGAAAGTGTTCAGAATAGATAGGTCCAGTATCGGCCTCCAGGCCTTGTCGTTTCTGGGTACCAGGAACAGTCTTGAGTAAAATCCTTGTCCCTGCTCTTGCTCTGGTACTTGTTGAATGGCCCCCATGTCCATGAGGGATGAGACTTGTTTTTGGGCCTCTGCCATTGATTTTTTGGCAGATCTGGCCAGCCGTTTGCCTTTGGCAGAGTATGGAAATGGAACTTGTAGCCTTGTGACACTATGTTTAGAACCCACTTGTCCTGGGTTATGATGTACCAATTTTGAGCAAAACGTGCTAATTTTCCCCCTAAGGGTGCTGCCAGAAGATAAGTGCTTGGTGCAGGCAGGGGGAAGTCATTGGGACTGTTTTCTGTATGTTTGTGATCTATCTTCTCCAGCTTTGGAGGTAGAAGCACCCCATTGCTTGGGCCTATAAGAACCTTGTGCCTGGGATCTGCCCCTAGGGCATCTGGATCTGCCCCTTTGAGGCCAGTCTGACACAGGAAAGGACCAATTTTTTGTAGGCCAGTGTCTACTAAACCTAGGTGGCTGTACTTGTAAAAAATCTTTGACAGTTTGCATAGATTTAGCTTTGTCCTCCATTTTCTTTAACACCTCTTCTACCTTAACACCAAACAAAGTATCATGCTGTAAAGGTGCATCTAGTAATTTAACTTTAACATGATCAGGCAGATTTTGTTCCTTTAACCAAGCATGCCTCCTAATTACAGAACCCGTAACTGCGGCCCTGCAGGAGGCCTCCAAAGAATCAAAACCATATTGCAAAGTATGTTTTCCAACTTGTTCTGCTGCATACAATAAATCATGCATTTCCTTGTTTTCTGCACATTCAGAATTTAACAACATTTTCTGTTTAAGCAATCCCATGACATGTTGCTGATTCTTAAGCATATGAAATTGACAGTTTAAGGCCCTTATAGCCAAAGTTGCAGATGTGTAAACCTTTTTTCCCCATCTATCCAGTGCCCTTGAATCTCTGTCAGAGGGGGTTGGGTTTTTTGCAGTGGAAGCCTTAACTCCCTTTGGACCCTGTGAAATAGTTTCTGGGTCAGCAGCAGGGTTTTTAAAATGAAATTTGTGTGAGTCAGGAACCCTGTAATATCTGTCAAGCTTAACAGGAGCTGGGGGTAAGGAGTCAGGGGTCAGACTAGGCTCCGAAAACACATCATCTGCAATGTCTAACACAGGTGGAATGTCTAGTGGCCTGTGCTGAGGTAGTAAAAGAAAATCCCTGAGCCTCTTTTTAGATTCTGAAAAATCTTGGCTCTCCCAGTGGAAATGCTCCTTCATGGTATGCAAAGTTTCCCCAAAGGAATAGTCCTCAGGAGGAGATGCTGAAGGTATAGATTCTTCATCATCAGAATCCTCATGGGGGAAGAGAATATTCCTAATCAGAAGAGGAATCAGAAGAAATAGAAACCTGATCTGAAGATTCATAGTCAGTGTCTTGCCTAGGCCTCTTATCAGGAGGGGGATGGGAACCCCTGATCAAGGTAATCAAGTCTTTGGCCATTTTGACCATCTGTTTTGTGGGCATAGAGGCCTGTCCACATGGCTCTTGAGTTTGTTTCCTTGCTTTAGAAGGTGCTTTAGTCTTTGCCTTTGAAGCTGAAGTCATTTAACTCATTACATCCGAGTGATGCCTCCAGGTGCATCTGCAGTTACCTCCTACTGCTCCTCTAGGCATCAAATATTACTTGTGCATACTTGCATTAATAATTCCAAAACCATGCTACATACAAGGTTTTAGAATATTTTATCTTGAAGCATACATGATGGCAAACACAACTGTACTGAAATTTGACCTCTGTCAATGAGTATTTGTTAGAATTGTAAGGTGATAACTTCATTTTTAAAGGCTCAGGCCACACCCACTAGGAGTTAAAGGTACACACTCAAAACAGTTGAACTGTAGTGAATGAGTTGATGTTTAGGTCTGAATACAACCTCAGAAGCCGGTACCTGCTCAGTGGCTCTGGACCCATCTGAGGGATTAGCGTCCGAGGCTCCAATACCTTGAGTATCCAGCAGCATTGCCAACTCCACATGGGAGTCAGTAACGGCCTGCGACTCTAAAGTAGTGGGCATCAGGGGCTGCAAAACTGCCTCACTTAGAACCGGCAAACCGGCGACTGGCTTAGGAGAAGCTTTGTCGTCGGTTTTGGGCCTCGGTTGTTTTTCTCTATCCTTTTCTTTGCATTTTTTTGTAAACTCCGGTAGTCAGATGGCTATCCGACGACATTTCAGGATAATTAAACCGGCGTCCAAAATCATACAGACGCTTAATAGTGCGTTGGTTAAATCTAGCACAAAACCGACAACCAGTAACGTCGTGATCAGGGCCTAGGCAAGGAATACAGTAAGAATGAAAATCCTTATGAGTTATTTGCTTTCCACTAGAAATACAATTACTAACTTTTTCTGACATCAGTCTGGAGCAAGAAAAAAGTTACCCCAACGGGGGTACTTAGCTTTATTGAAGACTTTGGATCTGAAACTCAAATACGAAAATCTCATGGGTCGGCTGACCTGCACTTGCAAACTGCTTCTGCTTTGGGCACCGCATGGCAAGAAAGACTGAAGAAAATGGCATCGGCTGCTTCTTTTATACCCCTGATGACCTGACATCAGGGAAGCGGCGACAGCAACTGATGCAGGACCCGAGACTTTGGAATTCAGGTCGGCTGAGGACAACCTGCCAGCAGGATTACCCAAATGTAATGACTGCAACAGTGAAACACGAAGAACATCTGTAAGTGCAGATTTGTCAACGATCATTCATATACACACCTGAAACTAACCAGTCTATGAACCATAGTTTTCTTTTCCGGAATGGAACATACAAATATTCTACTCTGGCTAATATCACAATATTTGTTCATAGGGCAAAAAGGCAGCCCTTAACTTTCATACGGTATATATGAGCCATTTGAAATTGTATCACACTTACCAGGTATAGGACCATGGACTTGGGCCACTCCTGACAGACCTATGAAAAGGTGAGGGAGAGGCATTGTCACCACTACCAAATGTTGCAGCACTACAAGGTAATATGTTCATATATCCACATGTACAGTAGCTACTGTGATACTGGCTGTATTGCTGACATTACTCCCCCACCCATAACGGAGATAGACCTAAAACCTATGTACAGGCATGTGCAGACAGCCACAATGACTGATACAGTATTACACCGGTGGACACAGTACACTTACCTGGATACTCCTCTGCTGTGGACACTGTGGCACTCACCTCACGATGAATGGTGTGATGGATGCTGTGAAGATAGGCAAAGGCTGCCAGCCTAGCCAGATACAATTTTTAAAATAAATCTTGAAAATTAGATATGTCAAACAATTTGGTTATGTTTACTCTTCAAAAATGGCACAAAAAACACAAACTTTTTAAAATTAATGCATCTTTCGGAATGTATAAAAAGAGCATTATGTATGTCTTTATTCCTTATAGCCCTTACATGTTCGCCTATCCTGTCCCTCAATCTACGAATGGTTTTACCCACATAGAAACCGGGGCAGGATAAGCAAGTAGCTACATATACTACATGCGTTGTGTTGCAGTTGACCCTATCTGGACATGAAATGGAAATGTCACTGCCCTAGATAAAGACATATGGTCCATCACTTATATATATACAAAATTTTCAATTCTCACATTTGGACATGTAGGATTTGTATACAAGTTTATTTATTTTAGTCTATAAAATAAAATAAATAAAAAATAAATAAATACATAAACTTGTATACAAATCCTACATGTCCAAATGTGAGAATTAATTTTAAAAAGTTTGTGTTTTTTGTGATAGAGTTTTCAAGAATGAACATGGAGGTGACAATGATCTGTTGTTGGAAAGTAAAGAATCTTTATGGCAGTTGAAGCTAAACGCTTCTATGGAACCTAGTTTAAATGATTTTATTTCCATTAAGCCATTTTTGAAGATTAGACATAACCAAATTGTTTGACATATCTAATTTTCAGGATTTATTTTAAAAATCATGCAGAATGTAATTTTAATAATTTCAAGTAGATTTAGTATGTTGCTTAATGAATGATTAGGAAGTATTTTGTTACAATGTAAAAAAAATTGGAGTATATATTTTTTTAAGAATAGGCATTTGATAGATGTACTGTCTTTTTAAAAGTTTGGGTGGGAAAAATTGTGGGTGGATGCTTGTATAGTTACAAACAGTATCTGTTACTATTTAATCTGTTTGGAGACAATGTTTAAACAACTCTGAAGATGCCTTTGGATTATCTGGGGAAAGCGCTTAGTTGTTTGAATTGCAAGTACTTTGGATTGCAATAAACGGTTAACTGCACTGGTTTCGGTAATTGTTTTTTATTTTTTTCTAAATGTTTTCAGTCAGTTGACTACCAGATACAGTTCATACTGGGGTATTTCCCTGTGTGCCATGATAGATTCTGCTGTATGTTCCAACATCCAGAACTGCAGTCTACTGTGGTGTGCCCCTTATGGGCAAACTCCCACTAATATGTCATATGGCACTGGCAGACAATTAACAGTGTGCTATTACAGCAACTATATAGGTACAGTCCATCAACACCAGTGTGCCAGAATGACAGAAAACAATGCAAACCTGCTGTAGAATATGTTCCTGTAGGCATTATACCTCTCAACCATATAGATGTTTGCAGAATGTCAGGATGTTTGCCTCATAGTTTTGGTCATTTTCACACAAACTTGTGGATCTCTGACAAATATTTACATTCTGTCGCTGAGTTTGGGCCTTTGTCCCCCCATAAATTATGGGTTTGTCCTGGTTTCATGATGTAAGAGGTTGACAGGTATGTTAGACATAGCCATCAACCAAACAGGGACATATGTCAACAGAAACAGGTACTTAGCCAGAGTGCATCAGAGACATTCAAATACACTTTTGAAATGTTAGAACTATGTATGTGAGAAAGTGACTGAATGAGAGGGTGAATTACAGTACATCATTTGATGTTACAGGAGTGTACACCCATATTCATTGTATTATCAGTAATCCACTAGCTTTCCTACAACAGTCAATTGTTGTAGGAGGGATGGACAGGGACAGAGCTGAGATGTGATTAAAAATCAGGGACAGTTGAGAGGCATGCCTGTAGGTATAAGACAGCAGAGTATCAATGACATGTCATTACCATAGATCTAAGACAGCCTTACTGTTGTAATCTCTGTTCCTCATACCTCCATCCTCCCATCAACATCCTGTCATATGGAGAAATCTTTTACATACCTGCTGGAGTGCAATACTCCTCTTTTGATCTTTGCTTCTGGTATACTTTTGGAAATCCGTTCTCCGTGTGAGTTGCTTTTCATACAGAGCTGTTCCCCATAAGTGGCTGCTTGCCTTTATGTGGTACTGCTCATTAGCAGATAATTGCCTCTGCACCTGTCTGTGGCTTAGAATTGCTAACTGCAGCCAAAACAGCTGAATTGCACTGTCATTGGCCAATGACATGTCACCAGAGTGCAATATATAAGGCCTTCATGTAGACCTGGGCCCCTTTCTTAGTTGTTAAGATGGACATCACTGAGGTGTGGAGATTACAGCATCACCAAGGGTAGATACCATAACTGTCAGCTGCAGAAATGTATGCAGTATGCCCACAGTTTCGCCTCATATGTGTGGTCAGTGTCCCATGACCTAGTGGTCATCTAGCAGTTCACAGGCAAACATTGTGGGATGAGGTCAGTAATAGTAGGCAACATATAGTTAGGCTATATGGATATGTGTAGTGTGTCCCTACCTGCAGGCCTCTGACTTGCAAAGTATGTAGCAGTTCATTAACTAGCAGTAACCTGTGTGGGTTAGGATTGCATGACTCAGTCTTTACTTGCTGTCTTCACAATAATGTAATTGAACTTTAAGACAAAACTGGATTTGAATCAGGACTCTGTGTGGCAAAATGTATTGCATACAAGGCATTAGACTGCACCACTGACGTGTATTTGCAAAATACATGTGCACATATACAGGCTGTGAGAAACAGTTGTACATCCATCAGTATGTGCATGCCTTTATATGTCTGTATTTCTGCACCAGGGACCCAGTTGTATATGTACTTTGCCATTGCTGCCTTAGCAGATGTCTTTCCACATGTTGCTGATAAAAGGGCACATATACCTGCTATCACAGGCCTCACTTACATCAATTATTATGTTTTGGCTGTCTACTGGCATATGATTGCACCAGAGTCCAAGGTACACTCCCATTTTCCCATTAGTTTTTATTTCAGTTACATTCCTGACTGTGTGGCAGTTAGTATGTTTTGCTGGAAACACCTGTTGTACATCAGAGCTATGTGGAGTGGTGGCTTAATGCAGCTGAGTGTAGAGGAGAGGGGGCCTAGGTTTGAAACTTGGCAGAGGTGCTCATTTTGTACGTGTCTAACAATGTAATAAACACATTTGCATTAAAGCTCATTTAAGCTTACATGGCATGCTGTACCATGGCTCTTCGCTCAATTCCGCTCAAACCCATGCTAGAAAAATAAAATGAAAAGAAAAAGGGTGTGATAGGAAAGTGGTGAAATGGGGGAAAGCAGGGAGAAAACACAGTTAAAGTCAGTTAGGGATGTGCAGGAAGGGTGTAGGAAAGAATGCTAGTTGTCCATACCTTGTACAGCAACAGCTGTGCATTTTCACGGAGTTTGTCAATGAATTTGGACTCTCAACCTCCAGAGAGAGGGGCAAGGATAACATACTGCATTGTCAAGCCAATTAGACCAGATTAGCAGTGTCCAGTGTCCACATCTGCAACATGGAGAGCTATGTATGGGGCAATTTCTTTTTGGGACAGGTGGCCATTTTTTTAAGGTGAGAGTGGAATGTAGGGGAAGGGACATAGGTACATGTAGTGCGGTTAGTTGGGTAGGAGAGGATGCATTTTCAGACAGACAAGACAGCAGACAGGGGCAGTGTGAGACACATTAGGGGAGGTAAACACCTTGGATGGGGAGTCATACATGCCTCTAGAGAGCAGCAGCATAACTCATACCCCCACCCCATGGGACAGTCGATACTACTTCATACACATTGGCCAACTGGTTCTTTATCAACTTGCCAAAATCCTCTGCTGACCTCTTTGCCTGCTTTCCCAGACTAAACTGAACTAACAAAAAATAAATAAAACTGTCATGAAAATGAAACTATGTTTACCTTGTGGCTGCTTGAGCACACACACCTTTAGTGACAACTGCCTACAGGCTACAGAAATTCAATTAATATCCACACCACTGCTCACCAATATTTGACATTCCTCCTCTGGGCCAGTAATCAAGGAGCCTCAATCCTCACCAATGACTCTGGTGAGGAATGTTCACTTGCAAGAAAAATAGATACACACATTATTTACAGATGAAGCGCTCTGCACCAAGCACAATTTCCCCTAACAGCACCCAGGGAACACACTCAGATCTGGGGCTGGTTTCCCTCTCTCTCGCTCAAGGCCCCAAATAAGACTCTCCACTGACACAGCTGCACAGATGAGTCCTCAGCCAAGTATTCCAAGACAAGTCAGTCCTCTACCACCCTGTATATGAAACCAGTGCTCTGTGTCCCTGCTTCAAGTAGCTGACACATACGCTCTTTGAGATTTGATTTTCACATGCACACACACACACACATACACACACACACGCACACACACACACACACACACACACACACACACACACACACATACACACCTGGAAAAAGCTGGTACAGATTTATCAACTATGCCTCCTCTCCCCAGAATATAAGGTAGATGCTGCCACCAGAACACTCCAAAACCAGCTACTCTAAGACTCTTACCAGGGTAATTATACTGAGTAAAATGAATACTAATACAAATGGTAGTGTTCAACCAATGCAGCAAGGCTTTCAGGAGTGGTCACAGTGTCATCAAATAAAAAGTACTCTCATAGTTTAAAATATTTTCTAAAAGATCAGCCACAATGAAATGTTTAAACATATTTAATAATAAATAATAAAAGAACATGAAAATATTAAATACTGATTTACAATAAACACCAGAGTTTCAGAATAGGAAATATTAAAAATAACACCAATGGAAAGATTCACACAAATACAGAAAACAATACTTAAGTAATCTCACTATATTTTTCTGACTGATCTAAAGAATTACTGTCCCCTAGTTCACTTACTAGAGCAAGGCAATGATGATGAAGATGTGGGTGTGTGGTCATCCTTGTCAGATATTACAGACAAACTGGAAGCAAACAAAGGTGTAGGTTTAAATGACTACATATCCCTGGCCCCAGTTTTGAAGCTTAGGGCAGCCAAATTGTAATTTTCAATTTGGCCACTAGATAGGAATGGAGGGAAATACTGTTTTAATACACACTTTTTTACATACTTTTTTTATATACACTTCTTATATTCAAATAGTTATCAACCATTGTTATGCAGTATTTTATATGATATATTTATACGTATTTATATGAATTTTTAGAACATACTATATAGCATATAAGGTCATTTCTTAATATTTGATTTAAATTATACAGAAAATGTTTTTTAAGGTTAATAAAGTTTTTATTGGTTGATTTTTAAGAGGGAGGGGTATATAAGAAGTATCACTTGCTTGTGAAATTATACATGTGATGAAGTCTTTGTATGCTTAAGATGAAAATGCAGTGCATATTTTGAGTGTTAGTGTGGTCAATAAAGTGAGTGACCTATGGGTTTTATTGTGTGGCCGTTTATTTATTCAAGACTGGACTTTAGTGTGTTATTGTGTGTGTGTGTGTTTTTTTGTATTACAGACTACCCTGAGTCTTCTATCTCATCTTGTATCAAAACATCATTTCATTGCTGGATTACAGAATGGCATCATATAAATCTGGTCACCTGACTTCAAATTCCCACACCACCCCTTACTTGAAACTGGCCAGAATCATGCACATATGTGTTACCATACACACACATAGAGCTTTGCTAAGATGTGTTTTGGCATCTGGAAGCTATAAAACCATTTCACGAACTTCCACACTTCCAGTGTAGCAATTAGTTCACCCCTAAGGACAATAGAGTAGTATTCCTAGTCCTGGTTTTTGCATACACTTTGTTTCTGGCTGCAATCAGAACTGTAATATGCAATCTTTATGGTCTAATCCAGATAATTTAATTTCAGACTATTTTTCAAAGTCAGTGGACTGAGATTAACCTCTTCTCGTACAGTATCCTCTATTACAATATATTAATTTCAACAGTTACAATATAGTCTGACATACAGGTGTATTTCTTTTCTGTCCAGCAGGACCCACTGTTAGTACATTTTTTAACACAGGCAGCTTTACAAATACCAATGAGTTTGGTATACAAATGACATAAAATTATTTACAAAACTTCACTTAGCTATGATGGCATATGTTACACATTCACTGCCTTACTTCTCCTGGCATAGCTGGCACTACCTCACATTGACACACTAGTGCTCATTAGAGTGCTTGCACTGAGTATTATTCTTATTGGCTCCCTTTACTCCTTCATGGGAAAATGTTCCACTTCCTCTCTTGTCTTACCCACAATGCTTCTCATGTACCCTTGTGGATAATTTCCTGTGCATTGATCATCATATCTCCATTGAACTTAGAAAATACTTCTATCTGGACAAACTAATAACCAAGGGCATCTCATCCAAAACCACTTATATACCCTATTAATGAATCTAATGCCCCCTTTGCTATGTATTTATTGAAATGTATCACTCATCTGGAAAGACCTCAGAGGTTCCTAACCATTACAAATCACAGTCCTCAAGTCCCTTTGCTATCCAAATTTATTAGCCATCTTCTATCTGAAGTCTGTTTACCATAGACTCCTGTATGGTGATCTATGTTTGTCCATTAAGCCACGAAGACCTCTTTGTTCCACTATATCTTCTTAGAACCAAATGGTTCCACAAGCACAGCTACAAAGGACCTCAGTCTCTAGTAAAAAGTCTCTATTAAAAAAATTAATAGGAAATATTGGTATGAAAGGTTCTTATCCCACCATCTAACCCATCTATGAAGTACACTACCCATATAAATCAAAGCAAATAAGTGACCTAGCTACATTCAAGAATAATCTAGAGAATGTTATCTGTCTATCTTGTATAACTTTCCTTGAGAGAGGAGTGACATTTGATGTTGGATGTTCTGGACAGGTTGTAAATAGTTTTATGACTGGTTGCCTCGTAATTACTTATGTGCTGGTCCACTTACATTCTTCCTCTTTCATTTGTCCCCTAACAGTCTCTAAACTCTTAGTAGCTCAAAAAGGCAAAACACTTGAACCAAACACAAGGCGTAGCTCCGGTGCATAAAAGGCTGTCTTCCTACAGTCAAAACCTTCGTTTCACTTGAAAATAAATCCAATAAAAAGTCCGATATTTATATAAACTTTTAATATAAAACTTGCAAAACAATAAAATTAAATTTAAATTTAAAACACGGATTAAGCGCTTTCATCTCCCTCCTGAGACTTCTTCAGAATCACAAATTAGCCATTTTACATACATTTTATACCAACCCATTCCATATCATTGGCTGGTCTCTAAACTCTTACTTCCAAGTCTCACCCCATCTTCTTACTAACTCACATTTCTGTGATATCAGGAAACTCTTAGCATTTACTTTTGTGTCACTGCTTGAAAATATCCATTATTCCAATCCTGATTACTTGCATCAGATAGTAAATTTACAAAGCCACGTCACAAGGTCATAATTGTTTTTATGTTGTGTTCTGTGCCCGTTTTCTCCTTCTTTTTATTGTTTGAGTGGTTACTTCTTGTTCTGCTTTTAGGTAACCATTCTATTCCATCTTATTAGTCAAAAGGTGCAGTTATTGTGCTGTACCCTCCTAGCCTAAATTAGAACATGGCTGTTCTTTCTAGGCAAAGATGGAATATACCTCTGACACAAGGTTTGTCTTTCTGCTAGGTCTTCTTCTATTATCCCATCAGCGCCAAGCCCTTCACCCTTCTCCACTCCAGTCATTTACTCTGTAAGTCTATCTTCCCTTAATATTTCATCTGCTGGCAGAGGTAACACTTCAGCGAATGATATCTCCATCCCCCTCTCCTACCATTTCTGTTTTGAAAGGTCATTGATGCCTTTGTGCATCTCAATATGCATTTACCCCACTCCCATATGTTGTTACCAAACCTAATTTAAAATATCGCGTTTACTGCAATCTCTCGAGTCTCACCTCCCAAGATCCTTAATCCCTTTGTGGTCTGAGGCGTCAATCACCAAAACCCTTTTTTCTGTTCCCACACTGGCTTTCCTCTTCTTTAAGGCCTTCTTCATAACATCAGTCTCTCTAAAAGCACCCTTTTCCCATGTCATTTCTACCATCTGCAGCCATCTTCATTGTCTATGCTAATTAATGGCCTAACTTCCTATATTGCACTTGATCTTTTTTTTTCATCCTTCCTGTAGCTGTCTTTGTATCCCAAGTCACTCCTCTATAATTTTTACCATCTGTCCCTCCTACATGGCTGAGCACCCCTTCTTGTCTGTACCCTAATTGCTCTCCTTTTGCTTCCCATATGATCACCTCCGGCTCTTGTCCCCATTTATCAATTGTCACTGCATTTTTCCATTCACCTTAAATTATTAACCTTGTCATCTGTCTCTTGTAACTGACTCTCCCATTTTCTCTCTGAATCATTCTTGGTGCCACCCAGTTTACTCAACTCCAATGTCCCTGTCCATCCCATTTTCTTTTTTCTCTCTCTTTTCTCATCCAAACCTGTATACTTCCCTCCTATTGTTTCCTCATGTATAGTTCCACTCTCATATATCTTATCTGACTATCTAAATAATTAAAACACACTCTACCACCCAAAGCACCTGCAAACAAACCACTGTGCTATGTCCTGTGTCTTGAACTCATAGCTCACCTCTTTCCATTACTTCTTGTCCAGCCTATATCATTACTTTGATGCTGTTCCATTTATAGATCTGTCCCTTTTTAAGTTTCTTGTGTCAGAATAAATTATGTGCACACCCCTTATCCTATCTACATAGATGTCTCCATTTATATATGAGATTGTGGTCCTGTTCCTTCCTTCTTTGGGATTAGCAATACATTTGGATGAAGAGTGCTTGCATCTTATCTGGTTGCCCTCTGGACCTAAATCAATAGAATATTCTTCAGCTGGACAGCCAGTGCACAGTGAAAACCATCTGCCATACATTCCCATCCTTTGTTCCATAACTGAATGGAGTTCTTCCTGCATGGAGACACATCTAATACTCCAAATATGTATTTCTGTTCTTCATTCTTAATACAGATGTCAGCATAACATACAGAGTTCAGGCAATGAACTGCTGTTGTTTGGAATACTGTGATACACTTTGTTCCAAATTAGCTTTTGTCTCCTCAGGAGACAAAAGCCAATTTGGAGCAAAGTGTATTATGGCAGCAATTTCCAATTAATGGCACCTCACTGGGGCTGCCACCCACCTTTCAGGAGAGTAATCCTTGCATGCTATCAGTGTTAGATTATGTTCAGTGAAAAGGGATTGTGAAACTGTCTGGAGCTTCACAGTGTCAGGTGTTTCTTGAGTGCATCTAAGTTTGGTGTTATTTGGGGTTCATGAATCCCATGTCACTATATATAAAATGCCAATTGCAGCCTACAGAAGGATCAGAAAGACAAATGGTACAAAGGAATAAAAGTACAAAACCTGAAACATTATTTGAGGGTGCTAGCAAAAGACATGTCTTCCCTTACCCCTCCACATACACACACACACACACACACACACACACACACACACACACACACACACACACACACACACACACACACACACCACCCAGATTTGTATATTGTTCACATCTTCATGATCACAGGCAAGATCAGGAAAGCTGACTACTTGTATCTGCTCTTCTGTGAAGTTGGACAATATAGAGGATTATGAGTGGGTCACTGGTCATAACTTGCTTATTTTGTGTTTGAGACGTGATGCCACGAAATTCACCTTGAGACCAAAGCTCGAGAGGTGAATCTTGGTATCCATGTTAAGAACACATAATTAAGACTTAAGATTGGAAACAGGATGACAATTTTTCTGTAGTGCTTTGGGTTTTATCCACTTCATGTGCCACTGATTAAAAAAAAGACTTCAAGTGTTTTGCTGAGTTTTAAAGCCATAAAGCACTTAGTGAGCGTTGTCAGAAAAACAGTATAACTCAGTCTCTTATGTTTATACTTACTTTCCATGCCTGTCAACTGTCCAGATTTTTACAAACTGTCTAGATTTTTGCCACATATTTTTGTCTGTTCCTCATAAAATATGTGTTTTTTTGATAAATCACCGAGGATTGAAATCACTAAATAATGACATATATTTGCTGGTCGGTACTGGTAGATTTGACTGCCTAGCACGAGACTCCTCCTTAACAAGTTAAGCAGGGGTTGCTTAACATTTGTTAAGACTGGGTCCCATGATACAGAAGTGCTTAACTGATTTTCCTGTTTCTGGATATCAGAGAGTAATCACTGTGCTTTGCATACTACACTGCAGTTATAATATACATGTTTGGAAGATATGGGAGAAATCCAGAAACTAAAGGATACAGAGGGGCTTTTCCATCTGGAACAACGTATTAGAAATGTATGTTTTTGGCTATATTGGAATATATATATATATATATATATATATATATATATATATATATATATATCAGTATTATAAATCCTTCACAGGTTGTGACTGTTTTTTTCTGTTTTCAGTAACTTAACATTTAAAGGTCTGATGTCGAGCCCCTAAGTTTTTTGTGAACATGAGCATACAAAGGCATAAATGTTCTCTCACCATACTCCCCTCTATGTGAGTACAGGTACAGAACAATGCTCTTGCATCACTGGCTCTTAGAAAAATGAGTTACATTACTGAATGATCAGAGACCCAGTCACAGAGCATTCTCATTTATCTTTCATTATATTATGTGGAATATAAGCAGAACAATACAGTTCTTATTGCTAGCTAGTTAAGAAATTTTACAAATTTATTCAGCAGATTAAACATAGTTATAAAAAATAATTTCCTTTTACAAATGGGATCCCTGCTGAAGCAGTCTGTGTTAGAATAACTAAAGATTATAGACTTCCTTTGTGGTCACACTGTGAAAGGGTGCAGGTAAATTCTACCTTAAGACAAACTTTGCCGTGCTCTTTTATTAAACCACTTAACAAGGAAATGCTTCAAACAAGGAACTTAATTCAGATTTTGCATCCATGTCACTGTTAATATTTCTGCACATCTAAGATGTCTGAATCACATCTTATTGGCTCAAAAATGAGACATGAATAGGACAGTAATATATGCAGCAAGCAGTACCAATGATTGTATAACTGTTAAAAAGCAGCAGAAATATCTCAAATACAACTGCTTATATAATTATATATAAAGATAAGAGGGTTACAGCTGGTATGAGGCACTGCCCAGCTGATCTGTTTTAATATTGGTAACTAAGAGTAAATGATAATCCTAGGGTCAGCATGATAGAAGACTAGTACATATCTTTTGAGTGACTGAAGCCTTGTGTTTGCATATGTCATTAAGAATCATAATGTTTTCTTCTTTGCTGAATTAGAGATAAAGTCAGGAAAAGAAAAGACTGCAGGATTTGCCAAACTTTGCCCTTGTTCTTTCATGAGCAGTTTACCACCCCATGCATACCTGAGGCATCAAACTAGCCTGATGTAGGTGGAAAAAATCTCTGAGCATTTTTATTCCATGTGACGAAAAACAGCTGTCATATAGTTTTGTAGTGCAAGGCAAACATGAGAATCAGCAGTCTTTTTAAATGTGCAAAAGTGTAGAAGTATCTAAGTTGAAAACCAAACAGTAAAGGAATCAAAGCAAAAATCTCAACAGCTGACTGGAGGGGAGCCTTGTTCTTATTAAAATGGTGCTGTTTATATATATATATATATATATATATATATATATATATATATATATATATATATATATACACATACATACATATATATATATATATATATATATATATATATATATATACATATATATATATATATATATATATACACACACACACACACACACTCACACACACACACACACACACACACACACACACACACACACACACACACACACACACACATATATATATATATATATATATATATATATTTTTTTTTTTTTTACAAAATCTTTCTGGGCTGGTATGGGTGGATTTTTTATTCTCCTATATTTACAGAATAACTATCTAACATAAACACAACCTGCATTTCTTGACAAACCCTCACACTTTGATTTACAGTAAAATAAAATGCTGAACAAAACAATCACATCAATGTGGTTACAGACTGTGTTATACTAGAAAACTCTTCTAGCTACAGTCATGGCATGAGATGCTTAGTATAATCCCACCCCAACCCTGTTAATGGCTTTCTTGAAAGCTCAGGTGAGAGTGGCTTGAAAAACTTTTCACATTCCAAGAAAGGTGACAGTGTTACTGTCACACATCTAATGCATGTCATTTCTTGTTTATGAACAATCACGTTTGCAATGTTTGTAGTTCCTCACCTTTCTTCATAACTAAATCCATTAGTATGTGGAAAAGTCTGCATTATCCATAAACCAAAGTGTATCTGTCTGTTATGGCTAACTGTACAATTTCAATGTCCAGTGCCACAGACCTCATATTTTACCAACACTAAATCAGTCCCAGTTTAGAATAACTCACACTTACCTGTCACATTGTACCTGTTACTTTGGACTGAAGCAGCGAATCTGCCATTTGGTGCTGTCAGTGTTTTTCCTAAACCCTGTGTTATCTGACCATGGCATGGGGAAGTCTTCACTGCCCGACCTTACACTGTTCCAGTCTTTGCTAATAAATGAATGTCAGTCGCACACACTTCATCGTCATCATGAGAAATATGAATGAGTGTGGGGAATATGTACTGTTCTTTTCCCACATTGTACTTGTAATTATGGTAAGTGACAAGCAAGGGAGTGAAAGAGCTTTAATACCCAGAATGTTGAAAAAAAAAATCTAATTTAACAATCAGCTTTCATAAAACTGTTTTATTACAGACAAATGCAAAGTTTCAGTTTTAATTTGTATATATTTTAAAAAATATTTGTTGGCATTTCATTTGACAAACTGCAGTTTTAAAGACATGACTTGGTGATATGTGGTACAGCCAGCAACTGGGAGCATTTATTAAAATATTAGTCTAGCAGCTTGTTTTCCCTGGAGAATCTTGAACAAATGAGACAAATGTCACTCCTAAGGTCATTTATCATTGTATAGACAAATGATAGGATGATCAGGCTGTGTGGAGCAGCTACATCTGTTTAGGACAGCTAGAAAACATACTTAAACAACAAACTGCTATATGGCTTAATGGTTATTTTACAATTATTTTTAAGAAGCGAGGCCTCTGAATGTATGCAGCTAAGAAAAGATTCTAGACTTGCTGCAGTGATTATGATCTTTGAAATCAGATGCCTCCAGTTCACTGCTGCTGGTCTTTCATCTTTTTCATTTACTACTGTAAAGTATGGACAGTTTCAGTATCATGGGTAAAGGGGTGGATCACAAAACCACAGAGAGTAAGAATTTCTAAAAAGAAGCAGATGTTTGTTTTTCATGTAAAAAGTTAAATGTCTCACTAAAACTATGGAACAATAATGTTCATAAAAATGTTAAAATTTTATTTAAGATTTTTCTCATAAACAAATGTATGTCATTAATATGGAATCTTAGTTAAAGGATGTGCTTCATCCTCTGCAACCTTGTTTTATTACTTTATGAGAGGGTCTAAGTTCCTGAAATTAAAATTGTATCAGAAAAATAACTGATAATAATATCCTGATAGCTGTTTATTGAAATTTGATGGATAAAAAGCTAGGTGATTATGAAAAAAAAAAAATAACTGGGCATTGATGCCATTAAATTTATGTGAAGGTGTATTCTTGAAAGGCATGACTATTTATTCATAATATAGCTTTCTCTATGTATGCCAAATGCCGCCATATTATCAAATACTTCTATTTCTGTCCTGCTTTGCTCTGATGTATTTTTACTACATTTTATTTTCAGAACTGACAAGATAGCTGCTACAGAATTAATTTTTTTATTGTTTTCACAATGTCCTTTTTAACACCATAGTTTAGTATGATTAAAATGACAGCATATGTTCATACATATTAAATTAGAAATTATGTAGAGGAAACAATAAAATATAATATATAAACAGCTCACACCAAATTTCTGACAACAAAGCATTACTTACAAACCAAGCTAATTAAGATTTAACATCTTCTACATGTCAGTGTAGCCCAGCACTCTGCTCTGAATCGAGGATCAAAAGCCACATATACAAACGGATTTAGTGCAGCATAAATGTTGCCCAGGTGTACTGCATACTGATGAACCATATTAAGTGTGCAGCAGAGACTGATGGGAGCAGGTTCAAGTGTCAGCTGCATTACAGCAGTCCAAGTACTGATGACATGAAATGGAGACCAGCAAATGAGAAATACCACCAGAAGAGCAGAAACAATAGTTAGAAGGGTCCGAGCTCTGAAGTCTTCAACCTTGCTTTTCTCACTACACCGAGCAACACTAACAGCAGAAACAAGAAAAATAACCATTAGAATGACAGGTATGGCAAATGTGATGATGGTTAAGACCAGCTTGAACACTGCCTCAAAACATGGAACTGAGTTCTTTTTACTGGTCTCTAACATGGGAGACAAGACATAAAGAGAATTGAAATCCGATGTGCACATAGTACCATTACCCGCCTTTGCTTTTTGGAATACTGCGTGTGGAATTGCCAGTAGAAATGCCATAATCCATATAACAAAGCTTGCTACTAGAATTGTGCTTTGTCGACGTTCTTTTTGTGAAATTATGGGGTATAAAATAGCCATCCAACGATTGATACTCAGGCTAAGCAGACAAAAGCTGGCGGCATATGTTGCAGTAAAAGTGACATAACTACTGATCATGCACATTGATCTTCCACAAATAAGACAGTCTGAATGTAAAGACTGAGTGGCCAAAAATGGCAATATAAGAAGACAGAGGATGTTAGCCACTGCCAAGTTTATGAAAATGCAATCTAAGAACCTCTTCTGTTTCTTAGTGCAAACAAGTGCCCGAATAAGCAAAATATTTCCAGTAGATCCTACGACAAACATCACTAGGTACACAGTAGAAAAAAGCAATGAGTGGGTATAAGTCTGTTGTTCAGAACACCAGCATGATGAGTTGTTTTCATCACTTTTGTTAACACAGTTGCCCATCTTTGCCAAATGCTTCACAAGTTGCAACTAACTGCTTTAGTTTTCCCAGCTCATTTGTTTTGTTCCTCTTGCTGTCAGTTTCTGCTTGTCAGTTCACTTTCCTGCAGGGTCTATTTCTTCAGTGAATTTATAGATAAATATTAACTTTTCACTGTTTCAGTAGATATACCATGCCTACAAAATTAATTAGAAATAAAGTCCACAGACACAGTTATCTTTTCTTATCTTTGCTGTCTCTCATTTAGTCTGTCCTAGTTATTTTGCACTGTTTTTCTCTTCAGGTGCTTTATGATGTGTAATTGCTGATTGTTACTTTTATCTTCCTGTATCCTCTCTTACTATTCACTGTGTAATGGGTTATCTATGATTCTCTATGACTTGCTATATGCACTCTCTCTCTCTCTCTCTCTTTCTCTCTCATTTTCTATTTGACAGCATCGGTATCTCTGAAACTGCTCTGCAGTATGTCAGTAATATGAATCAGGTACTTCCTTAACAGAGCAATCTTCAAACAGAAGGAAAAAAAAAAACACTTCTTTCTCCAGACTTCTACATTATAACAGAGCTGTATACTGTCTAAAAATATGAGTGAGAATATACGCTTCCTTATCACAGTGCAGAATAATGCATTCTAGAAACTAAAGAGCTAATGAGTTAACAGTACATGCACAAGTATTTACCATTTCACAAAAAAGTCAGTTTAGGAAAATGAGTTAGATTAAAGAAGCCTTGTCAGCGACTGACAAGCACTGCAAATAAACAAGAAGTCTATGTTGACAGTAGTAGATGTGTGGGTTATGAAACTGCACTATGTTTAGGTGTGGGGGCACTGTAATATGTATAAAAGGCATAACAGAATACTGTTACGGAGATACCTTCAAACATGTTCTATCTCTGCTCTTACAAATAGATGCCACTGGAATTTGTTTGGATCTGGGCATTAACCAGCGATTACTCTGTATTTATTCTTAGCCTTTAGATCTCTCTAATTTGGGTCACCACAACACAAATGAAGGCAACGAGTGACTCACTCTATCAACTGGCCTTACCCTTGGGAGTCTATCATAAGGAGGATCTATTTCCTTGGAAGGGTACAAACAGTAAGGACCCTGTCTACCTATCATCCGGCACACATATCTTTCTAGTCTCAGTGTACTGGTTCACCAGATGTAGACTGCCTGTCCTTTTCCCTGCAGGACAAGTTTGTATATTATCTAGATCCCAGATTTCCACGTTTTTCTGTTTGCAGTGTGCAGTGAAATCACAGATGCACATGTATTACCACCCAACATCTGCATATATAGCCGCGTTTTCAAACACTCTCCCCAAGTTTCCCACAGAGGGGAACTGAGACTGCATATTTCCAGCCACTAACACAGGGAAAGAAACCAGATTATCAGGTACTTTCTCTTCGAGCCCACCAAAGCTTACCCTCTTTGTAATTCATACTTATTTAAAAAAAAGCATTGGTTGAATAGACAAATGTATAAGAAGGAGGCCAGCACAGATTTCCCACCAGCTTTGTAGTAGAAAAGCCAACATACAAGGTTACTGGCAAGTGACACAAAAGCTTTAGATGCTCCAGGGAAGTTCTCAGTGGGATATATCACCATTTTCTCACTGCAGGTGTTGAGATAAGTCATAGTAAAGGGGGATAAGGGTACATGGGCCATATATAACCCTGTCTGGACACTGTAAAGGAAGCATTGTCTTAAACCTCCTAAACTCAGGGCAACTGGTATTATTGTCATTGCAAGAACACTGCAGAGAAGAGAGCACTAAATGTAGGAAGTACAGCAGAGAAAACAGGGGCCTTTTTTTGAAGACGTCTCAGCAATAGTTTCCCATCCCCACCTACAGTCTCTATATAATTTGCTGGTACAGAACTGTAAAATCATGGGAGATGGCATGTCAGTGGGACAAAATTTTGGTAGTGTCATAGCTTTTCCAGGATCAAAAAGTCAATGTGAAACATAATGCTAGGCACTAAACTGAGAAAGCCGCTCATAGTAGGGCTAGAGATATGTGCAGAGCATTGCTTCAGATTTGTCTATGTCACTGTGGTGGTCTTGGGCATCTGTTTGTTAGACTGCTTTTAATACAGGAACAAAATAATCAGGATAATCTAATAAAACTCAATCAGTGTTTCAGAGATACATATAACAGTATTACTGATCTGTTGTCTGAATTTTCTTAAGCCGTCACAGTTCTGTTTCTTCTTTAAAATGATGTTAATATCCATCTATGTTTCCCTTCCAGTCTTTGAATGAAAGAATGAAATTCCTTCTACATCTTGCACTGACTACTGGAACGCAGTGGCAATCTAAAGTTTTGCTTCTGTACCATGTTTAGAATATTAACATGCACAATGGTGACCTTTGAAATATTGTTTTTCTTCATCAGTTCCTCATCTTTGTCAAAGCATAACTGGGCAACTTCACAATGACATACACAAAACATAATGACAGAAGAGGAGACAGAAATGTATCAAAATTCACTCAGCGAAAGCTGAAGTTAAGTGATAACTACATAGTTATTTTATTTTAATGTAACCTGTACTAGAAGTATTCATCAGTAGTTGATAAATAGGTTGTTATTAAACAGAGTGAACCACTTTCTCTGATGAAAGCAATATACTAACAGTTCTGCCATAGCAACCGTGTCATATTTTAAAACCATCCCCACTCCTGTCATAAGATAAGTATGACTGATATTTATTTATTTATTTATTTATTTTTTGTAGAAGAAAAATAATTCCTTAATTTTTATTTGCGGCAGGATGCCCCAACGTTGTCTGGATCTGTTGCAGAGTCATGGAGTGATACAGACCACTGACTTAAGGACAGGCATGGAGTTCCATACTCAGAATTTCGCAGCCTCCCTAGTGAGTACAGATTTGCATTCACAGTCTTATCAAGATATATCCAAACCAAAGTCAGAATACAGATGTGTGGCACAGCAAGCAAGCAAGTGAATCAAGCACAGTGAAGTCAGCATAACAATTTAAAGTGCATGTCCATCCTGCAGTTTCACTGTCAAGTAGCAGGCTGTTGATTTCATGATATTTTTGGTGTTTTGAATCAGTACAGTATTCAAGTTCTTAACATGCTGGGCTTACTTAGCAGTGGTTGTATTTTGTAACACTCCAGAGTAGAAAGCTTTAATTGCAGTGGGGTATATCACTTAAACTGCACCTCCCTCTACCTAGTCTTCTGTAAGATGAGCATTTCCACAGAGACAAAAACAATGCTTATACAAAGGCAGAAGTGAGGTTACACAAAGTTGTGTTGACAGGAGCTTTTTGCCTTGACAAGGTGTGCAGCTGGTATGTTTTCCTTGATTATCTCCATCAAAGTCATAGCGTTACTTGAGTATCTGGTGTAAGGAAAAAAGCTGTAACTAGAAAAGAAGGTCATTGATGAGTGGAGTTGAGAAATTTCTTGATGGGTATTCTTTTGTCTGTTGAGTGACACAACGTGTTATTGTGACCCATTTGCTGTGCAAGGCTTCATCTATTGCTCATGTCTCTTCTGCTTACCCAAAAGTTCTTTTTGTTTGTGTTTTTTTTATTTACTATTTTTTATCACTGGGTGGCACAGTGGTGCAGCGGTTAATGTTGTCACCTCACAGCAAGAGGTTCTCTGTTTCTATACTTGACTGGGGTTCCTTCTGTGCAGAGTCTGCATGTCCTCCCTGCATTTGTGTTGGTTTCCTCCCACATTCCAAAGACATGCATCTGGAGTGCTTCTGCCTGGGCCTCCACTGAAAATATGCTCCATCCTAGTCGGACTTTCCTGGTCAACAAATATTAAATAAATAAATTGTTTTTTAATATGCGGGCAGTTCCAGTGAATCGCTGAAGTTATTTTTAGGGAGGCATCCTGGTGCACAAGGTATTTAAAGAATTGTTAATAAATCACATAATATGCAAGCTGAGATAAGTGGCCCCCGACATAGACAACATGAGATATTATTCTACGATAATGCACTCGGTGGTATTTTATGGTAGATTTTTTGTGCACATCAGTAAGAGCTGAACCTAAGGGTTGAATAATACACTTCCAACCAAAGCATTCCTTCAAAAAGAATGGGCTTTGGGAGCTTATATATATTTCAGCATTTGGGGTACAGAGAGCTGCATTTATTTTTCTGATGTCTGCCTATTATCCGAGCTATTACTGTGGTGAATATTCTACATTGTGGAAATGCAAACTTTAATCCTTGATGCATAGGTCAGCTAACAAGCCTGAAATCTAGAAGCATGGACATTAATAACCAAGAGCCTTTTTGTATGCTTAAATGGCAGGTAAGAATTATATTACAAACTACTGCATTTCACAGATCAGCTGGCAACAGAGACTTGATGCAACAGTGGTGAGTGAGATTGCAAAACCCAGAGGAAGCCTCCAGACACAGCCATAAGGAAGGCAGATGATGTGACTACATGCAGGTCTTTTCCGTGTGTGTGTGTGGGGGGGGGCATGGAATTATGGCATGTGAGTGACATCTTCCATAATGTACTGTAGGGAAATACTTTCTTAATGGAACATCTATACCTTTTATTACCATAAGTGCTTCTCCGCACCACCTTGCAGGAATGAGAAGGGGTGTTCAAATAAGGAAAAAGAACCATAGAACCAGAAATATAACCATCTGCTAGGTGTTAGACATAGCCATAGGTTCATAGATTTGTACTAGGCTGACTGCACTTGTGGGCCATTTTAAGCCTAGCCAATTACCCCGTGTGAGAATCAAACCCTGAACCTTGTACCAATAAGGTAAATGCCTTAACCATTATGACAAAAAACAACTAGCAAATGATAAAAATCTGCAGAGACACGACAGGCAACAAGTCAAAAGTTTTTTAAAAATCAGAAGAGTTTTAATATGGGTAAGTGCTTTCACACTCTAAGGTGCTTCATCAGACAACAAACTCTAACAATTAAACTCATTAAATGCACCAGTTAATTTCAAACTAACCAATGGTGTTCCACCATCAAGTTAATGTTGCAGTCTTAAAGCATTATACATATTTAAATAACATTTCATCATTCAGTATATCAAATATAAAACATACAATAATATAAAATAAGATACAAATAAATAAAACACAATCATCTCCTAACTAATCTATGTGTTCTCAAAGCTGGTTTGATAGAGACCGTATCATTAAGACCAAAGCCCATATGTGCACCAAGTCTCAAGATCCATCTCATCTCAGCTGTATCCGTATATGTATAGATGTCACCTAACCTAACACTAGCATATATAACTTGTAAAACTTGAAACATAAAAGTATGTTTCCCCTGCTGACAAAGTGTGCTTAGCTAATGCACTGTGCTCCAGTCCTTTCCTAGTACAATGTATATGATCTCTGATCTGTTCGCGAACTCTCCTATTAGTTTTGCCCACATAAAACTTAGAGCATGCAATACAATGAGCTATACAAATCAGATTCTTAGTGTTACAATCAGCTCGTACCCTCAAATGCCAAGTTCGAGTAGTATCAGGATGTATAAAGTGGTCAGTCTCATCCACCAACTGACAAAAATTGTAACTTTTACATTTCCTAGTTCCTGTTCTATCTATGTAGCCAGTGTTACCTACTTTAGGATAACATAACAGTTGTTTAAGTGTATCCTTATTCTTATACACCACCCTATGTCGAAGTCCCACCACCCAGCCTATCTTGTCTTCTGTATGCAAAATATGCCAATTATACTTAATATGTTCATAATGGATCTGGAATCAGTACTATAGGACAAGACAACAGGTATACCATAAGGACGTTTGGTACAGACTGGACTAGACACCTCCATCTCACGATAACCCATCCCCATAAACTCAGATCTCAACCTATCCATACTGGCCTGTAGATCTATGTCATCACAAGTTAACCTGGCCTCGTGTATTGTTTGTCCCCTTACCACACTAGAAAAGACATGCTAGGGATGCATGCTTGTTCTATACAAGAACGATGGACAATAGCAGTCCTTACTTATAACTTAGTAGTTAAAACACCTTCATTATCAACAGCAAAAACTACTAAGTTATATCGTAAGGATGCTGAGATCTGAGTTTATGGGGAGGGGTTATGGTGAGATGGAGGTGTCTAGAGCCATCAACCATACAGTGAAAGAGGGACAGGGGACAGCCAAACCCTATTTTTCCAGCACACCTCATCCCAAGACAGTCTGTATCAAGCGTCCTTATGGTATACCTGTTGTCTTGTCCTATAGTACTGATGCCAGATCCATTAGGAACATTTCAAGTAGGAAATGGCATATTTTGCATACAGAAGACAAGCTAGGCGGGGTGGTGGGACTTTGACCTAAGGTGGTGTATAAGAATAAGGATACACTTAAACAACTTTTATGTTATCCTAAGGTAGGTACCACTGGCTACCTAGATAGAACAGGAACTAGAAAATGTAAGAGTTGAAATTTTTGTCAGTTGTTGGATGAGACTGACCACTTTATACATCCTGATACTAATCGAACTTGGCATTTGAGGGTACTGGCTGATTGTAACACTAAGAATCTGATTTATATATCTCATTGTATTGCATGCTCTAAGTTTTTTGTAGGCAGGACTAATAGGAGACTTTGCGAACGGATCAGAGATCATATGTATTGTACTAGGAAAGGACTAGAGCACAGTGCATTAGTTAAGCACACTTTGCCAGCAGGGGAAACACATACTTTTTTGTTTCAGGTTTTACAAATTATATGTGCTAGTGTTAGGTTAGGTGACATCTATACATATACGGGTTTATATCACAAGATCAAAACGTGATAACATAGAATGCAATAACATCAAACTGTGAGCCGCGAAAACTGAAAACTCAGAAAGCTGAGAATAGCGATTTATTTCCCTGGGAAAAAAAATCACTGTTCCAGCACAAAACACAAAACACAGACACACTACAAACTATGTCTAATGTGGGAGGCTTTGCCCCCCCCCCCCACTTAAATATACCAACTCTGAGATCTCACCTCAGTGGAGGAAATAGTGAATCTGTGGAAACGGCCCACGGAATTCTTTCCCTGGGAAAGAATTCGATGTTCCGCGGATTCGTTGTTGTCAGTCTTCGAGGTTACAAGTTCGATGTTCTTGCATTCGATGTTTTATCATTTCGATCTAGTGATATAAACCCTACATATATGGATACAGCTGAGATTAGATGGATCTTGAGACTTGGTGCACATATGAGCTCTAGTCTCAATGATATGGTCTCTATCAAACCAGCTTTGAAAACACATAGATTAGTTAGGAGATGATTATTTGTGCTTTATTTATTTGTATTTTATTTTATATTATTGTATATTTTATATTTGATATACTGAATGATGAAATGTTATTTAAATGTGTATTAGTGCTTTAAGACTGCAACATTAACTTGATGGTGGATCACCATTGGTTTGTTTGAAATTAACTGGTATATTTAATGAGTTTAATTGTTAGAGTTTGTTGTCTGATGAAGCACCTTAGAGTGAGAAAGCGCTTACCCATATTAAAACTCTTCTGATTTTTAAAGAACATTTGACTTGCTGCCTGTCATGTCTCTGCACAGTTTTTTTATCATTTGCTGCTTGTTTTTTGTCATTTTGGGATCTGTGCAGTTCATTGCTGAGTGGTTCCACTTTTATTGCTACCTTAACCATTATACCAACTTCCCACAACTTATAAAGGAATACTAGGCTAACTGGCTCGAAAGGCCATTTTAAGCAAAGCTAATAACCCTAGATTAGGATCAAACCTTATACCATGTGTTTATGAAGCCTTCTAGCTTGTCAGTGGGAGTGGTAAGCACTAGGTAGCCTATCTACCACAAGGGGAGTGGATTCTGGCCCAGAAATTGTAGTTTATTGGCCGTTTGGGCAATTTTTTCCATCTCTTTCAGCTTTCTGGTCTAAAAGCCTGCATTTGCACTTTTCCCTCCTTTCCTGTAATTAGTCTAGTCCAGATACAGATTTGCTGTATCCAGGACTGTATGTAAGCTTCTGAGCCCCCCAAGCCTTTCTGTGTTGGAAGGAAGCCTTCTAGCTTATCAGTGGGAGTGGTAAGCACTAGGTAGCCTATCTACCACAAGAGGAGTGGTTTCTGGCCCAGAATTTGTAGTTTATTGGCTGTTTGGGCAGTTTTTCCATCTCTTTCAACTTTCTGGTTTAAAAGCCTGCGTTTTCGCTTCTTTTCCATCTTTCTGTAACTAGTCTAGTCCAGATACAGATTTTCAGTATCCAGGGCTGTTTGTAAGCTTCTAAGTGGTGCCAAAGACTGCTCTTCAATTTTCCCCTTAGATCTGCTAGTTCTCTCCTCTCCTGCACTTTTACTAGCTTATTAGTCTAGCACTTTACCATACCAGACGTCTTGGAGCAATTATTGTAGCACACAAAAGTGCTACCAGCACTAAAAGTTCTACAAAAAAACAGCTCAAGTACTTATCATTAATGTCCACCCTTCCAGGCATGTCTAAAGGTCAGTTCCCTGTGCTTCTCCTATTAACCTGGTGAACATGGGCATCTTGAGGCAATGTAGCAACTGCCTCATGTACACCGACAAACCTCTCCTCTTACCTCCCAACACTCAGACTTGCGAGAGATGCACTTATATATCCAGATTAGAAGTTACACACTCTCCAAACAAGACCGGAATAGCTGGTCAAGAGGAGAAGGTCAACACTTGCACCACCCACATCACATGGAACCCATAGCCCTCTAGAACACACATTAGCACTGCCTTCACAAAAAATCACAAACCACACACCTACATTCACGGAGACTCTCAATAAAAATCTACTCAAACAGCAGAAACCTCCAAGGCACAAATGCACTTGACCACCACAACACAATACTAATCATGAGACACATAACTCTCCTAAACAGTGTGTCACTCAACTAAATCCCCTAAGGCAAAACAGCATGTCCAGCACACTAGTCATAGGTGACTCGATAGTGAGGCACACTGATGTTCCACTCACTAGGTTGAATAAGGAGAAAGTAACAGTCAGCTGCCTGTCAGGTGCCAGTTTCTACCACATAATGCATGCACTCAGGTCCCTCAACAACAGGTACAAATATGATTCAGTCATTGTACATGTTGGTGTGAATGACCTGAGACATACCTCCCTGGACTACATGAAAAGAGACATGGAGGAGCTCTCGGATTATGTAGCCCAGGTGGGTATGACCCTAGCCCTGAGCAGCATCCTACCATCACCCAGAATTATACCACAGTACAAGCAGAAAATGATTGATTTCAACAATTGGCTATGTTTCTGGTGTCATTTTAAGGGGATCCAGTATCTGTCTGCCTGGGATGACATGATTGACAGACCTCGATGCTTTGCCAGAGATGGCCTGCATCTGTCACCCCTGGGCTTCTGGATACTGGCCAATGCTCTTGCCACCCCTATAGCACCTTTTTTTAGGCGGTGTTCCAAAGATCAAATTACCACCATAACAGCTACAAACAAATGCAATCTGAGGGTCATGCTGCTCAACGATAGAAGTCTAAATCTTAAAATGCGCTCACTCGAAGCAGTCCTCAAAATCTAGATCATCGATATTTGTGCTGTAACAGAGACTTGATTCAAGGCAGCAGAAAGCACCCTTGCACTACCAGTCTATAACCCATTCCACACATTTCGGCCCCAGAACTTGGACCGAAGCTCCAAAAGTGGTGGGGTTTCCATATTCATAAAGGATGGGCACACCTCCAGACTGGTAGCCCAATATAACGCAACAGAGATACTTCAAGTGCTGCTAACATTGGGTAAGACAGCGATTCATGTCATAGCCTGTTATAGGTCCCCAATTATGTTCCAAGACTCACGCTCCACATTCCTAAGCACCCTGGAGAATATTAGAGTCAAACCTAACACTCTCATACTGGGCGATTTCAACTACACCTCCATTAAAAGGGAAAACTACTCATGTACCAATACACTTGCCCAAAGTTTCCTGGACTTCATTAATTCCAATGCTCTGGACCAGCTCGTTCTTACCCCCACTAGAGGTAGCAACATCCTTGACCTGGTCATTACTAACATGGGCGACCATTGCTCTGCACTAATAGTCATCTTCTCCTGGTTAGATCCGACCACAAACCAATCACCATGGAAATCCACATCCCTCCCACCCCCCCCCCCCACAAAGGTAACCAGCATGAAAAACTTCTCCAAAGTTAACTTTGGGCTCCTAAAAATAGATGTGGCTAACTTCATGGCACCCATGCTAATGGAGAATAGTTGCATGACTGCCAAGTCATACACCAATGCACTGTACAAACACGTACACAAATGTATGGATCTTACCATACCCAACAGAACCAAGACACTCTCCTCCAAAAAAAGGAAGCCAATCTGGTGGTCCCCTACCATAAACAAACTCTACAACAGAAGGAAGAAACTAATGCAGAATAAGGTGAAGTCCCGAGACTGGAAAAAGTCCCTTATCAGCCTCAACAAAACGTTGAGATCCCTCACCAAATCCTCTAAAGCTAGCTATGAAAACAGAATTGCAGCAGATAGTAAAGACAACCACAAGGCCTTCTATAGTTATGTCAAGAATCTCCACAGCAGTACCCAGATTTGCTCTGAGCTAATGCACAATGGTACCTCCTATACCGAGCCAACAGATATTGCCAATATACTGGCCGACAGATTCAGTGCCAACTTTACCCCCCCCCCAAAGGACCAATCACAATACCAGTAGATTGCCAGGCACCCAGTATTAGTGCTGCACAGGTTAAAATAGCACTATCCAAGGCCAAGAATAGAGCTTTTATGGGACCTGACAATATCCCTGGTTGCGTTCTACATGAACTACAGAGTGAACTGGCACTTCACCTGTGTGCTCTGTTCAATCACAGCCTCACCTCAGGCTTTGTCCCTACCGAATGGCGCACTGCTACAGTCATCCCTCTTCACAAAGGAGGAGCAACTACAGACCCTGGAAACTATCGCCCCATTAGCCTGACAAGTCTGATATGCAAAGCTATGGAACGCATCATCATGCACCTAATAAACAAGGATATATAGGGAATCTGCAAACTCTGGATCCCACACAGTTTGGTTTTGTGAAAGGTAGATCATGCCTGCTCAGCTTGGTTGACTTCTTTGAGTCAGTCACCAGAGCTGTGGATGAAGGCAAGGAGTGTCATACAGCCTACCTTGATCTGGCCAAGGCCTTTGATACCATTGCCCACTCAGAAATTATAGAAAAACTCACTAAGCTAGGCATCAACCCCTATATCACTATTTGGGTTGCAAACTGGCTCACAGATAGAACCCACAGTATGAAAGTAGCTGACTCCAAGTCAGACTGCCATCCAGTCACGAATGGAGCCCCAGAGGGATCGGTCCTGGGTCCTCTCCTGTTTGATATCTACTTCTCAGAAGTCCAGGCCAACATGAAGGGAGTCTGGCTGACAAAGTTCACAGGTGATTGCAAGTTGGGAGCCATTATTAACTCCCCAAGTGATGTTGACATCCTACAGAAAGGCCTTACTGAGACCAATGACTGGTGTCTGAACCATGGCCTTAAGCACAATGACAAAAAATTTGTCATCATCCCCTTTGGGAAAAACCCATTTCCCATGAATTACCACTTTGATGGTAGTCCACTGAACATAGAAGATGTTATAAGAGATCTGGGAACACAGGTTGACAGCAACCTCTCTTTTGACCACCACATTGCTACTGTGGTCAGAAAGTCCTTCTATGTGGCACATCGCATTACTAAGGGTTTTGCATCCAGGAAAAAAGAAGTCATTGTCTCCCTCTACTCTTCCCTCATTAGGCCAATCATTGAGTACAACGACCCATTTGGCATGTACCTCACTAGACACCTGCAACAACTGGAGAGGCTGCAAAAGTACCTCACAAAGAGGATCCTAGGCCTTAAACACTTGTCCTATATGGACAGACTCAAAAAACTCCAACTATTCCTCTGTCTCATATCACCTACTTAGAGGCAATCTCTGCTTGACTTACAAAGCCATGTCTGACCCAGTTCTGTTAGAAATGCTACATCTAAAGAAATCCCAATCCCTCTGCACCACACACTCCAGAGACCTCAATCTCATTACCACAATCTACAGAACATGCTGGAGGGACAGGCTCATAGCCCAGAGAACCATGAACCTATAAGGCAAAGACCA
The DNA here is from genome assembly GCF_019279795.1 of Protopterus annectens. Taxonomy (NCBI): domain Eukaryota; kingdom Metazoa; phylum Chordata; order Ceratodontiformes; family Protopteridae; genus Protopterus; species Protopterus annectens. The sequence continues at coordinate 1,159,164,206 of NC_056743.1, forward strand.
CAACCATTATGGTAAGCCCTCCCATGGCTCTCTTTCTCTGTGTGCAAGCTTAGCCTCTACATATTCTCAGTGGCACGTAAGCAATGAAACATTCAGTACCATAACAAGAAGAAGATAGTAATGTGCACTGGGTATAGATAAGCAAGATCTACATTCCTATCTCAAATAAGACTAATAAAAGCAGAGTACATGACAGTGATTGTTACCATGGTTATAAAATGGCATGGCACTAAATACATATTCAGAAAATGGAAGTAAAAATATTAATACATTTTCTTCACATCACATATTAGCAACTGACAGTACAAGGGTTAATGAGAGGAGTGGCTATTAACTGAAAGGCATCAATGCTGTTCCACCATCAGGGAGAAATGCGCAGAAGTATTAAAAACATTGAAACTTACAACTCAAGAGCCAGCTGACAGGTCACTGGCTGCATTTTCAGCCACCTTGCTTGTGACATGGGCTTGCTGAGATGTTTGGATTAAATGATTTTATCGTCTGTTAACCACTTAAGTAAACTGATGCTTGCAGGCCATTGATAGTCATTTGTCTGGCCGCATAGACAAGAGCAAAGAATGAATGCATGGATGAGTTAGATTAACAAGTCAATAGCATGTCTGTGGAAAGAAAGTGAAGCATTTTGAAACAACTCAGATAGACACAGATGCAGACACGGGGAAAATGATATCTCCATCCAGGCAGTAAACCAGAGGTCAGAATGACCTCACAGTTTGTAGCTGTGATGTAGTGACAGTAACCACTGCAATGATAACTAAAACACTGGCAAGAAGGAAAGCTTAATGGAAAGACTTAAGTGTTTCAGGCACTGCTCTGCTGTTCTTTCCCCCTTCCCATGTGAAAGAATGGCCAAGCCCACCAGCTTACATGCATATGACAGACTTTATAAGTGTAACAAGAAATATAGGCCTTACACCTAAGAGTAAGGAGACATTGATGGAGGGACATCCGTTTGCAGTGCACAGAAACAAACACATGCCAGACAGATGCTACTGCATGGTGAAAACACTGCTAATAATGAGGCAAGACAGCTTGCAGGACAGAAGTGGCGTGTTGAAAGTTATGAACCTTAGTAGCATGGTGTCAAATTATAGGCATGCATATACACTGTGCAGTAAGAATATATTAAAAAAATCTGAGTCATTCAGATATCAGCCATTCTTAATATGTATGGCAATGATGTAGGAACAAAAGAAAAAAAAACATTTATATTCGGGATGAACATGACTATACACATCTCAAAATGCAATACAGATAGCAAATATATACATATTCTAACAAAATAATGTACAGTGGTTCACCTTGAAGGAAAACTGCATGATATTAACATTTTCTTGTTTCAGTCAGCAAAGACCAGGAAGTCAGACATATATATTCCACAATGTTTTAAAATTACCACCTGTATTACATAACAAGAAGATTGTGTATTAAAGTAAAGACAAAAACAGAAAGCAAAGAATCAAAATGGTCAAAATATTTTCTTACAAAAATAGTTACCCCAAAGGCACTAGCAACATATAGTAGCTAAAAACAGAACAACAGAACTACAAATTTATACTGCAGTCTTGGCTTGTCACAGCATAAGCGTTAATGCATCACTCATATCCATTTCTGTAATGTTTGGTAAGAATAAGGAGTTGTAAATATTCTGAATCTATCCTGCTGGCATGTCATCAGTGATGGAAAGCACAACTGTGTAGAACGTCTCTTTCTTGAGAGTACTTAAAGATTACTCTGCTTGAAGGAGTTAATGTTAAGAATGGCCTAGGTATAGTCACTGGTGGGGGAGAGCTTGTATGTATTCTGGCTTCACCCTAATTAATAGTGGTCCAGGGTTGTATTAATAATGGCCAGTCACAATTACTTCAAGCCCAAGCTTTCATAGTTCTCTTTATATATGTGTGTATATGCACACTGCCTGATGTTGTGTACACCCTGTTGATGTATCTCTGGCCCTTTTAGTTCCACCTAGAGGCACAAATCACTATTGCTGTAGTTCCAGTTTCTGTCAGCAGGGATCACTGGAGAAAATATGTGCCAATGCTGTGAAATATCATTAGCCACTGTACAGTCTGTAGGTTTCCTCAAGTCATGCAGCCATCAAATGCATGCAGTGTCTAGGCAAGGTGAAGCTGTTTTCTTATCTCTTTTTCCTAGATTTATTATGGAGTAAAAGACCAAGTAGTTCTTACATTTCCTTTCAGATTACTTATCTTGCAGCCACAGAGAAAACTATGGAAAACAATGAAAGGCCATGTAGCTTTAAGGCAAAGGTCATTTTCATGTCTTTCATGGAAGCAGCATTTTGGCACTCACATTTCCCTGTCTCTAGTTTGGGGTGTGGCTCTTTCCATCGAAAATCCTTGTGAACTTTGGCACCGGGTGAGGCACTGGTAGTTAAAGATAAATTAGGCATTCCACTAGAATCACTGCCCTCACAATCCATCCAGTCCTGGGCAATGGGTCGTGGGTAACCAGGTTCTGGGTTTAAAGCATCACCTGCAAGTTTCCAATATTCCTTACCCCTGAAAATACAGATAGATCCTATGGATGAGAAGAACAGAAAAAGTGAAATCAGAAAACAAGCAGGGTGAGTAGTTCACATTTTACATTGTAGTTGTCTAATGTAGTAAGGACTCTGTCTGCTAAGTTTTGAATTCAGTTTTATGATATAAATATCAGTAGGGTTTCTGAAAATAGTCAACTTAAAATAGTCCATATTTAATGTGTTAGTTTATAAAAACTGTTCTGATTTACATATCAAGAGATATGATATTCCTCTGATATTATTATTTCTACTATATGTAGATCTGAGTTAGTCTTAATAAAGACCTTGCCTTACCAAATCCCCACCCCCCAAAAAACCCAATGAAAGTATGCCTGCTGCATTCAATGGTTATTTCACAGCAAGGACGGATGTGGGAAAGAATGTAATGCATGCAGCTAAGTTATAAGGGGTAGGGCTATATTACAGCAGGGTCAACAAAGCTACAGCATGGTCAACAAAGAACATGGACATAGTTTTAAATAAATAACTAGTCAGACATTACTGCACTCTTTTGATGTTCAGAACATATGATAGATTTAGGTTGAAATTAGAAACTGGTGTTTCTCTCAAAGTCTATAGCTTAAAAAGGCATCTGTAGTAAGCTCTTACTAAGTTACCTAATAAAATCCTTTAGTATAATAAATACATAAACATTTTTACTAATGTACATTGTTTTAATGTAGTACTTGCTTCCTTGAATAACAGTAACTGTAATAATGCTGAATGGCAGTCATCAAGGTCTATAATACTGAATATCAGTGAATGCTGTACTTGCTTCTACAGCCCAGTTTGTGTGTGAAAAGGGTCTTAGGACCAGCTTACTTACCCAGGAACAGAAATAAAATAAATACATATCTGAACTACTTGATGAAAGAAAGCTCAGATCAGGAAATGAGATACCATAGCCACTTTACTGATAATGTACAACTCACATGTCTGAGTGTGAGCAAATAAAAAGTAATGACAACAGGAATGTATTTCAACTTCTTACAAACATGCGCATGCACACACACACACACACACACACACACACACACACACACACACACACACACACACACACACACACTAACACTGCTAAGTCACTTTCTTCTATAGACTACATCATTGATTATTAATTATTGACTGTTGACACCTTAAATGTCTCATTGCAATCAAAGAAAAAATAACAATGGTCACAATAACCTATTTTGGCTTGTTTCACTCATACACTAGTTCTGCCATTCAAATGTGAAATTATTTAAATGTGACCAAACAGCAGAGCATAGGCACTTTCAACCAAAGTCTGCTTCTACAACCACTTATTGTAGTCAATTTATTGACTGCATACATATCAGATGCCAGGCTGTCATCAAATAAACAAGCAAATAATGAATAGACAAAGTAATACATTTCGACTGATTGCTGACACGTATAAAGTTCAAACCATTGCGACCAATTTCAAATATACATATATACACACCACACACACACACACACACACACACACACACACACACACACACACACACACACACACACACACACACACACACACACACACCTTATACTGGATCAGGAAGTATGTGGAAAATATGTGCTATTTATAAATCACTCCTGCCAAATGAGACTTTTTTTGTTAATACAGAAATCAAACCTCCATGTGTTAGAGCTCTGAGTCTTGAGATTGGGATAGTTGACTATCTTTATGTAAAAACAATAAATAAGAGCATAAATAAAAATTTATTCAAAATAACATTTCATTTGTCAGGGCTGCAACCTAGTTCTCTGTTACTATGAAACACTCCAAGTGCATTTTTGAATACTATCTTCACCAATACATATATGTTCATGGATAAGTCAGGTAGGGGCACTTAATAAGCCAGTCTTTTATCTTAATGTCAGGTGATAGTGTCCAAGACCTTCAAGCTCTCATACCCTCCGCAGATCTTCACTGAACATGCCCTCACCTTTATATCAAATAAATATCTATTTTCTGTACTGTAATGCTATATTCAATCAAAACACTATATAAAAGCAGGAACAGGATCTTCTAGAAGTAACCTGCATGTTTTTCATCCTCTGTAATTCTAATCAATAAACTAACGATTTTAGCTGATCCATTGCATAATACCACAGGCCATATTCTGGAAGAGATTACAATGCACACCACTCTACTCAGACTACAGTGTTCCTTGATGTATGTACAGAGTGAAGCAGATTCTGTCTCATTATAAACTTTTTCAACCATTAGCTCAGCCATCCAAGCCTTACTAATGTTCCAGTTTTGACTAGTGTTTATTGAGAACTGCAATCAAAAATTCCTAGAAGATGAGAGGCTCATCCTCTCTTACAATAATGAACCAGAAGTGGCCTGTTTTATAGCTTAGATTACCTACAAGGTTGAAGGTAATGCTCATACCTCATCTGTCCTCTGTCCTCCATTGCAGTGCACATACTAGAGTCTCAAACATTGTGTCATGTCTTGATCTAAGATGTAAGCATAACCCTTGTAAAAATAAACACATCTTGCTATATAGAATATTAGTGTTGGCCTCACCTGCTTGACTCTACTGGGATACCACTGAGTACAAAAAGAACTCCTCTTAATATGCATTATAAACAGATGTGGAAAAAATTGAACACAGTGCAATACATCCTAGATGTTTGAAGGGCATTTTATCTATTCAGTGCCAATTTATCTGAACTGTCTTATTGATATTAACTCTGATTTATTGAACTAGACTGGATACTCCAAAATGAACTTTGTTTAAACAACCAAAAACAAGGTTAGTTCATTTATTTTTGAAATCAGTCATACTGAAAACAAATTGCCCTATCATTTGGTTAAAAACTGAGAAACAATTTGTGACAGCAAGCCAGACTGCATTGCTTTACTCTTCCACTTGGCATTCTTGAGTGCCATTTTGACCATTACTAAATATTTTGCTAGGTGATCTTCATAAGCAAGAACATATAATCACTATATTAGTTCAAATTATATATGCCAATGTAATTCACTAACTTTTTTTTTCACTACAGCAGGCTTGGATGCTTTGAGGAAAAAGATGTATCACTGTAGGGCCTGTGGTATTTATATGCATCCTGCCAGATAAGCACAAAATATATTTTCTCTTGTGCAACAGTCAGGCTTTATTTTGTAATAATAGCTGAGTGCTTCATTTTATAACTTAATAACAAGCTTGACAATAACACTATACCAGTATCTGGACAAAATCAAGTGGGTATCATCTTGTTAATTAGAGCTTACATGTGGTAAACAACTTCAGTCATACTTTCATGATTTATATGTATACACACACAAATATATATATATATATATATATATATATATATATATATATATATATATATATATAGCTACACATATAATACTGTAAAACTACACTAATAACAGGTTCTCTAATTCTTAGCATTAACTTCGCTGTAAGGCTGTCCAGGAGAAATATTATTTAACCCACAGCCTTACTAGCTTTTCTGGTACTCTGCGTCACAAGGTCATCTCATACTTGAGGACAAAAAAGGAAACATCTGCTTATACCACACACAAAGCTTTGAAGCACTTCATCTCTGACTCAAATACAGTATTGGTATTGATTTCTGAATGCTGGTACTGCACTTGTAATTGTCAGTATCTGATGATCACGCCCCTAACATCTTGCACATAGGGCTGCTGTCCCTTTATTCCACCCCAGTGACACTTCTGATCAAACTGTTAAGAGAAAATGTTTTCCTTAGTTATATACCCTCACAGAGATTTTGGTTTGCTGACTGCAGGGCTGGTGAGTAGAATATTTATTATTCTTATAGATAAAGGGAGCCATATGCCTTATCTCACTACTACTGCTGTATGTTTCTGCTTGCTGCCATCTGGTTCTTTATTGATACTACACAGAGTGGGTGAATAATTTATACTTTCCTACCTTATAGTAATTTTATTTTGTACTAGTTTATTTCAGCTATTTGGAGATGTAGGTTGTTGTGTTTTTTGATATGTGTTTGAATGAAATAATAATGAAATTAGCCATGTTTCTTTTATAGCTCTTCTACAGTAATCCTTACCTTCTTAATTCAGAAATCTAGATCCTTTTACATATGCTTGCTCATGGTAGATATATATCTCATTTCCTTTGCTTTTTTGCATTTCTCCATATTTACTTGTCCTGAATTATTTTATGAATGTGCCACTGTCCCATAGTTATTAGGGTCTATATTAGAACACGGAATGTTCAAAATTGCCAATGGTCTAATGAGCAAAAATGCCTGACATCAAACTCTTTATTGTGTGGGGCTGCGCCACCCAAACCCCCTGCTAAATATATATTCCAACTCCAAGATCACACTACAGTGAGGAAAGGGCAAATATTTTGATCTTCACTGTACTGCGACCCCAAAAAAAACTTCGAGGTCTGGCATTTTTGCTCATTAGAGCGTTCGCGATTTTGAACATTCGGCGTTCTAATATAGACCCAGTTATTATGGTAGCTAAGACTTTTCTGAGTATATTTTGTGAAATGTAGAAATGTTTCTGATTTTTGATGGCACAATGCATGTCCCCTTAGATCTCTAGCTTGATAATTTTGTGTTGCAGAACCCTTTTGAGAATAATGAACATCTGGAACATCATTCTTCAACATTGTTTCAATTGGTATTTTTCCAAAATCACATCATGTAAACAAAAGAGTGAGTCTCAGAAAACTGCTTAGATTTGGATGATGTGCTTTTGTGAAAAATCAGCAATGGAAGCCAAGGTGGTGAATGATGTTGTTTTATGCTGGTAGGGTTCAGTGAAGAGGCATGGTTCCGCAGATAATGAATTATCTCTTACTAGCAATGATGCAGATACAGTTGCTGAGGATAGTGGGAAACAGGAGCTGCCAATAAAATTGCATACTACTGTGATTGCTAATCATTAGAAAAAGAAGAAGAATGTGCACAAAATCCACCTTTTTTACGTTTATGCACCTGCACCTGCACCCCCACCCCCTGCACCCCTGCAAATTATATATACCAACTTTGAGATCTCACTACAGTGAAGAACTGCAACCTCCACACATCTTGCAAATTATATGTACCAACTGAGAGATCACACTACAGTGAAGAAAAGGGTAACGTTCCTGATCCTCACTCTACTGCAATCTCCATTCAAAAGCTTTGAGTTTTCAAAAAAAACTCAGTCACTCTATATAGCTATATATCCTGCTTGTCTAGAAAAGTAATTGTTGGAAATTGTGTTTGGAGTAACTTGGAGATCTTGTCTTAATCCTATAAAGAGTAGGGCATTATAAAACAGGAAGGGAAAAATGACTTCAGATCAGGAAACCCTGTATTTTTTTAGTCTTTGTTGCATTTGTTTTGTATAATGACAATTCTGAGAGATAAAAAAGATAGCTTGTGGAAGTACTGTCCCTTAAGTATGGAGAGCTTTGCCCTCATGATCAAACCATGCCAACCATGGGTAAATCTTCAATATACCATGGCCAATTTTCGGTTATTGCTTAAATAAGTTATCCGTTAAGGATTTGATGTGGTATACACATTTGGGAAAAATTAAGTGTAATGTCCATGGTTCAGTGGTGTAGGGAAGGAGAATGTTGAAATTTTTAATGGTATGAATACTACGGAAAATGAGCTAAGGAATATATTTTTTGTTGATCAAGTAAGTACAAAATGGTTTTGCAATTGTAGTAGGAAAATTTGGGAAACAGGTTGTTCAGAATATAGATATGAACATGATTCTATATGTTGAATATACACTGAAAGAAAGAATAAGGTTGATAAAATAGATAGGATTATATTCATCTGTACTTTTAGTTTATATTAATTTGTGCTTTTTTACCATCTCATACATATCATCCATCTTTCCTCATACTCATCATTTAATAATCTGCTCCGATACCTGCCCAGACATTGTTGCACAGTTTCAAAGGTCTTACTCTTACTACTTCTTCAAGGTAATATTAAAGCTAAGGCAAATCTATCTCTACTCTGCTGCATACTAATTAACGCACAAAGTAAAAGAAACAAAAACTGACCTGATTATGCCTTCATTTCCCTTAATAAGCCTGAATTAGCTACTATCACAAAATCATGGGTTAAGGCTAACAAACCTTCCTTACACAATGTTTTTCCCTTGTTATGATTCATTTTTTGACCCCAGACCAGGCTCAACGCAAAGAGATGGAACTCTTCTGTTCAAGTCACAATTAAATGTCCAACTGCTTTTTCAAGAAAATGCTATCACAAATAACATAGATAATTCTAAATGGCTACTTATAGCCATTCCTTCTGAGAGAATAGCATACTACATCCTGGGGTAGCATTATCTATCACCTGCCTCCTCATGCCCTAAAATAAATAACATATTAAATGAAATAATTTCCTCCACAAATAATATCAAAAATCTCATAATACTTGCAGACTTCAATTTCATCCTGCTCAATACCATTTACAATGATAGTAATTTTCTGAATACAATTCATCCTCACCTAGCTCATATCTCAACATGCTAAACCTAACCTTAACATGTATTGGCACTCCCTCCTAGAGCTCATGTTAACTATAAAAAGTCTCTTATTTCATATATCACCATCAACCCATCAGCTTTCATACACTGCTGTCGTATTAGTTTTTATATCTATCATCCATATTTAAACATTTCCCCAAAGCTTAGATCTTTCTGTAATACATCTCAGAACAACATTAACAAACTTAACTCTGCTCTCTCTGTAATGACTGGTCACCATCTCTCAATTCATCTGATCCTAACTCTGCTGCAGAACTACTTATCTCTAGACTGATGGACTTACAAAACCACTGCTCCCCAGTAATCTAAACACTATACAAACAAAAACTAATAACTGGTTAATCTACAAACTTAAATTGCTTCTACAACTCAGAGAGAAGGCATGGCAGACAGTGCTAGACCCAGCTATGCAACCTGTGCCAGCAATAATATGCTGTCATAAAAGTCACTTGAGGAAATCATACCAAACTCATTAATAAAATCACCCAAAATTTTCTGGAAAGAGATCAATCATTGTATAGAAGGAATTCCACATCCTCTCAACTTTCTGTCTCTAATTTCTTTTCTCAATTTAAACTATCTTCCTATTCCTTCTCTAGACAATTCCAGACTTTATCTGCCACTCTCCCCTTCCCTCTAAACATCAATTTGTTCTACTTCAGACCTATCAAAACTAAAAACATCCACTGTACTAACAGATTAAACATGATAGGCCCACTGTTACAAACAACCTTTACCCGCATTTTATTTGTCACTACAGAGACAGCATCCTAATTCCACTGAAGCACATCTGCAACATACTTATTACAATTAATACTATGCCTAACATCTGGAAAAATGCCATTGCAAAACCTCTCCCTAAGAAACCAAATCCTTCCTATCTATTACACTTTTGGCCCCTTTCTATTCTCCTACCGTAGGTAAAATTCTAGAAAAATTAACTTACTTGCAACTCACTCGGTACATCAATCAATACCACCTTCTCTCTCAAAAGCAACATGGCTTTTGGTATGGTTGTAATAGATCCACAGCTATCTGGGCACTAATTGATAACATTCTTCTTGGATTGGACAAATGCCTAATTACTGGAGCCACTTTTATTGATATCACCAAAGTGTTCGATTTGTTAATCATTCATTTCTCCTATACCATCTCATTGAAATAGGCATTAGTGATGGCACACTGCCCTGGTTCAAAACTTACCACTCTAACCGGCACTTCTTGGTGAATTTCAACTCATCAACCTCCATGTGATGAAAGGAGATACTGCCAGCCCAGCTAGCTGAAATTTTGTAAATAATTATATGTCATTTGTGAATACCAGCATGATTTATATAGAAGTGTGACAAAGGGAGATACTGCCAGCACAGCTGTCTGGAATTTTGTAAATAGTTATGCATCATTTGTGACTATCAACATGATTCATATCAGATGCTTGTGCTACAACTGTATTAGAACTGTATGTCATGTGTATATCAAACTTTTTTGTACAGATGTGTTGAAAAAGGTTTTAGCAAAGTGCTTGAAATTTAACCACAGAATGCACTAGTGGAAAAGAACATCAATGTACATGCACTATTTTAACTGTTTAAATGTATATTTTAACAGTGGAAACTGGAATACATGAGGTTAACTTCAGAAAAATAGCTGAAATTAAATTACTTTATGGCTAGGCCATAAAAAGATGTTATCTTTCAGGTTCAGTGCAGCAGGAGACACAATGTCTGTACTAGAACAGTTTTCTGTATTATCTTTAAATGAGAAGAAATGTAAATTATTTTATGACTTCCACCATCTGCCAAAAGATCTGAGGTCCATTTATTTTCACAGGTGTATGCTAAATACTGTCAGATTCCAGCAGTGGGTGTTTTCACCTGGGAAAAGACTCTATTTTGTCTTTCTGTTGCTGTAGAACTCTGCAGGGCACTAGGCAGGAGCTTGCTGAGCTGTATACTAGTACAAAAACTTTTAAATGCGGGTTTTATAGCAGGGAAAAGATACTATTGTACCCCTTCCTAAATGTCTAACTCCACCTTGACTAGATACATAGAAAAATCAAATGTCTCCTATTCTGGGTTAATAGGATCTCCACTTTTCTATCCAGACCCTGTAGAAATGCCATAGTTAAAGGTATCTTACTGGCTCAGCTAGAATATTGTCTTCTGTTAATTGCTACAGTGTCTAAAAGAAATGCCTCCACCATTTAATTCAACTCAAACTCCATGAGCAGGTTCATTACTATCTTCCCAAGAAATGAACACCACTCCAAAACCATTGAAAACGCTAACTGGCTACCTGTGAAACAATGTGTTGATTTTCTGCTCATCTCTCAACTATTTAGATTTATCAGGAATGAGGCCTTCCTTCCACTACCCTCCAGACTATTCAGAGTTGCAGCAGCATACAACCTTGGACATCTTAACCACTCACGTCATCTCTTCCAAACCCACCAAACTAGACTTCACTGCACAAACCATGCTTTCTTAGTTATTGGTCCAAAACTGTGGGAATCTCTACTCATTCCTCTCACCCCATTTTCCATTCAGAAATGAATACATATTTTAAGACTCTAGGAAAATGCAACTGCTACCTCTGTGGGTGTGTAACATAATCTTTCCTTCCCTTCTTCCCTGCACATGCTTTGCTCTGCCTCTACTTTTCAATGTGCTTCTTTCAGCATGCTGACTCTGATATCTGCTCTGTAAATAATGCACGTATATATTGTGTTTTCTCAGTAATTCTGTTTATAATGTAATTTATCTATTGCATTTATAGTCTCAAGCCAACTCTGACATAATCCTCTATATGACATACAAACTGAATGAGTGGGTGGCTGAGCATAACTCAATTATTATGCTTTTGAGATATGGCTGCCAAGAAATTCACTAGCAAGGTGAATCTTGCCACCCATATCTAGAACACACAATAAAGGGTTATGATAAGAGATCCACTCTTAATTCTTGGCAGTGCATGGAGCTTTATCTGTTCCATGTACTAGTAGTAACAGAAAAAAGAAAAACAAAAAGCGCTGTGTTTTGACAGCTTTCTAAACCATAATGTACCTAGCGAGCACTGTCAGAAAGGAGTAAAACACTCTCTTACATTACACAAGACAGGGACATATTACTTGCACAGACAGCAGGCAGAAACAAATGTGTTTTTTTTCATTTTTCTGCTGTTATTTTTTGGTCAGTACTGGCAGATTTAGCTGCCTAGTGTGATACTTGATAGCAACTGAAGAAGGGGGTGCTTAACATTTAAGATTGGGTCTCATGCTCTAGAAGCACTTAACTGATTTGTCTTTTACGAGATATCAGAGCATAATCATTGTGATTCATGCATTACAATAATAGATATTGCATTATGTCATTCACTCTGTACATAATGTCACGTATCTATTGTGTTTACCTGCGTTGAGCCTGAAATAGTCCCAATAGAATCGGTGTTCTACCTGAGTCGGGAAGTTAAAGCTTTATACAAAGCATACTTTGCTTTATTTTGAGCTGTTTCTTGTAATTTGCACATCTTTTTTGTACATATGACCATGCATAAGATGGAAATATAGTATTTTAAATAAAGCTCTTCTACTGTCTTCAATAGGTGATATAAGATCTATTACATGAGCTACAAACAACAAATTAGACATTGGTTTAACCTTTCATTCAAACCCTAGCACACTAAGAAGTACAGGCACCTCCCCCCCAATCCTACTACCATCAATGCTGTACTGTAGCTTCAGTTTTGGAAACACTAATCCAATTATCTGGTATGGGGAAAAAGCATCGACAGCAGCTGTGCATCCTGCCGAGTTCTTGGTACTGACTTAAAAAGTGGGCATACTTGTCTGATGTTATTTTAAAATATCACTTAAAAAATCTGTAAAAATTTAAAAATAAAGAAGGATCTGTAGAGGGCAAGTTTGGGATGCAAATTATTTTTAATCCTCCTTTACAAACAATGGCATTGGCTTTTGAAAAAATGTGACAAAGATATTAGAAATATTATTGATAAAGTTAGTCAAAGATACCATAATTTAAATAAAAATGAGAGAGCAGCATTAAAAGGTTTATCCCTAGACAGAGTAATTCATATCATGAAGGCAGATAAGGGGAGAGCTACTTTATGATGAATATGATTGATTATGTAATAAGAATGGAGGATTTGTTGAAAGATAACTAATTTTACACAGTAGTTAATACTACAGATATACATAAATCTAATTGAATAATAGATATATGGTTGTTTGAAAAAGTGTCTGATTGTATTATTTCTGAAAAAAATGTACGAGTATTTTTATATTTCACATCCAAATTTGGATTTTTTGGAGTACATTCATGAAAATAAGGTTGATCACAATAGATGTGAAATCCTGTATAGATCAGTTCAACCTCAACAGGTGATTGAGTGGGTCATTTTTTATTGCTTCATTCTCATGACTATACTGTTAAAGAAGTGAGTTTTTTGAGAGAATGTATTGATTTAGTCTAAACATATAATCATTTCAAGTTTAGTAAAGTGATATATATAAAAAAAGGTGTTGATATGCGAGCAAGTATAGCCTCCAGTTATGACAATTTAGTTATAGCATATTGGGAGGAAAATATTTTGACTAAGTCTGATTTATATCTCTGTGTCAAGGAATGCAGTAGATTTATTCATGATATTTTTTGTATGGGAGTAGTGAAAATGAATGGTTACTATTTAAACAATATATTATATGTTCATAGGTTAATAACCACAAAAAGAAGGTAGGTGCCCAACGTTCACTAATAACCAAAAGTAAAGCACCAAAACCAGGAACTGTGACACGAACAGTTTAATACAAGGTCATTCTACTAAGACGAATTAGTTGACCTTTAACTACACTTCTCTTTTGGTGGGGTGGATGTGAACTGGTGAAATGTAAGTATGAGTTTAAAAAAGTCTCTTTTCTGAAAATCTTGGAACTGAAACCTTCCTTAGTCTTGGTAATATTAACATCCAAATAATTTAACATTTGGGTAACATTGTTTAGAATTAAAAATTGTACCAAAGGGTCTTAGAGTTTGTAAATACCCGAATAATGTATTTGATGGTACTGCCTTTCATCAGCAGCTGATTACAGCATTTGATAATTGTGGTTTTGAGATAATGAGGGCTATTATATCAAACAATGAATGTGAAAAGAGAAAAGGTTCAACCATGTTGAGCATCTCAACAAAGACATTACTCATGATTTACTTTTTACTGTGGAAGAACATAAGAGCAAATATTACAAGTTGCTTAAGGACATAGAAAGCAAATGTTTAGATGTGCAAAATAGAAAATTAGGGAAAATAGAAAGGGACGTGAATGAGTACAAAAATAAAACACATTACCCCAAGCCTAGACTGTTTGGAAAGAGGGTTGTTACTTATAGTGTTAGTGAAAACGAAACACCTGTATTTGATGACAATGAAGGAGAGCCCTTAGATTTTCCACCACTTAGAAGGTCTGAGAGGCTGATGTATAAAGAACCTATTGATTACAGCTCAAAAAACTACCAAGTGAGGGAATGGGGGCCCCGAGGGAGGAATCACATGAGGTGGAAGAATTAAGTGTTTATAATGATGAGCACAAATGGACATTCAATGATTTTAATATTTTTAATTATTCCAATACCACTGTGAATAGAACTTTTTTTGACTTGTTTTCCAAGGGCTTTGGATTCATACCCAAATAGAGAACCAACATTTTTTAACTTTTAATAGATATTAAGTTGTTCATTAGAAAGAAAAACTTAGAAATATTTTTCAGTGGTAACAAAAAAACAGTTGGAGAGGACAAATTAGTTCGCAAAAGTATGTTCAATCCACCACTGCACCCACAATTAAAGAACTTTGAGCTAGTATTAGAAAATGAACTAAGGAAGTCACTCAAGACATACTATATGCAATCTAAGTTATCTTTGGCTGAGCAAGAAACCCTTAAACTAGTGAGTAAAAACAAAAACTTAAGGGTTATGAAACCCGACAAAGGTGGGGGGGGTGGTGCTCATGGACCACATTATATATGAGGGCAAAATGCAGGAGATTTTAAGTGACTCTACTAAGTACACAAGGGTATCTATTAATGAAATAAATGTGGCACATAATAAAATACATATGATACTGAATGATTTATTAACAGACGGACTAATAGATTTAGAGACACACAAATTTTTATATGTTGAAAAAACGAAGGTTCCTTCTATTTTTGGCATACCCAAGGTACACAAGGACATTGATGATCCACCTTTGAGACCAATAGTTTCTGCAGAAGGTTCTATCACAGCCCCTCTTGCAAAATATATAGATTTTAAGGTCAAGAAAGTGCTTAAGAACAACACCTATATACTTCAGGATTCCTGGGATCTTCTTAGAAAGTTGGGCAAATCATTATTTTCTGAGGAGTTGGTTTTTGTTACTTTTGATGTGGTTGATTTGTTCACTAGTATTCCCCATGATATAGGCCTTGAATGGTTTGAAGAAATGCTAGTAGGATTTTCAGGAATTACTCACAATGAATTCAGAACAGTATTGGTATTAATGGAGGTGGTATTAAAAAATAATTTTATTTTTTTTGAAGGAGAATATTTTAAACAATGTAAGGGGGTTGCAATGGGGGCACATTGTGCTCCTACTTATGCCAATATTATTATGTCATATTGGGAAAATACATATGTATTAACTTCGGTTTTTAGTAGATTTTGGACATTTTATGGTAGGTTTTTAGACGATTTATGTTTTTTATGGCATGGTAATAATGAGGATTTTAATTTGTTTGTTGAATTTTTAAATGATACTACTGACTTTTTAAAATTTACACACAAATATGATACCCAAATGTTAAATTATTTGGATGTTAATATTACCAAGACTAAGGAAGGTTTCAGTTCCAAGAGTTTCAGAAAACAGACTTTTTTAAACTCATACTTACATTTCACCAGTTCACATCCATCCCACCAAAAGAGAAGTGTAGTTAAAGGTCAACTAGTTCATCTTAGTAGAATGACCTTGTATTAAACTGTTCGTGTCACAGTTCCTGGTTTTGGTGCTTTACTTTTGGTTATAGGTTCATAGGTTGGTACTGAGCTATTTGCCCGAAGGCATATATTAGCCCAGCCACATTGTGCAGTATTCACCGCCCCTTTAGTAGTTCCCTAGACCCTTGTACTAGCAGCTAGTAACCTTGGCCCCTATCTAGTAGTGCTGTTGGTGTGATCCCCGGTGTGAACTTTCTGTTACCCATCCACTCATCAAGGTTCTTCTTGAAGAGTAATAGTGAGGGGCTCTGTCTTATGTAGATCGGGACCCTGTTCCATAGTAAGGGAAGTCTCTGCGAAGAGAATCTATCCCTCCAGCATGTTCTATTCATTGTTGTGTTGAGGTTTATATCCCTAGAGTGTGTAGCTCAAGTAGATTTGGTTTTGCTAAGATGGAGCATGTTCAACAATTCTGGGTTGAACATGGCTCTGTGCGTTAGACAGAGATCGCCTCTGAGAAAGCAACAGAGAACAGTCTTAGCTTTTTCAATCGTGCTGCATAGGGCAACTGTTTGAGGCCAGTAATCCTTTTGGTTAGATACCTCTGTGGTCTCTCCAGCTGCTGGAGATGTCTAGCCAGGTACATTCCAATTGGTGCATTGTACTCAATAATGGGTCTGATGAGGGAAGAGTCGAGGGGCACCATTACATCCTTAGATCTTGATGCGAACCCTTTTGTGATCAGATGGGTCACATAGAAGGATTTTCTAACCACTTTGGCAACATGGTTATCAAAGGAAAGCTGACTATCTACTTGGGTCCCTAGATCCCTTATTTCTTCTTCAGATTTCAGGGGATTACCTCCTGTGTTGTAGTTTGTGGGTACTCTGTTTTTTCCAAAGGGGATTACTACACATTTTTTTGCATTTAGCTTGAGACCATGGCTTTGACATCATGCATCAGTCTCATTTAGGCCCTTCTGGAAGATCTCCATGTTGGCCGGAGACTCTATTATAGCACCCAGTTTGCAGTCATCCACAAACTTAGTCAGCCACAGCCCTTCCGTGTTTGCCTGTACCTCTGAGAAGTATATGCCAAACAGGAGGGGGCCCCAGGACAGAGCCCTGAGGCACACGACTCATTACTGGTCTGGTTTCGGACATAGATCCCACTACTCTTACTTTATGGGATCTGTCTGAGAGCCAGTTTGCAATCCATCTTGTGAGGTAAGGGTTTATGCCCAGGCTGGTGAGCTTATCAATAATACCCGAATGGGGAATGGTGTCAAATGCTTTAGCAAGGTCAAGGTAAGCCGTGTGTACCTCCTTTCCCTTATCGATAGCCTGAGTAACTGTCTCAAAGAAATCCACCAGGTTCAGGAGGCATGGTCTGCCCTTGACGAAGCCAAACTGTGTGGGATCCAGTGACTGGAGGTTCCCAATCTCTCCATTTATGAGTTCCATAATGATTCGCTCCATAGCCTTACAGATCAGACTGGTCAGGCTTATTGGTCGGTAGTTCCCAGGGTCAGTTGTGGCCCCACCCTTGTGTAGCGGGACCACCGTTGCCGTGCACCATTCTATGGGCACATATCCTGTGGAGAGGCTGAGACTGAACAGAGTATTAAGATGTGGGGTTAATTCCTTTTGGAGCTTGCATATGACACAGCCTGGGACACCATCTGGTCCCATGGAGGCAGTGTTTTTAGCTTTAGATAGAGCCTTGTTAACCAATGTATCAGCAATAATTGGACTTACACAATCCCCTGGAATGGTAATAGGCCCTGTAGGTGGTGGTGGGGGTGGGGGGGGAATTTGCACTGAACCTGTCAGCCAAGATGTTGGCAATGTCAGAAGGGTCAGTGTATTTTGTTCCATTTTGTACTAGTTCAGAACAGACCTGAGCATTGCCATTTAGGTTTTTGACGTAGCCATAGAAGGCCTTATGGTTATCCTTGGCATCCCTGGCAACTTTCTTTTCAAAATTAGCTTTAGTTGATTTGATGAGGGCCCTCAATGTCTTATTAATGCTGATCAGGGATGATTTATTAATCAATATACATAATTTTTGGAGTTCATATTAAAATATGTTATCAATAAAGTCTTATTTTTGGATGTAGAGGTTTATAAGGTTCAACAACTGGATGGCTTAGGATCTAAAATCAGTTATAATAAATTGGGGTGCAACATATCATTGCATAATGACAGTATGAATCTAGGATATGTTAAGAATATTAACAGTCAGGTTGTAAGGCTTCAGAAGTTAACAAATGAAGAGGAAGAGCTGCATAATTTATTTACATCTTTGTGTAATATGTTTATGGTGAGGTGGTATCCTAGTAAAGTTATAGGTGATGCCATTAGAGAACTAGACAACAAAATTAGCACTTCTCAGGAAAAGGTTAACGCTAGAAAAGAATGGATTACAAAAACACAGGTGACACATTCAGTAGATAGTGAAGACATGTCTCTATAAGCATTCTGTTTTCTTCATAATTCACCTAAATGCCATAACAAATTAAATTGAATGCCACTTGTTTTCCTGTTTTGATTAAGAATTTTAATTTTAGATATTTATATTGTATTCATATATGTTTTCATAGGTTTTGTCATGTGGGTGATCGTGTGATATTACACGAGTATAACAGGAATGTGTGGTAAGTAAGTTTTGTCTGATGAAGTCTTCTGTGAAAGATGAAAGTGCTCACCTTTTTGTTATAGTAAAGTACATTCTTTTTGGTATACTTGGTTGTCTTTTTGGAGTTCCTTTTTTATGCACTAAGTTGTTTTTAGTATTGTTTTGTTTTCTCTGTGCTAGGAGGCTAGTGGAGTTGATAATAATTAACTCATTTTAAAACCTGCCTTTTTTTCTGTTACATCTTACACCTGTTTTATTTACTTCTTCAGAGCCAAGCTTGACCAAAAGGTACACTGTCTCTACTATAGTGGTAACTCTATATAACCATATTCAGACCTTTATGAAATACATTTTATCCTGTATTTTTTGTCTTTGAATAATGTGGATGCCTACATACTCCACAATGTTTGACATACATATCAGTCACACCTAACTGCACACATAATTTGTAATGTGCTTTGCTTCTGTAACTAACAACTCTGAATTTCTCTTAAGTCTAAACGTTAAATCATTATAACTCATAGATAGTATACCAAACATACACAGCATAAATGCTTCTGAATCACCGTCTAAGGCTTTGCTAAACTGTTGATGAAATCTTAATTACATACCATTTTTACAACTATTTATTAAACAATTAAGTACATTATCCTAGAATATAATTGTTGGTCATTACTTGGATCAAAAGGCAGATACAATGTGTGGAGAGGGGACTGAGCACCCATAGCTCTGCTGCTTAAATACACTAATTCTGAATTTGTTGTAGCCCAGACTAAAGGTAAAACACTAACATACCACGGTTTTAGACTAAGTGTATGTTCCCTCTGATGTACACTTTTATTTTTGCTGTTTCAAAAATCACAATTAAGGTCCATAGAATCTTACCATGATCACTCCTTATCCTCACTTAGGAAATCCAGTGCACTCTTAGTTGCCTCAATCCCTGTTCCAGTGTATCTGTCTTTTTCTCTCTGCACTCAGGTTTACCTCTAACCCAACAAGACACTTCTCCTCACTGCCATTTGTAAAAACTGAAGCAAAATATTCACTGTCATGTCACTCAGGATTTTTTTTTTCACCCCAAGACTTTTTTGAACTGTCTTCCATGTAGTCTGTGTAGTCATATTTGGCTTCTGTTCTCTTTTTTTGCCTCCTCATCAATCTTTGGCCATGGCCCTGATTACTGTTTCTTTATCCTATTCATAAAAAAATGATCACTTCAACAATTTGTTCCTAATGCCCATCTTATATTTGACTGTCTACTCCAGTTTATCATTGCTCTCACCGCTAAAATCCACCATCATCATCATTTTCTTTGTGTTGTTACTATTTTCCTTCACTTTTAAAACAAACAATGGCATGTTCAGTGCTGCTAATGGTAGCCTTGACTGAACCCTGATCTTGCCACCTTAGTTAAGAGTTTGTCCAGAATTTTGTCCTTTCTTGTGAAATTTTAAACTAGATCCTGAATCATTCATAGTCAGTGACTTCTATAAACTCTTCTTTCCTCTCTTTCCTGGAGATCATAATCTTTCAGACCACTTCTGTAAGATCCAGATCTGTCCTGACCATAACTTCTGTCTTTCTACCATTTTCCTTTATTGTCTCCTCCCTTAGCTCATCTTCCTCTCCTGATGTGTTTGGGGGCCTGTATAATGTGCCAATCCACCAGCATCCCTTCCCCATTTACCCTACATTATCTATTAGGGTGTTTACTCTAGGTCCTCAGCCAGCCCCATCCCTTGTTCCCCTCATAGAGTAGCATTTCATCTCTTTTGTAATCTCACAATTGATACTCTCCTTTTTGTGGATCAATTGTCCATCCCATCTCTCCTTTTCCTGTCTTTTGCAAACAACCAATACCATGGCAACTCCACGCTCTGTACTCTTTGGTCACCATCCCATGTTTCCTTGTTACAAGCAATATTCACCATCTCCTCCTGCATCAGTATCTGCAGTACCCTTACCCTCATACCTAAAACCCTACATTGCCCAGTAATACTATCAGTCAACACTTCAAGTTCCTCATATTTGTTTCCCTGTTATGCCCTGTGTCAAGCATTTCCGTTTTCATTCTGCTTGTGAACATAACATCTATCTCCAGCATCTGTAAGTTTCTCTTCCATCTCAATTTAAAGTTACAGTTAGGAGATATACCTCTCTTACCCAGCTCTAGCATCACTGTCTTTTCTGGGCTATTATGCAGCCTGTCTCTGTCATAAAGCTCGAGTCTTTGTCAAATCTATCCCCCTCACCCATCCACTGAAGTCTTTCACCCTTATCTGTAGCAAGTCATTATACTCCCTAATCGTTTCCTCCCTGAATGTTCTGAGAATGTTACCTCTACCCCCCATCCTAGTATAACCTCTTTGTTTTTTTTTATTCTGTCACCTTAGTTGTTTCCTCTGTTACATCATTAATTTTAAATGCCCCATAACGTAGATACACCCTTCCCTTTGCCGATGACTTTTTCACTTCCTAGTTCTAGGTTTTGCTAAGTATGAGCAATCAGACTTATTTCACTAAGATCTGGCTTCCCCTTTCTGCTTTGCAAAGAATCTCAATCCTCTTGGTTAGTGAGTATTCAATCAACAAAACCCTCTTTTCTCCTTCTCCTCACACTGGCTCTCTTCTTTTTCATTTACTGCTCTATATCCATACTTCTGATATGTGCAATCTACAAACAGTTCCACTACCCACAGCACTCCTGACAATCTGTGCTGGTTGCCTCACTCTTTGTAATGCATTTGATCCCTTTCAATCCATCTTACACTCTTTCGAAATACATTTTCCACTGTTCTTTCACCCTCAGTCTTTCCTAACTGGGAAGTGTTTCTCTCATCACAATTCCCTCCTGTTTTCTTCATTATGTCATTTTCTGTAGAGCCACCACCTGTTCTGCCTCCTCATTATCACTTGTCACTATTATATGCACCTGTTCTGTCCACCTTCTCATTATGTTTTCTTTCTAGGTTCTACATACTCTTTTCCCCTTATTGCTGCATTACTTACCTTATTTCCTCTGACATCTTCTTTCCACATTCTAAATTCCTCTGCCTTTATCCCACCTTTTCTACACCTCATCCTGCTTAATGGCTTCTTGTTGCCTTCTCTTCAGCACTGTTCTACCATTTATTTTAGTATCCAGGGCACTAACATCTCTGATATTGCTTTTTAGATGTAATGCTTTTTTATGAAGAAATGTATGAATAGGGTGAAGATGAAGACCATTCAGAAAAAAAACATCAATAATAATTCACCCATTTTTATGACACAATTCCATCATATTGAAAGAGTGTGTGTGTATGTGTGTGTGTGTGTGTGTGTGTGTGTGTGTGTGTGTGTGTGTGTGTGTGTGTGTGTGTGTGTGTGTGTGTGTGTGTGTGTATGGGGAGGATGACAGAATGATGTATTACAGCAAACTGTCTTACCACACTTGGCAATCATTTTCTTTTTCAATCTGAAGCTTTGAAACATGTTTGAAGTAAGAGGTGATCCATTTGATTTGAAAACACATGCTGGAAGTAAGATGTGATCCATTTGATTTGAAAACATGTTTGAAGTAAGAGGTGATCCATTTGATTTGATAGCCACAACAATTAAAGATGTGCCTGAAAACAAAAGTGGGTCTACTAGTCCTGTTAGAGCTCAGTTGGATCATAGTGAAATTATGAATAACACTAGCTCTATTACAATTAACAGGGCTTTAGCAATGCCCTATACGTTTACTGTTGAGTCTTATAAGGTTAGATATATTGTGCTGCATCCCAGTAGAGCAAGACTGAACTGTCTGGGTATACCTTTGAAGCAATCCAAAACAAAGCTACAAAGAGGCAAAAATCGATAGCAGAACCACCACAATTAAGAAAACAGTATTTATTAAGCACTTTTCGTTACATTGAGTAGTGAAACTTCTTCATATAACATCAGACAATTACATGCACTAATTTATATAAGGTTTGTCCAATCACAAAACAGTTGCTATTAAATCCTTACTACTTAATATTAACCCTTTCTCTTCCCCTCCTATTTAATTTTCATATATAAAAAAATAAGTAAAAAAAATGTGCGTGTGTGTGTGTGTGTGTGTGTGTGTGTGTGTGTGTGTGTGTGTGTATATATATATATATATATATATATATATATATAATATTTTGTAAAATTAATTTTATGTTTTTGTTAAAACTGATTTAATAAGCATTTACTCTAACCGTTATACATTTCCCCTAAAACAACATGCAATGTCATCTTAGCAGACTCTTTAGTTTTAAAATACTCCGAATTTATGTCATTTCATTTAACCCTGTAAGTGGCAAGAATCAGTACGCAGCTGTCATAGAAGTTCTAACCTCTCCAATAATAATGACTCTGGTCCACCCCAATTATTGTTCCTAATTTGATCAATGGCTCTGAATTTAAAACAATGACCAAAGTTTTCCATAATATGTCTTGCTTGTTAAATATTACATTATCGAAGTTTCAGTACTTTGAATACCATATGATATGAATGTGGTGAATTTATTAGCTAAGGGCTACTCGTTTGTTCCTACACCGAGAGAACGTAGCCACCACATTAATTGACTTGAAATTGTTTGTGAGGAAGTTAAATTTAACTTTATTGTTGGGGCAAAATGAACTTAGGGAGAATGTCTTTAACATAACAAGTACTTACAACCCCCCAGTTCACCCCACTTTAGCCTTATTTGAACAAGTCTGTGAGATGGACATACATAATAACCTTAGTAACTCTAACTGATACAACAGTACTGGTTATAATATCAATGTGATGGAAAGGGAAGCTTTAAACAATCTGCAAATGCTGCCAGTTAGAGTTATGAAACCAGATAAGGGGTGGGGGCTGGTTTATATGAGTAGGGAAGATTATAATAATAGAATGGAGATATATCTTAACAGTGATACATATATAGAAGTGTCTAGACATGAATTAAATATAGCGTATACTCGTATTAAGACATACTTCAGTGAGATGTACTTAGAATCAAGAATTGATAAAGAAATGTATAACTACTTGACAAGGCCAGCACCTATAATTTCCACCCTCTTTGGAATACCAAAAATCCATAAGAATCTGGGAGATCCTTCAATGAGACCTTTGGTTGATGCTAGGAACAGCATTACTTATGCAGGAGCAAAAGTGATAGATCATTTGTAAAAATATATGTGAATCAAGAAGAGCCAATTTGTAAAGACTCGTGGACATTCTTAAATAATATTAATAAGCTAGAATTCAAGAAAGATTATAATTTTTTAGCAATAGATGTTCAGGATCTTTACTCATCTATCCCTCATACTGAAGGAATAGAATGGATAAGCTTTATTATGAGAACAAAGGGGGCACCTTTAGAATAAGTAGGCCTTGTGGAGGAATTATTAGGAATTATCCTAACTAATAACTATGTTTTGTTTAACAATAGATATTTCCTTCAAAAAACTGGGGTGGTGATGGTCTCCCCTTGTGGAGCCAGTTTCACAGATCTCATAATGCCGTACTGGCAATGTGAATATATTAAAAAAGTTGACTTAGTTATGAGCAAAATTTATTTTTACACAAGGTTCCTGGACGACATTTTTATGATAATAAAAGGGGATGAAAGACAGGTGAGGAACTGGTTAAGTACTTTAATTCCACCATTGATTTCTTAAGGTATACCTCTTGTTATCAAGGGGAAGAGATAGCTTATTTGGATGTCCACTTAAAGAAGGACATAAATAATGAACAATCTGTAGCTAAAATCTATAGAAAGCAAACATATAGTAATGTCTTCCTGCATTTTTCTAGCTGCCAAGCCTTCCAGCAAAGGAGATCAATAGTAAAAGGACAATTGGTCTGGGCAGCTTGGATGATTACTAGAAAGATAGATTTCGTAGTAGAATGCACTAAATTGTTTGATATGTTTGTCAAGAGAGTGTATCCCAGCTCCTTCTTCAAGGACTTAGTCTCAGAGGTACAAACTACAAGAATCAATGGAGCATATAGTCCAATATTGAGAGCTCAAACCCAAAATGTTATTGGTAATAGTAATATAATTAATTTTAATGAGACTAAATCCTCTTCTGTCCAGCCTAGTCTTATAACTACATTCAGTTCAGGATCAGGACAGATAAAGGATATTACTTATAAGAATTGGAATTTATTGGGGAATGAACCAGCAATTAGGAATAACTTCTTTTGAAACACCACAAATTGTTTTCAGAAGATGGCAAAACTTAAAGAATCTCCTGGAAAGAGGTAATATAAGCACCCCAAGTAGGTTAGGTATGCATAAATGTGACATGTACAACTATTGCAAATACATGGAAGTGAGTAAGAATTATAAGATTAAGGATAGAAAATATAGCATCAATCAAAGACTAGACAGTCAATACAAATTTGTAGTTTATTTAGCACAGTGCCAGCAATGTCCATCCTTCTACATAGGGAAGATGGATAGGAAACTTAGAGAGCGTGTGTATGAACATATATATAGTATTAATAGGAAAAAACATGAGAATGCTCTAGCAATACACACTATGGAAAACATTGGTCATTGTTTTAAATTCAGAGCCATTGATCAAATTAGGAACAATAATAGGGGTGGACCAGAGTCATTATTATTGGAGAGGTTTATACTTGTTCATAGGTTCATAGGTTCATAGGTTCATACTAGACTATCTGCCCTAGGGCATTTATAAGCCTAGCCAGAGTGTGTTTGGCTTTCGCCACCCATTTTAAATTAATTTTGCTATGCCCTTTTTCGAGGTTAGTATACTGTGCCTCTGTCTAACAGTGACGCAGAAGTGATACCCGGGGTAAACCTACGATCCCCCATCCACTCATCAAGATTCCTCTTGAAGAGAGTCAATGAGGGACTCTGCCTAACCTGGACTGGGATTTTATTCCAGAGTGAAGGGAGCCTCTGGGTTATGAATCTGTCCCTCCAGCATGTCCTATTTATTTCAGTGCTGAGGTTCAAGTCTCTAGATCGCATAGCTCGATGGGATTTGGATTTTCTGAGGTGCAGCATGTCCATTAATTCTGGGTTGGACATGGCTTTATACGTCAGGCACAGATCACCTCTGAGCAGGCGGTATGCCACTGAGTAGAGCTGGAGTTTCTTTAACTGGGCAGCATATGGCATCTGTTTGAGCTCTTTGATCCTCTTGATGAGGTACTTTTGGGGTCTTTCCAGTTGCTGCAGGTGTCTGGTAAGGTACATTCCAAAAGGGGCATTGTACTCAATTATGGGCCTGATGAGGGATGAGTAAAGAGGCACGATGACCTCCCCTGATCTAGATGTGAATCCCTTCATGATTAGGTGGGCTATATAAAATGTTTTTCTAACCACTTTGGCCACGTGGTTGTCAAATGAGAGATTGCTATCAACTTGGGTCCCCAGGTCCCTAATTACTTCTTCCGTACTTAATGGATTACCACTTATGTGGTAATTTGTGGGCACTTTGTTTTTCCCAAAGGGGATGACTATACACTTTTTGGCGTTTAGCTTGAGGCCATGGCTCTGGCACCAGTTGTCTGTTTCTATGAGGCCCTTTTGGAGGATGCTTGTGCCGGCTGGAGAGTCGATTATGGCGCACAGTTTGCAGTCATCTGCGAACTTGGTCAGCCACAGTCCTTCCATGCTGGCCTGTAGCTCTGAGAAATATATACCGAACAAGAGAGGTCCCAGGACTGAGCCTTGTGGGGCGCCACTTGTAACTGGTTTGGAGTCTGACATGGCTCCAACAATTCTAACCATGTGGGTTCTGTCCTTGAGCCAGTTTGCAACCCATCTAGTGACATAGGGGTTTATATTTAAGCTGGTGAGCTTATCTATAATGCCCGAGTGGGGTATTGTATCGAAGGCTTTTGCGAGGTCCAGGTAGGCTGTGTGGACCACCTTCCCCTCGTCAATGGCCTTGGTGACTGTTTCAAAGAAATCAACCAGGTTTAAGAGGCAGGATCTGCCCTTAACAAAGCCGAACTGGGTAGGATCCAGTGTCTGTAGGTCCCCAATATCTTTATTTATAAGGTCCATGATGATCCTTTCCATAGCTTTGCAGATCAAGCTAGTCAGGCTTATGGGGCGATAGTTTCCAGGATCCGTTGAGGCACCACCTTTGTGGAGAGGGACCACCATTGCTGTACGCCACTCTTTGGGTACATATCCTGTAGTAAAGCTGAGATTGAATAGTAGTTTTATGTTTGGGTTTAGCTCTTCTTGGAGTTCATGTAGGACGCAGCCCGGGACACCGTCTGGTCCCATTGATCCTGTCTTTTTTGCTTTGGAGAGGGCAGCTCTTACCTGAGCATCTGAGATGTCAGGAAGGCAGCACTCTGCTGGGATAGATATTTGCCCTTTTTGTGGGGAGGGGGGGGAGAAGTTTGCGCTGAACCTGTCAGCTAGGATGTTGTCAATGTCTGTGGGTTCGGTGTATTTTTTGTCATTTTGGACTAATTCTGAGCATATCTGGGAATTCCCACCCAGGTTCCTAACATAAATAAAGAAAGCCTTGTGATTATCCTTAGTGTCCTGTGCAATTTTTTTCTCAAAGCTGGCCTTAGACGATTTTATGAGTGCCCATAGTTTTTTTGCTAATACTGATCAGAGATGCCTTCCCTTTTTGGGATTTTGCTCTATCATGTAGTAGCTTCCTCCTTCTATTGTATAGTTTGTTTATGGCTGGGGTATGGCAGCTGCGTACTGATTCTTTCCACTTCCCAGGGTTAAATGAAATGACATCAATTCAGTGTATTTTACAACTAAAGAGTCTGCTAAGATGACATTGCATGTTGTTTTATGGGAAAAGTATAACGGTTTGGGTAAATGCTTACTAAATGAGTTTTAACAAAAACATAAAAAGAGACAGGTTAATTTTAGAAAATATTATATATATATATATATATATATATATATATAGATAGATATATAAAAATGTTTTACTTATTTTATATATATATATATATATATATGAAAATTAAATCGGAGGGGAAGGGAAAGGGTTAATATTAAGTGGTAAGGATTTAATAGTAACTGTTTTGTAATTGGACAAACCTTATATAAATTGGTGTATGTAATTGCCTGATGTTATCTGAAGAATTTCACGATTAAGTGTAACGAAAAGTGCCTAATAAATAGTGTTTTCTTAATTGTGGTGGTTCTGCTATTGCTTTTTGCCTCTTTGTAGCTTTGTTTGGGATTGTGACTGTTTATACTTCGTTACCAGTTTGTGGAGTATACCTCAGAAGCAGGCAGGTAGCTAGTCTTGAGTAAACCTCTGCCATCATCATGGATGATACCACAATATAACTTAAGACATTTATGGAGATCCAGTGTGCACCTGTCTGTCTCTTTGAGGGTAGATTGTCAACAGCCTAACACATTTAGCACAGGATGGAGTGCACCTCTCTTATCAAAGCTCATACATGCTGGCTAAAAGATTTTCTGCCTCCATGATGCCATTTTTAGGCATTGTTAGTCAACTACAACTACCTACTTAACTGATCCAAATCCATCACGTATTCAAGGGGCAGTACTCAATGTGTAAACAAAAACATGCCCGCACTAGAAGATTTCCTTACCGCTGAAAACATCATCTGTATAGTAATGGAAACATGGCTTCAACACAATGATCATACACCTTCTATGAGTGCTTTCAGTGCTTACCATTCCTTTGAACCCTTCATGGTAGCTAACCTTACATTAGGATTTGGAGTTCCAGTTGTAACTCGGGCTTACTTCAGCATGGCAGTGACTTGTAGTTTTCACATATTCAGACCATTACAGAAGTGTCCACCTTTCATATCAGATACAGAGGCCCCTCCATGATTACTGCAGCTTGTGATGGCAACCACAACAAAATAGAATCTAAAAGTATTGGTAGAATTCCAGGCCATTAATCCAGACACAATTTTTCTGCATGATTCAACTATCTATCTCTAAATTGATTAACCTATATCACAAATAACAAATATGAAAAACAGTTTCTAGATTTTATCAACACTAAGTCTCTTAAGCAGTTGGTGTTTACTCCAGTGCAGGTCCCAACCATTATAGATCTGGATCTCACGAATATGGCACCATTATGTACCATGCCTGCATTTATCCCCTAACTGGTTGATTCTGCAAACTGTGTGAATGAGTTCACTGTAAGATCCCAAACTAAGATTACTACAAACCCTACTATTTTCAGGAACTTTTCCAAGGCAAAAATCATAGCACTACCTACAGACCTCATGAAATGATAATAAATAAATTAATTAATTAAAATGCATATTGGTGTTGGCAATGGGATCAGATGCTCTGCAGACAGTGAAGTAATCAGTGTACACTGTCAGAAGGATTCTGGGTAGTGGGACTAGATGAAGAAAGGTTGCACATAGGAGGAGTAGGTCTATGGGAAGTAACAGACAAAGAATAGAGTCAGTATGGAGGACAGGGAGAAAAGAGGGCCTTGGTGATTAACAGCTTTGGTAAGAAAGATAGAAGAGACAAGATTTTAGTGAAATCAATCTGTTTCCATATACCACAAGTACAATGTCATGTTTAGAAACGTACCCCTGTGGTGGACTTCTCAATATAAGCAAACTCTACAAAAAGAGAAGGAAACTCCCAACCCTAAAAATAAACTCAAACCTCTAATGTTAAAATCAAACTCCAAAAAGTGAACAAGCAACTAAGACTAAAGAACAAAACCTATAAGGCTACATAGAAGTTAGATATTGTCACAAAATCTAAAGATAGCTATAAAACCTTATTCAGGTATGACAAGAACCTAAGAAATCATACTCAGCATTGTATTGAGTTAATATCAAATGGCACCACCCAATTGGATCTAGAGGATATTTGCTAAATTTTTAAGAGACAGATTTAGTACTAACCTCTCTCCACTACCTTTCATGTTTTCTCCTCAACATCATCATTTTGGGATGTCTTAAAATAACCTCAGAATAAGTATTAGAAGACCTCAGCTAAACCAAAATTCTAGCTCTGTGTGTATAAATCACAAGGCAGGCTATTTTCTTGTTAATACAAAAGACTTTCTGTTAGACCAACTTATAAATGATTGTAGCATTAGTTTATTCACTGGTTATGACCCTGAAGCCTGGAGAATAGTGATAACGGTCCCATAAAGAAAGGTGACCCAACTTCTGACCCTGGGAAATGAAGACTGACTAGCTTCACCTATCTCATATATAAAGTAATGGAATGCATTATCACTGAATTCACCAACAGTGAGATGGTCAGCCTAGAAACCCTTTACTTAAAGCAATTCAGCTTTGTAAAGGGCAGAGGGTGATCTTTGAAAAAAAGCCACTGGGAGGCTAGACAGAGGTATAACTTAACAAAAGCTTTCGATACAATTCCATACTCTGGAATCATTAACAATCTGACCCAATTAAAAGCAACCCTTATGCTACTCACTGGATTTGTCACTAGTGGTATTCCTCAGGTTTTTGTGTTTGTCTTCAGTTTATACATTGCTGATGTCAAAACTGATGTCAATGATCTCTGATTCAACAAGTTTGCTAACAACTGTGATCAATTTTTCAGGAGACACATACAAACTAATGTTATCTAAACCATGGGCTATAGCTTAACATGGAAGGATGCAGCAGTGCTCCCTTTGTAAAATGAATGTACCCCTGCAACTATCATGTAGGCGATACCCCTTTAAAATAATACTGTTGTTAGAGACTTGAGTATATTCATGGACAGTGAATGCTCCTTCAACCAGTATGTATCAGGCATTGTGAAAAATACTTTTACCTATCTCAACTAATTACTAAGAAAATTTTCTCCAGTGCTAAGGAAGTTACAGTCTCATACTACAACATGCTTTCTAGACAAATAGTCAACTATATTGACCACTTTGGTATACATCTAACCAGCTACATTGCCCAACTACCAACAAAAAAAATATATAGGCTTTCCTTTTCAAAAGAATTTCATGTACAAGTTCTTTAAACTGCATGGGACATCTAAAAGCTCTATCACTCTTTTTAGTCTCTTACCACATTTCTCATGGTGATCTCTGCCTGGCCTACATGGCCATAAACAACCACGATTTGCCTAATTTGCTGCACATTGATAAAAGCACAAATAACACTAATACCTTTTCTTCAGATTTAAATCTGTTGCAAGGTATTAATTGTGCATGTTGGTGGACTACATTTATCTCCCAAAGAAATTCCCACCTTCAGAGCAAGTTCTTTCTTCATGTCAAACAAGAGCAGCCCCCTTACCCTCTTCAAATCTATCTGACTTCAAGTTCTTACCTCTCAGATCCTTGTGGAAAGTGGTAGCAAGTAATATGCAGTGGTGGGGCTCTAAATGTTTTATGAACTTATCTATGAATATTATTTCATCTAATACAGGTTTATTTAATAAATTAGGTGATCAAACTCTTTTTATAAAGAAAAGAGGCAAAAATAGTGCAGCAATTAATTTTCAAATAGTAATGACAAATTTTAATATGAGGCATTTAGTTGTTGCAGATTTATCAACAAACACCAATTATTTTAGTACAATAAAATAAATTACTTTTTAACAACTGGGATATTTTTAATTTAATTCTGTGTATGTTGTTTGTGTGACAGACTGCTCAGAGTGTGAAGCTTTATATGTTGCTAAAATAAGAAAACTTCATACCCAAATTTACAAACTGTTATGCTGTAAAATACACAAAGAATAATGAGGTATGAAGATATTCATTGCTTTGTGATAACTACAAGAAGTTGTTTATTTTTCTTACTGGATTTATGAAGATAAAAATAGAGGATGTGATGTGCAAAACAAGCTTGGTTTTTAAAAAATATAAATTGCAGATATTTTTAAATGCTTACCATGCCCTAGTCTTGAATGATTCTTTAAGTTCCAAATGTGTTTTGAAACTGAAGTCATTTGCTCATTAAATCCTCTATGTTTTATTATATGTATTTTGTGAGTTTTATATTTTAATCCTTTGTTGCTTTTGAATTTTAATTGCCATGGCTGGTTTTATCATGTGGCCTAAATAGTTTCACTCTTTAAATTTTATGAATGCTCAGTCCCTTTGGTTTGATGAAGTTTCATTTGATGCTCATACAAAAGTGCTGTGGCTAATAATTCCTACCTTCTGTAATTTTATTTTATTTATTTTATTTTTTATTGTTGTCAGTTGTATGCAAATGCTAATTTGATAATAATGGATCTTCATTCCTGTTGCTTTATCTGTTGGGCAATCCATCATATAGCTATCTATATATCTCGCCATTTCTCTATTTATCTGTTCATTGTTAATTGGTATCCAGTGAAGTCCAATGGGATGGAAATCATTTTCAGTGGGGGCTCAAGGAGAAAAGTTGGTTTTCTTTGATTTCAGCATTCTGCACTTGCCGGACTGGAATCACGAATAGCACAGAAAATCTTTTCCCTTGGATGTTATCTGGATGCAAACCCAGCCTCGTTTGCCTTTGTACATAATCACATTGATATAAATCAGTAAATAAAAATATTCAAATGAATGTATTTGAACTATAATTATATAACCATATGAAAGAAAAATAGTATAGTTTACTCTTCCATAAAATAAGTTCTATATTGCAAATCCCAAGTACCTTAATCTTATACTGCATTCAGTATCAATAAGTTGGGATAATAAACAATAACTTATTGATGCGTTATTATGCCCTGCATTATTTTTCTTTTATATAACCAAATCCTTTGTGAATGTAGCAATAGCCTTTTGACATGTTTCTGAATGTGCACTTCCCTTCCTAGGCATTGTCTGTCCTGTAAATATTTATGCTGATTCTTACATTTAATGATGTATTTCTACTTCTCATTTTCAGTTTGACATCTTATTCTACAGTACTCTTCCTTCTTCATTAAACTCAGTGGTCATGCACTTAATATTCTATAGTTATGTGCTTCCTGTGTTAGCAAGAGTAATGGAAATATTAAAAAGGAACAGATCAGTGCAAACCACACAGATCATGAGCTGGTTGATGTTGCAGTGGAAGTCAGACCCACAGATATCTAGTTTAATGGATATTGCTCTCAGTTTTGTGTCATTTAGGTTTTAGAGTATGTTTCTGTAAATTGATATTTTAGAGATGCAAAACAGATATATTTGTGGTTCTGGGGGACTCAGTTCAAGAATAAAGTTGTGGCACCAGGAGTAAATGGAATGTCCTAAAAATATATATTGCACCACAAAAGTATAGTGCAACACTTACAAGTATAGCACGGTGACAACACTTGTCCTACTCTTGGCCATAATTCATAACCAATAACCAGATCAAAAATTTGACAAGTACAATTGTGGCTTGTTGACATGTCACAAAATGTTGAAAATACTACTTTCTGAGACCCTCAGCATCCTGTCTCTGAATATTATAAACTCTGAGTTTTGCTACATCGTGGGAGAATTGTGCAGTTACTAAGATATGTCTAATGAACTGTGCATCATCAACATGCAAATCAGCAGCTACACTCACTTATTTGTTACAGAATCCCATGAATGTCAGAGTTCTATGCACATTAAAGAAGAGGACAATATGGCAGTGATGTCATACGTCTACCTGATGCGTGCACATCATGCACTGACTGGTATAATGATTTGTAAGCTCAATTCCTTAACAAAGGAAGTTCAGAAAGGGAAAGATCTAACAGCATGAAAAGAATGCATCAAAAAAAGTTGCCACAATTTGTTTCAGTCATTTAATTTCCTGAGGGAAGATACCAAAGGCATTTTAAAAGAATTTCCTTTAAAGAGGTTGTGTCTGTACAATGACACTGCAAACATATATAAAGTTACTGAGCTTATATTTTGTATCTGTTTATTCTGTTAATGTTACAAATGGAAAAAATCAATGTTTGTATTTTCTAATAACATTAGAACAGTGTTTACACTCTGGTCTTTCATCATAGTGACAAGATATCTGCTTCGATTAATAAGACTTAGCCCAAGTGTATAAAAGTATGGCCAGATGAAGGGAGAAATGATTTCTGATCAGTCTGTACTGTAGGCAGGCAGGCCTATGGAAGAAATATCAGTGTATAGTGACAAAGATTACTACCTGGAAACATCATGCACAGACTTTCTGACTTACAGATGGAGAAAATACATAGTATGTGAAGGAAAGTCAAAATCCTGTGGGATATAAGTCAAAAACAGGGGCACGTGCAGCACAGCTAGATGAATATAAAACAGCCATACAACTACTGACATCAGCATCACCTCCACTTCCAGCCATGACCTTTAGCAGCAAGAAAAATGAAGATTATAGTCTCATTTTCCATAGTGTAAGGTGCCCACCAGCAGAAAACCAGTGCAAGAATGCTACAGTATTCAAGCTGTTGATTGTGGATGGAAAGGTAAATTGATAGATTTGGTGTCAAAGGGCCTGATTAGAAAAAAAAAATCACAATTCACTACATTAAAAATAAAGTTGTCAGTTGACATTTAATGCCATCATTTTCAATGATGTTTGAGTATAAATCCAATTATCTTAATGAAGAACCTTGGCAATGACACTATTCTTTTTTTTAACGTGTGAAAATAGGATTTACTTTCCACAATCACGAGTACCCAATTTCCTTTATCTGAAATCTGAACATTACAGTTATTAAACTGAAACATGCTAGTTTCTGCTTCATATATGCAGGAGCGGCCTTGAGTCAACTGGTGTCCTAGGCAAAAGGGCT
Organism: Protopterus annectens; assembly: GCF_019279795.1. Classification (NCBI taxonomy): domain Eukaryota; kingdom Metazoa; phylum Chordata; order Ceratodontiformes; family Protopteridae; genus Protopterus; species Protopterus annectens. The sequence goes on from NC_056743.1 coordinate 1,159,198,606, forward strand.
CCATGGCACCCCCCCCCACCACACCAACTAGTGCCCCCATTCTGATTTACCTACACCAAATAAATACTGAAAAAGCGCCACACTACAGCGGCGCCCTAGGTGGCTGCCTAGTTGGCCTATGCCTAAGGCCAGCTATGCATATATGGATGCCACTTAAGGCATGTGCATGTGTGATTGTGTATCTAGCTATGCTCTTTTAGAGTAATGTTCAAACCTCAGTAAACACAGTTAAATCTCTCTTGGCTATTATATATTACTTATATAGTTGCATAGTATAATGTTTTATAGCTTGGGCATACATTGACAAGGCTAACCTAGTTTTGCAAGTAGGATTCCAAGACTACTTGGGAGGGAAAAAGAAAAAGAAATGAAAAGAAAAGAGTCACAATAGGTAAGATGAAACCTTGTACTGGCAACAGGATGGAAGGGGGTTGCACGAGTACCGTTTGACTGGATAACTAAGACCATTAATGGAATGCATTTTTGTAAGAATGTGACAGATCAGCTATTGTATTTAGACTGAATCTATGCAAAATAGCTTTTTTGTGTGAGCAATTTACTTTAAAGCAGCATATTTTTTTAAATGGGCTAACCTATGATCAGTTATAAAGAACACTCTTTAAGAAGTACTTTTTATGTATACACTTAGAACAAACTGAATTATCAACAACTAAAGAATATAAAATGAGAAATAGTTTATAGAATAATAAACCATTTCTAACTTCAGTATTTTAATTTATGAAAATAAACATAGAGAGATTTTTTTACATTAAAAAATTACTTTGGAAGTATAAATACTTTGCATGAAAATGGAGTTATTACTAATCATGCGAGAAACCTTTTTGCACATCATGACTTGAAATGAAAGGCCATCTACTGAGCATGATAAACATGTCTGAGCAACAAAAAAGTCAGGTAGGAAATGTTGGATGTATATGGCTTTTGATATATTGAAAACAAATGTGGCTTTATTTCAGGGTTAAATAATGCAGCAGGGATTAAAAAATCTCTTCTGAGATTCAGAAAGGCTTAGCATGCTGCCATATCTCAGAACGTTTCCCATTCTACTAAGCGTTTCCACTTTTCAGACTACTGAACCACTGAGGTCCCTCACCCATGGTTTTGAGGGCAAAGCTTCATAGTAATACAGCAGTTCACGTGAGTGGCTAATGCTAATTAAAGTGCTCTGCCATAGAAATGTTCATGGGTCCCTAAATTACTCGGCCAAGTGATCACTCAGCTGAGCAAAATTTTACATTAGAAGGAAAAATTGAATATAAACAAAGGGCATCAGTCACTCATTCACTCCTATGGGAGTGCTCACAGTATAGGCAAGCCCATGTAAGTGAAGTTGTGACAACATGCATATTTATGTGAATGTGTGTGTGTGTGTGTGTGTGTGTGTGTGTGTGTGTGTGTGTGTGTGTGTGTGTGCGCGCGTGCGTGCATGTGTGTGTGAGTGTGTGTGTGTGTGTGTGTGTGTGTGTGTGTGTGTGTGTGTGTGTGTGTGTGTGTGTGCGTGTGTGTGTGTGCGTGTGAGACATATATAGAGAGAGAGAGAGAGAGAGAGAATGTGTGTTTGTGTTTGGATGTATTGGTGTGCATTTACTAATGTGATGCCTGGGCTGCTAGGGAGAACAATAGCATGGTCACATCTGACAGTGCAATGACAGATTCAGAGACATGGAAATGAGCCACTAAACTGGTCTTTCTCAATGAGTCTTTGCCATGCCCCTAAATCAGAATTTCTGCCATGGCAACTAACAATGACTTAGCATATTGAAATTCAGCTTGCTCAACTACTGATTCGATTTCAGAAATGCTGTTCATGAAGCTTCCTTCCACTATGAGTGGATAAAAGAGAATGCAATGAGGATTTGAATCCCCAACTGCATTCTCTAAATGAAAAATATTTCAAAGTGTTTTTGTGGGGGTGCAAGCCCCCTTCATCCCCAATGTTATATATACCAACTGATGGTCACACTAAATAAAAGAAGGGGGAAATTCCCCCAAAAAGGGCATCACTGCTGGCAAAACTTGCTGACAGAGTTAAAGGGCTGAACCTTGGGCCACTGAAGCTTGGGTGTTCATTCTTTGTCCATCAGTAGAGTAATGGTTCATGAACTGGAACTGGAGGAAAGCAGTGGGCCTATTGAAATCTTATGTTTCCAGTACAATTTGAAGCATACTTGTGACAGGCCAGGAACATTTTCTTTTTTGTTTATTGTGGGATAGCATGCTTTAACATAAAATTACAAGCATGATAAATGGAAAACAGGCATCCCTCTCAACTTCTTTGCTGAAGCAAAGGAGGCAAAGGTCCAAAATCAGGGACATTTTTAAATACTACTTCAATTCAATTAAAAAGTTAGTCGAACAATAGTTTTTTTGCTACATGTATTACCAGAAAAATAAGAAGTATGAAACTCATGTCGGCCTTCACTGTCTAATGCTAGTCTTTAGTGTTTTACTAGAAAATCAAAAATCTTACAACGGAGAGGTCAAAAATATGAGTCAAAATCAGAGACATTCTAGAAGATCAGGGGCAGATGACAAGTATGAAATCAGGTCATACTGTCTGTGCATGACCTCTGACATACACTGTTGATATGTAAAATGATGTAAGGAAACAGCACATAGATCACATTTGAAGTGGTTTCCTGTCAAAATTGTGAAGACTGTAATTTTGAATGCATAAAATTTCAAACATGGGAGTTTTTAAAATACTTTTATGGTGGACTGTGTTTTTCGGTAGGTTTTTCCCTCATTCCTCCAACTTCTGCGTATAATTTAAAAATGCCAATCTTCAAATTATGGACACGGACAAATTCCAAGCTTTGGAATTATGATAGGTAAACACTTGAAGTGCTTACTTACCAAGATGTTCATAGGTTCATAGGTAGGTACTAGGCTATCGGCCCTAGGACCCATACAAGCCTAGCCAAAAAATGTATCCTGGCTTTCGCCACCCAAGAAAATTATTTTCCTGTGCCCCTGTCGAGCAGAGCCACAGAAGTGATCCCCGTGGTGAATTTCCCATTTCCCATTTCCCATCCAATCATCAAGATTTTTCTTGAAGAGTAGACCTGAGTTTTAACAGAAAACCAGATGATTAGTCATACTGACAGATGGGTAAATGTCAAGAACCATGAGCCGTGAAACTTGCATGACTAGAGCCACACACAGGAGGAGAACTGACTACAGCCATACGCAGAGAAAACTGGATGATACAGTGCATTCCCTGAGATGAACAGAGGACTAGTACCAGCTCCAAATATGACTGAATGACTGGGACAGAGGTGCTGAACCAAGAGAGCTCCAAATGGAGCACTTTATTTTGGAGGTGAATTCACTTCCCCTACCTAACTAGGTTACTGTTCCCAGCCTACTAGAACCTCCAAGATACTATCTTGCCTGTCTGAGGAGACCCACTGAAATATCACAAACTGCAAAAAATCTGAATGTGATAATAAAAATAAATTCACTACAGCATTAATAACTGGTGCTAATTAAAAATGTTGCTGAATTATGGGACGCAAATGTTATAGCAGTTTTGCAGCATAAATATTATTAATATAAGCAGTACAGTCCTTTTGCATGTATGTACTGCCATAACAAAATTTTAGTCTTTGAAAGTTTTTTCGAATTGCCTCTCTGGTTATATAATTAGGTCAGGAGGATGTGGGCTATCAGCAGACACTTCAGCATGTGCATATAGTGTGCGAATCTGAGCGTGTACCCAGGTAGCTGCATCTTTTCTGCCATGTTCAAACTATAGTAAAGTCAAAGTGTCAGCCTGCCTTCTAGCTGGTCTGGCTGACATGTATTGCTTATCTGACTGAACAAATTCAATAGCTCTAATTGAACAAATTGAATAGCTCACGTCCAGCACATTTCTTTAATGAAACAATGAAACTGCCTGTATTGAGAATTTGTTTGTTTATCTAGTTAGTTATAATGATGTAATTGGGATGGTCAGCTGATCCTTTTCAGGCATGATCTGGGCATGAAAAGTACAGTGAACAAGCAGACAAATTTGGAGTACACAGTGAGGATTTAGAGAGGAGCAATTGATTATGCCATGTGATAAAGTTATGGAGGAAAATCTAGTGAAATCCTGAAAAATCAAGAAAGCATTCCAGTCTGAAAATAGGTATGTGTGGGTTTATAATAAAACAGAATACGTTCTGTGCATATGACCCTGTGTCTGTAGGTGCTCCCCTATATGAGCTGTTTGCCAGTGTAGTAATGCTTTCATATATGACAATATTATCTCTGGACTGTAAATAGTGCTATTGTACAGAAAGCTGTCAGAGAATATACATGTTTTAACAATTTTTAAGGGGAAGAACGTGCCACATATGGGTATGGGAGATGTGTTTAAAACCCTTAACTACTGTTGTAGATAATGACCAATAGTAATATAAGGTCAACCCTGAAAATAAGACAACTCTGAAGGTACAAGAAACAGAGCTTGTTAAACTGGGAGGGATACACAAAGAGTAGTTACCTCACTTGTGATGCCATGAAATGGATTAAGGGAGTCTACACTCAAGGAAACTCCTGGGCCTTGATTAAATTTGTCCACTTAAATGCCTCTTGGTATTTCTGGGACTCTATGACAGATGTTTGAAGTATCAAAACTCCAAATGACTGTCATACGCTTAGAGCAGTTTGTATCACAAAGATTCAAATACACAATACTTTGAATCACAATGAACCGAAGAAAAACAAAATATCCTTTTGTTTTGCCCCTCTGCACCCCCAATCCCCTTGTTAATTATATATATTATATATATAATATATATAATTATGATAATATATAGATAATATATATATAATTATTATAATTATATATATACTTTTAATTGAATGTCTAAACCATTATGCTTATGTAAATGTCTTACGCAATCATATTTTATTATCTGCTATATTTTATAAATGTATGTGTAAACCACAATGCTCATTTAAATATCTTAGGTATAGTATGTTAGCAATTGTTTCTGGAGCTTTTCTCCCCAGGCCTCCACTGAAAATGGACAGCTTTGTCCAGTCGGACCTCCCTGGTAAACAAATGCAAAATAAAATAAAAGAAAAAAATATACTGACTCTGAGATCATAGTACAGTGGGGAATGGTTAAACTCCCTGACTCCCACTATACCACAGTCTCGTACTAAAAAAAAGCCAACATGAGCAATTATCTGATTTTTGATCAGCTGTACTGACTTTTTTTAAGGAACCTGTCCCTGTATACAGAAAACTCTATTTTAGGTAAAGAGGTCGGAATGCACTTATCTTTAAGGATACTTTATCATTAGTAAAGTGGACCTATCACATTACAGACATATAGTCCTTTAATTTCCAGCTATTTATTGCAAGCTATGCTAAGAATTAAGTGGATGAAAACATGGTGATGCCTGATCAGATTACAGCTTGTTATTATGAGTGTTTTACCTAAAACATTTTCAGCATTTGTGGACCATTAGGGGCACAAAAATGCTTCAGTCTCTCTCTCTCTCTCTCTCAGGTTCCAGGAGTTTCTTTCAGCACAGGATTCCTTTAATTTCCTTTTCTAGAATAAGATGTAAGAAATATGTATGTTAAACTTTAGCCCCACAATATAATCAGGGACTTCATCAGATCAAAGTTCCACTACAACAACCCACGGGGCTTATATACAAACATTACATGGTTAATCTACCCAATTAAAATAAAAACTGTTTCATTCAACTTGTGTATGTGTGTGGCATCTCTGCTGGTGTTTCACATTTGAATTTTGCTTATTTTGCACCGGAATGGTTTGGTTATCTGCATAATAAACTCTACATAAGTGAAAAATGTGCATTCTGAATTTCATGTGCTGAGTCCATAACACTATCGCAATCATACTCAGTTCAGAGAACTGGAGAGAGAAAAAAAGCAAGAGAATGAACAACAGATTGAATTGTGTATTCCTGGAGAAAGTTCTGCTGATGTTTGCATTCTTTCTTGTGGAATCCATTTTGCACTGAAGTTAAACTATGAGCGTTTCCATCACTTTGAGTAGGGTAACCACAAGGCACTACTGTCAGTCTTCTCATCTTTGCACAAAACATATGACCGTGAGGTCACAGTGGTGCCGCGGTAGCGTTGTTACCTCACAGCAAGAGGTTCTCCGGTTTGATTCTCGGCTGGAGTGCCTTCTGTGCAGAGTCTGCATGTTCTCCCTGCGTTCATGTGGGTTTCATCCAGGTGCTATGGTTTCTTCCCACATTCAAAGACATGCATCTGGAGCATTTCTCCCCAGGCCTCTTCTGAAAATTGACTTTGTTCCAAGTCTGACTTTCCCGGTTAACAAATGTTAAATAAATAATGTAACTATTTCAATGCACACTGGCAGTTTGGAAGCAGTACTTCCACAATGGCCTAATTCAATACTTTGAAAAACGGTACAGTGCTCAGTGCATTTAAGGATCCTGCATCAAGCTATGAGTCTGTTTGTGGAGGTCTCCCACAGCTGAGCTAATTCATTAAATCCTATTTGCTAAATTTTCTCTGTGATCCATGGCATGGAGCATACTCACCCCATGTTCCTGCCCAGTTCAATATAGTTAACTCTATGACTCTAGAACCTCAAAATAGATTTTGGTGAGATCCTTCTGACTGCGCACAAGATTCACTGAGTAAGACACAGTATGCGTTGTTGCTTCTTAAAGTGGGTAATCATTTATATCCCATGTTTTGGTATCATTTCATCAGATTATGAGCATCTGATACCACTTATTTCACCTACACCTCTCATGCGTTAATGACATTTGCCATTATGTCTCACCTCTAGAAGCAGTTTAAACAGCAGTGCAGTTTGCCCTAGATTCTGCAGTCAATGTGTGTATGCCAAGATGAGTGAACAAGTAACAGTATGGTTTTGCCTTCATGGACTTGTCTTTTCAGTTCTTCAGCAGTTGTTCAATTTCTCCCTAAATATGGCAGATTGCAATAACACTATAATCCTCCGCATGCATCTGCTCATTGCATCTGGCATCTGCTAGCATGAGTTCTAATGGGCACAGCAAAATGCTATGATCCCTTTTCTCTATCAGATGACAAGCATCATGCCATTAACCCTGGCCCTTATTCCCTTAAGGAAAAACTTAATAAAGTTGAAGTCAGTAATATACAGGCATGCTATTATAGTAAACATTCGATGAGCCTCACCATCAGTGTCTCTGATAGCATCATCAAGATTCAGAGTAAGATCTATGCTTTCCTTTGGATACCCTGGTTCCATGCTTCCCAGTTCATCATCATAAAGCCAATACTGATTTCCTCTGAAGAAATAGGTCTTCCCATCTTCATGCCGAGATACTGCACCATCTATCCCCCCATCAGGCAGACCAAAGTCAGTTACAGGCCTTGGGTATCCTTCCTCCAGACTATTGTCTCTGAATATCCAGTAGTGTGTACCTGGGAAAAATAAACACAATTTAAAATAAATAAATATGGATAAATAAATTGCTTTTAGTTCTAACATACAAGAATCCAGTGTAACATGACCCCTTTTTCATTCAGCAAATTTTGTTACTGAATTTGTAAAATAGAAACAAATTGCAAAAGACATAAAAGTATGTTTTGCATTTGTGAACTTTTTTTATTTTTCCAGAAGGGAAGCAAGCTCCCCACCTCATCCTGATATTTTTGTTTCTAGTTGTCATATCTAAATAAAACAGCTACTATCATGCACATAGATCTTATATGGAAGGAACATGAGTATTTTTGAAAGCACATATATAGTATTAATTGAGTCATGGAAACTTCTATTTTTGACAGTTCTGTTTTTGGTTTCCTTTGTATTTTGCAACCACTTACTGGTTGCTGTGCATAACACACATAGAAACACAGGAAGAAACTAAGCAGGCAACAATGCATTGAAGCATTAGGTTTTCTTGTCACAAGTTATACCAGATTCTCAAACAGCTTAAGAGTATCATGCCATATGAAAAGGAATACATTACATATATATATATATATATATATATATATATATATATATATATATATATATATATATATATATATATATATATATATATATATATATATATATAAACTGCTGTGTTCTCTTGCCTAATAGATACAGGGTCCATATTAGAACATCGAAGTTTCAAAACTTCGAATGTTCTAATACAGAACCCTATTCAGTGAAAGCTGAAAACATCGAACATACAGAACAGCGAATTTTTTCCTAGGGAAAAAATTTGCTGTTCCAAAACACATACACACAACACAAGCAGACTAAACAAACAGCAATCCACACACATACACCTAAAATCTTACACCTAACCCAACACTAAAGTATATACACACCACTAACTATCCACTTACCTTAACCCAGTCCCTAACCCTAAGATCCGTCACTATCACACACTCACCTCACCCGTGCCCTAACCCTAATTCACCTACCCCGCCCTAACCCTCACGTCTACACAATGGCACACATACCTAACCCGCGCCCTAACCCTAACTCACCTAACACGCCCTAACCCTCACATCCACACAATCGTACACATACCTAACCTGCACCCTAACCCTAACTACCCTAACCCGCACTCAATTGCACACTTACCTGAACCTGACCCGTAACTTTCCACCACAGCGCTGAAAATACCGAAGCAACAGAAACGATCAAACAAATTATTTCCCTAGGAAAAAATTCAGTTTTCTGTTGCTTCGATATTTTCAGCTTTCATGGAATAGGGTTCAATATTTGAACATTCAAAGTTTTGAAACTTCGATGTTCTAATATAGACCCATAGATAGATATGGAAAGAATTTTTTTTGCCTGGAGTATTTATTTTGGCAAAACTGCAACACAGCTTTAGGAATTTAGTTAACTCTGTTCTCAAATTTTTCTACCTTTATCATAAAATGCATTTTTCTGATTAAACAACAGGAAATGTAAAAAAAAAAAAAAACAAAAAACAAGCAATGTAGGCAAAAATGAGTAGCAAAATGCTACATATTGCTATGGAAAGAACACTGCAACAAATATTGTTTTCAAGTTGCTACAAAAATATCAGCTGTTTACAAAGGTATAGTGCCAGCTCTGAAATAAAGCAGTGTAAAAAAGGATGAAGTCATTTGTAATGTTTTATTTAATGAAAAATTCATCCCATACTAATATTGCATAGTGATTTTTCCCAGTAGAATAATGGGAACTTTTAAGATGGAATCCATGAATTTTTTTGCCTTTACAGTGCAATGGTGCAGTGATAGCACTGTTGCCTCACAGCAAGAGGTTCCTCCGGTTTGATTCTTGGCTGGGATGCCTTCTGAGCATGCCCTCCCTGCATTTGTGTGGCTTTCCTCTGGGTGCTTTGGTTTCCTCCCACGTTAGAAAGACATAAGTCTGGAGTGTTTCACCCTGGGCCTCCGCCAAAAATTGGCTTCATTCCAAGTCATATTTTCCTGGTTAAAAATGTTAAATAAATAAATTTACCCTGGCATTTCCTTGCTTATTACAAAAATGCGAAGTAATAACTTCAGATATATGTATAAAGTTATTAGACATTAAGGGAGAAGTTACATTAGCAGCATGTATACTAATCAACTTCTAAGAAAATGTAATATATACCAGAGTCAAGGAAAGCACCACAATCCCTAGGTATGAACTTCTGTTCATTTTGGTAACCAGTAAAAGTGCAAAAGATTATGGAAACCTTCCATGATGAGCACAGTGTCCATTTTGTGATAAGCACAGTGTCCATTTTGTGATAAGGTTATCTGTTTAAATAAAAGAACCAAAATTAATACGATAAAATACTGGTAGCTTGAGAGTAATTCAATTTTTCAAATATTTTGTTTAATGATCTAAATTAAAAACTGGTAATCAAAATCGGGACCTGACTAAAATCCTTAACTAATTATATTGTCAACTCGATGGCATGGAGACAGAGTAGTTGTCTGTGTTGCTGGCAAACTAGAGACAGGCCACTGGTAGGGCTGGCCATGAAGCTATAGAATGAAGTGACCAATGGTCAGCTCTATTATCCCAGGTAAATGGATAGATATTGATGGCTGCAACCTCTGATGGACACCTGGAGTTTCAAAGTTAATCCTATTAGGACTGGAGTACAGTGCAGTGATTTTATGATGTAATTGTACTAACCACTCCCCTTCTAAGGATTTTAACCCATACACCACATTAAAGAAACCTTCAATCTTCACAAGCATAAATCTCGATCAAATTGTTTGCTCCCTAATATAAATAAAAGGCATACCGTAACTGTCTCATTTGGAGGAGTCAAAGGGCCCTTACTGGGTATCTCAGTAAAGCCCAGATGGGAGATCTGGGGTTGGACACTGGTGGCAGCCAGGAAGCACAGTTAGAGGCTGCATTGGGCCAATGGGGAAGAGAAGTTAAAAAACATAATCCATACCTAATTATATTATTGTATTTTTTTGGTCACATGGTGTATGGATGTGGGTGGGAGTATTTGACTGAAGATGACAGAAGGGAGTAAGATAATAAAAACAATATCCCACTTTCCTGGCCTTCACCTGTCTCGCCAGAATCTCCGCTGAGCTGTTTTTATGAAATGCAGTTTAACATTTCCCTAAAAGACAAAATGTAATTCCTTATTTTTGTTTGTTTGTGCTACCTCTATTGAATCACTTGAGTTTGAGGCTGATTCTATAATTCTATATCAAAAGGAACCCCTCTGACATTCAGTCCTTGCCATGCTGGTCCTTGTTCTACATTTGATTCCATCTCCTGCTGTCTTGTACTGCAGGCTCAAAGTAAACAGCACCTGAATTTTCCAATCTCTGCATTGGTATGCTAGTCAACTATATTAATCATGTAATGTGTAAAACCTATACGGGTTTACACAAATAATATCTTCTCCCACTAAGGATCAGTACACCCAATAAAAAAGAAAGCATCCTAGACTGGATACTTATCAGTAGTCATCCCCATATGTATAAAGGGGGTATCCTCACCGATGACCTCAGTGATCATTCTCTAACCTATATCGTCATACATAAAACTGATGATCCCCACCAGACTATGCACAAAACAATTGGAAACAATAAGAACTTCAATCACGCCAACTTCCAAAATGAACTAAAAGCATGTAACTGGTCAGTCCTAAAATGACTGCCACTCGATGAAGCTGTGGTATTCTTTAATGCTAAATTTCTTGTCATACTTGACTTACATGCCCCCCCCCCCGCAAGTACCATTAGAACTAAAACAAAAGCTGCACTATAGCTTACAAAGGATACCAAATCAAAGATCAAACTTAGAAATAAAATATGGGCCACCTGGCATGACACCAAAGCCCTTCTAGACCAACTGAGATATCGACAGCTTCGTAATGACACAAAAAAATCCATTCTGCTAGACAAAAAAAACTACTATTATAATCTTCAAGAAAGACACCAAAATAAACCTCAAAAGTTCTGGGCAGGTGTAAATAAACTTCTTCATCCAGGACAGTCTACCACTCCAACCCCTTCCACTTCTACCCAAAAATCACCAGAGGATATTGCCAACACCTTTAACAGTTTATTCACTGAGACTATCCAGACCCTTGCTAGCCACAGGCACTAATTCTATCACAACTTCACACACTACCCATCTCCCCGTTAGTTTCCAACCAATCTTTACATCACTTATCTGATCCCTGCTTAAAAAACTTAAACCGACCATTCTATCTGCAGATCTCCTCCCTGCAGAGTACCTACAAAAAGCCGCAGATGCCATAGCTTATCCAATCTCAATCTTGATCAATAGAGCCATAACAGAAGCATCTATCTCCTCCATCTGGAAAACATCCCAAGTTATACCACTTCACAAAGGTGGCAGTTCCACAGAACTATCAAATTATAGACCCATTGCCATATTTTCACGACTGGCTAAAATAATGGAGAAATGTATCCATAAGCAACTCTTGCACTACCTCATACAAAACAATCTGCTGGCTAACTCTCAGCCTGGCTTCAGGCCATATCAGCCCTCTTCCTCAACCTGTCCAAAGCCTTTGATATGGTCAACCACCAACTACTCACTGCCACTCTGAAATCCATTTTATTGAATAACCATGCTATTCAGTGGATTCAATCCTATCTGAATGGCAGACAACAGATGGTACTACGACAGGGAAAATTATCTACTCTACTACCTCCCACCCTTGGAGTTCCCAAGGGCTTTATTTAAGGACCCCTTCTCTTTTCAATCTTTATTAATGACTTTTACTCTGCCATTCCAGATGCTACATGCATCCAATATGCAGACTATTCCATGTTGATCTGCTCAGCCTCCACCCGATCTGACCTGCTTACACTATCCCAGAAAACATTTAACACAGTTGAAAACTGTCTCTCATGTCATCATTTGCTCTTGAACCCAAGAAAAAACAAACTGCTACTTTTCTCCACCACTCACAGGTCCTCTCCACTTTTCTTTATGATAACCTCTAATAATGGAACTATTTCCCCAGACGTCCATACTAAACTCCTATGGGTAACAATTGATAATAACCTCAAATTTGGCATGCATATCAATTAAACTATTAAAACCATTGATAAAAAATGGGCTGCCTATTTAAAAATAAACCTTTCCTTACCACGCTAGCTAGGACTGCCATTGCCCACTCATCTTCTTTCCACCCTTTTCTCTGCATCCCCCATACTCGCTAACTTAAACAAATCTGAACTTTGCAAACTCTCAAGCTGTTACAATCACATTGCTAGGTTTGTCACTGGTACTGCTTACAGAATTCGCCACTGTCAAAACCTTAAACTTCTAGGATGGCTAGAATTGCCTAGCTTATTTCAGTACAATCAACTTATAGTAGCTCACAAAATTCTCAACCAGATAATACCCCTGCACTTAAAAATTTACCAGTCCCTAAAGGAACACCAGGCCACTTTGTTATTCTAACAAACTGCTAATTCAAACACTCAAAACTAACAACTCAGCTGGTGACTCCTTGTTTTCTAACTCTGTTGGCAAAATTTGGAATTCACTTCCAGCTGACCTAACTCTAGAACCGTCATTAAACCAATTCAAGAAAAAATCTCAAACAGTATTTTATGACACACTGGCTATGTCCCTGTCATAAACCAGACTAACTCCTACCGTACTATAGTACACTAAGCAGTACTGTAAGAACACCTAGTCCTTCTGTCTGATTGTCTGTATATATAAGCTTGAGCTATGATAGACTACAATTGTTTTAATGTTTTAATGTTTTTCTGTATGTACTATTGCAGCTTTTCTCCCCGAGCCTCCACTGAAAATGGACATGTATCCAGTCTGACTATCCCGGTCAACAAATGAAAAATAAATAAATAAATAAATAAATAAATGTGCAGTGTGCATTTACTGGCTGCCATTTACATTGAAAATTATTGTTACTCATTGTTTGCACATACTTAAGAAAATAGGTTTGGACTTCCATTTATCCTGCAATATTCCCTGCTGTTGCTGCTGCTCTCTTTACTAATCGACATACTGTCATATCTTTGTCTGTAGTACAGCCAAGCTGAACATTGCCTGCCCCTCATTACCTCAACTCAGTGTACAATCAGCACTGTTGCAAATTCTACTTAGTTCTGAGGTTAGACATACACTTACTATCTACACGATGATGTAATAAGTTCATAGGTTCATAGGTAGGTACTAGGCTATCGGCCCAAGGGCCTATGTAAGCCTAGCCAGCAAGGTTCCATAGCTTACGCCACCCAAGAAAGTTATTTTCCTGTGCCACTGTCCAGCAGAGCCACAGAAGTGATCCCCGGGGTGTATTTCCTATTCCCCATCCACTCATCAAGATTTTTCTTGAAGAGTGCTAATGTAGAACTTTGCTTGACATAGATGGGTATCTTGTTCCAGAGTACAGGAAGTCTCTGGGACAGGAATCTATCCCTCTAGCATGTCCTGTTTATTGTGGTGACAAGGTTTAGATCCCTAGAGTGTGTAGCTTGGAGGGATTGGGATTTCTTTAGGTGTAGCATGTCCAACAGCTCTGGGTTTGACATAGCTTTATATGTTAGGCAGAGATCACCTCGGAGTAGGCGATATGCTATGGAGTAAAGCTGGAGTTTTTTTTGAGGTGGTCAGTGTAGGGCATTTGTTTGAGGCCAGTAATCCTCTTTGTGAGGTACTTATGTGGCCTTTCCAGCTGTTGCAGATGTCTTGTGAGGTACATTCCAAAAAGGGTGCTGTACTCTATAATGGGTCTAATGAGTGACAAGTAGAGGGGAACAATGACCTCTTCTTTCCTGGATGAGAACCCTTTTACGATGAGGTGTGTCACATAGAAGGACTTCCTGATGCATGGCAAATGCACACTTAACACATCACAAGTATCTAGTTTATTATGGAAGTAGGTGTAACTACAATGTGTAGAACATTGCATATTCCTTCCTGAATGCAGGGATGGTGAAGGATTTGTAGCTGTATGATAAGTTATTGTGGATGTAGTCAAATGTCTCTTCCTTGCACTCAGGTTACACACTCTGGAATGGTTACATGCAAGGAATATCTTTTTGTCCTTCAGATGTGTTACAGCTGTCACAATAGTTTGGAGGATAAAATGGGTGCCTCTTCACTGGGGATGCAGAGATCAGACATGGAATAACTATAAGAACATTATACATGTCTTCTGCCTCTAGGTTCAGGTGTGAACTTGCTATATAATTATTGTATATGTTCTTCTGCCTGTGGGGCAGGTGTCAACTTACTATAAGCATTACCTATTCCTTCCTGGGTCTGGAAGCAGATGCATATTATTTGCTTATCTTTATTTTACTTTTATTTAGCTGGGTAGGTGGTCTGTGCAAAATCACATTTATGTCCATACCCAGTAATACATAAATCAAAATGCAAACAGAAGTAACATACAAATAAACAAGTAGAAGAAACAGAGAAGTAGGGAACAATGTACCATGCAGTCTTTCCAAGCTTTGACTCATGCATGGAGCTTACAGAAATGATTCTAAGCACAAGAAGAATAATTAGAATGCGGTATAAAGTGGGCGAAGACTAGGTGACAACAATGGCAGGTCTTTTTGCAGTAAAAGTTTCCAGTATATATTTTGTTCATATCTGGTATGGTATGTTAATCCATAAGGAAGACCCATGTACTGTGCATACTTTGAAAGTACAGAGCACGTGATAACGCTGGTTAGAAACTGACTGTTGTGAACATGTGAAGGAGAAGAGTCCTCTTGTTTGTGTGTGCCTTGTCAGAACAGTGCAAGCTAGTGAAGAGCAATGGCAGCTTAGGCCAGTTATACATGATCATCCTAGTGGTCATACATGGTCATCCTAGCTTTTCCACAGACTTGCATGCTGCTGTCTCTAAGGAGATTAAAGAAGGAAACCGAAACCTGTGCATGTATAATTTATAGTGTTTGTGTCTTAGGCAGTGCTTCATAGTTGGAGGTGCAACCACTCTGTTATGAGAATTTCTACTGTTTTTTTTTCTAATGCAGTTCTTGTTAGGGAGATGTTGTTGGACATTCATAAATGTCTGTTGAGTTTACCATGTGGAATGTAGACAGGCTAAAATTAGAAGGCTACATGCATAAATTAATAGCTGTTTCTTTCATTGTCAGCACAGATAAGGCAAGAAGGAAGGGGTTCTCCAAGTGAGGAGATTCATAAGCATGAACAGAGGTAGTCCAAAGAAACAGCCTTAGGTTTCTCATGTGTGAGGTCAATAACAGGGAGAAAGTACAGTATTTACTTTAACTCTGAGGTTTCTGTTAGCTGACAAATCATTGATCCACTCAACAGCATTATGAAAAGTCCATGCCTGTTGAATTCTTCAATTAGTACAGGGAGACTTACTGCATCACATGCCTGGCTGAGGTCATCAAAACATTCCTAATCAGGTAACCTTCCTCACACCTCATACAGGAGAACCCTAAGGCTGTTTCTTTGGTGCACATCTCTGCACTCGTTTATCAGCCACCTCACTTGGAAACCCCCTTCATTCATGCCTTCATCTATGCTGGCAATCAGCTCTTAATTAAATTAGATCACTCCTGCTCACTGCTTAACAAGACAAAAGTTCTGCTATTTGAAAACCAACCCATTAAGCAAACGCCCCTTACCAGGGTAGTATCCTCATAGTTGACCCAAAAGTAAGGATCTGGGAACATATGTAGACAGCAATCTAGCCTTTGACCAACATGTAGCTAAGATAATAAGAAAACCATTTATGTTGCCCAACCTATAGGTAGGGGTATGGCATCCAGGTCCACGGAAGTTATAGTACCACTCTATTCAGCCCTTATCTGACCCATCATTGAGTATAATGCTTCCTTTGGCATGTACCTAACCAGACACATGCAACAATTGAAACTCCCACAAAGGTTCCTCACCAGGAGAATCGAAGATATGAACACTTTGTCCTATTCTATCTCTTATAGGCTACTGAGAGGTTATCTATGTCTGGCCTAAAAGGCATCTTCATATCCAGCTCTAATGGAATTCTTGCATTTCTGCAAAAGAAACTTCACTAGAAAAAAACAGATGCAAGGACCTGAACTTTGCCTGTGACATAGAAAGAACATGTTGGGGTGACCAATATGTGTCTGAAAGGATCACTTTGCTATGGAATAGGGTCCCATCCATATGAAGCAAAGTTCATCCCTGACTCTATTAAAATGGAATCTTGATCACTGGATGAGAAATCACAAATTCACTTTTCCCCCCTGTCTGGCCCTCATGTCTCTTATGGACAGAAGTCCACATTAAGTAAAATAAACCCCAAGTCACATACTCCACAATACCCTTAGCCACCTTCTTAGTAACACACCCCCACCAAATAGATGTGCAAGGTACTCAGAGACAAAACTGGGATGGGACGCAGACCTAGGGTTTTAAAGACCCAGGTTGTTGTTAGCCTTGTAAAAATCTATCATATGTTGAATACTTTTCACAAAAACATCCTGACCACTCTCAAATCACTTGTAGAAGTGTATTTCAAGATGAAAAGAATGCCATAACCCATAACTGTGAGTTTAGAAGGCCTACTCTCTGCAGCCAGCTAGCAGCATATTGCAAAGAGGAAGCACTTTGAAGTGTTATTATTCGCATCATTATATGAAATAATACAGCTGAGTAGAAGCACAAAGGGAAATGCTAAAGAGACAATCCCCGGTATTCAGATATTTTCTCTTCACCCACATAATTATTCAACATAGGTAGTCAATTAGACTGAAGGAGAAAGCTTCCAAGTCAGAGGCATAGCGTAGCTGCAATGAGAAAGAACTGATTGGTGGCTCATTAGTGTACCTCTGCAACAAACTTTGCACTGTCCCTAGCGGCTCATGCATTGTGTTAGCAAAGGGGTGTGCTCATGAGCACACACACACACACACACACACACACACACACACACACACACACACACACACACACACACACACACACACACACGCACACGCACACGCACACGCACACGCACACACACACACACACACACACACACACACACACACACACACACACACACACACACACACTAACCCATAATTGTGATCCCTTACCTAGCCCCTTTTAAGTGACTGCCCAAGCCGAGTCATACACAGACATATTCATTCATGCCCCTACAGACACACACACATATCCATCTGCACACATACACAGACTGATAAACAAACCCCACCCACCTAACTTCACCAAGTTTACCTGCACTGTTAGTACTCCCAAAGGAGTGAATGGGTGATCACCATCTTTCGAGAGCATTCACTTTTTCCTCCTAGAGTAAAATTTTACTGTCTGAACAATTTTCTTAATCAATTTCTCAAGCAAAATTGGAGTTGGGGACATTCCAGGGGAGAAACATGGCTAATTAGCATTAGTCACTCCCTTGGACAGTGACATTGATATTATCATGTGGTTTTGACCATGAGACTAATATCCTTGGTAAGGTCCCTGTGAGGGGAAAATTATAACTTGATTCTGGCCTAGCCATCAGAAAGTATTAGAGAGATGCAGAAACCTTCCAAGATATGGCTTCCACATCATGCTAAGGCTTTCCGAATCCCAGGAAATAACCACATAAATATTTCTATAAATAAATCTAAAACTACCAACTTTCTGGCATTATTTTACATTAATGTTAGATACCCCTACATTCTCCTATATTATTTGTCTCCATCCCACTTTCTCTTTCTCACTACACAGATATATAAAGATAGTTAAATGCACGCACACGCACGTGCGCGCATTCACACACACACACACACACACACACACACACACACACACACACACACACACACACGCACACGCACGCACACACACACACACACACACACACACACACACACACACACACACACACACACACACACAAACACACACATATATTCTGCATATTTCGAAAACATAGAAAGCAGGAATAACAATTAGTGCTATGTTTACATTTGTGATAACATGGAAAACAGAATGTTTTCTAACTGCCAAAAATAAGTCTGGTATTTAGTAGAAAAGGAACTGAAACTGATGAATTCTCGTTTGACACCAGTGCGACATGATGTTCAGAAAAGCTGCACTTATGTCCTGAACATGCTGTAGAAGTTTATTACAGATGAAAAGTAAAAGCTTTTGTTTATTTAAGCATTTATTTTGTTTTGTTTAGACCATACCTCATCTTCCCTTCCAACCAAGTTGTGTAGTCTGGTATGGTACTTTAGTGTGAACAGTGCTTCATTTCAGGTCAGTGATACTGCTGATCTCAACTCCAGAAGAATTACTTACTTAACAAATAAATTACAATTAACTGAAGTTTAAAAAAAATTAAAATGACATTTAAATGAATTTCAGCTATTAAATGTATTAATGAAAATAAAAACTCTCATAAGTAGAACCATGGGGAATGAAAATGAGTAATGTGCAGTTTTAGACCTGTGAAAAGTTTCAAAAACAGCAGACTGCTTACAAGGATTAAAATCCCTTAAAAATGTCAAATCACACTAATGATTTGTACACGATATAACAGTCTGAAAAAAAAAATAACTGCCCATCTTTTAATTTTTTACCCCAATCCACTTGATCGACCCAGTGACTTTTCCACCTGCACCCAACTGACCCATTCTTTCTTCCTCCCAATGGCAGGTCAGCAGGGGGAGAACACCCACTTCCAATTCCCCTTACAAGCCTCTTGCATTTTTTACCAACCCGCAAGAGTCCTTCTACACTTTCATGATGTATTCAGTGGGCTCACTGTGGAACCTTGTAAAGTACAAGAGCTGGTCCAGTCCTCCTCCCCAGAGCAAATGCTTTATGGCCCATTATTTCCCTAAATTGGGGCCATCAGTCACAGCCATCACCTAGAGGTGAGAGACAGGCAGTTGGCAATGGATGGAGGAGCAGACAGTCTGTCTCTTCTTCACAATCCTATTACAAACAGCAGCTCCTTTGAACTGCATCATAGCTACCCTGGCTTCATGGGAAGTTAAGTTTTACCCCACACAAATTCCCCAATATATACTCATTCACTGAATTGGCAGTATACATATATCATTCTAGTTCATTTGTCTGAAACCTTATTTGTATGAAAAGCATAGAAATCTGTAGAAAGTATGCAATGGTATATTTTCTTATAACAGGAGTTATTAGGAATGTCAGTCGAGCAGAAAATGCATAGATTGCAATGGTCAGGGTCATGTTGTATCTCACAGATCTGTACATGTTTGTGTTTGTGCTAAAGCACTGATCAACTGCATGTGGTGTTTTTGTCTTGTCTTCCTAGTTATGCAGCCATGGAGTTAATATTAAGTAAGGGGGTTTGGAGAGCAAAGCCCATCATGGGAGGTTCAGGGGAGCTTGCCCCAAATGAGTTTTCAGGTAAATGGGTTTGAGCATTTAGGTTTCAGACAAATGAGCATTCAAGCACATGAACTACAACCATATTTACATACACACACACACACACACACACACACACACACACACACACACACACACACACACACATATATATATATGTGTGTGTGTGTGTGTGTGTGTGTGTGTGTGTGATTATATGTTATCACATCTCTGATGAAATCTCAATGACAGTAAATATGTCATTAAAGTGCATCAGTGATCACTTTCATCTAAAAAAAAAATGTAGAGACAGTGATCTGAAATTAAACAAATATGGTACATTTGCAATCATCTAAAATAACCAGAAATTTTGCTTTTACATGAGGGGCTTTGCCCCTGCACTCCCCTGAGTTGGGAGGTCTGCCCCCAAGCACAGGAAAATTAAATTTACTAAGTCCATGGTTGCACAACCGTGGAGAAAGATAATAGCTCATAACAATATATTACAGTCACACTGTTGCAATTCTATTGTAATATAATACAATCACTCACACCAATGACAGAAATTACCAAAAAAGTGCATGTGACGAATGCAAGTCATGACAACATACTTGGTCATCCAGTTGCATAATCAAAAAACAATTTGTCGCATGTTTGCACAGAATTGCTTTAGATCGAATGTTTGTTCGAATTTATGCAGTGTTTAAATTTGAAATTGAACAAAAGTGGAGAAGTGAAGTTTGTCTGTTTCCCCACTGTTGTGCAGTACTGGAGTTGGTATGTTTAATTAGTATGGGGGTGTGGGCGGACTGTAGGATGCTGGGGACTTGTACACCAACAGCAACCATTGTTTTTCTTTTTGTTTGGATTTTCTTTTTTTTTTTTGTGATCATCTGTATGGTCGGTATTTTTTGATGATTATTTTACGTTCAATATTTTAAATATTCATTTTTTTAAGGAATACTTACATATTTATTTATGTCTATCTATTTTACCTCATTATTTTTCTCCTAAACCTCACTTTTCTTATAACACCCATTGCATGTTACCTTACACTGTTCACAACACACTATCCATCCGCATTAATTTAAGCCTTATATCTTTAATTTCTTTCTCCTATCACTTACCAAATACAACAAGTTCACTGCAATAATCCACAGCACACAATAAGCAAGCAACTGTCCCCCCATCCCAGGAAGTCATCCTCTCCCACTTTCCTGCATGTACTATCTACCATTCCCTTTAAACATTATCTTGCTTTCTTTCTTAGCAGCTACTAATGCAACTCTTTTTTAGTCTGATATTGCTCCCAAATGTACCTTTTGTGACCTACCTAATTCATCTTCTAACTAAATCACCTAACTACAGGCAAACACAAAGACAAATGTCAGGTCTTAATCTGTATATATAATTCACAACAAATGTTAGCTAATGTAATAACTACAGTTTGCACTCTTAAATGTGAAGTAACATTTCGTATGTATGCCAATCAAATGTATCAACAACAATCTCTGAGTGTATGAATGTATTGACTTCTCTCTGTACACTCTTAATATAAAAGGTTAATAATATATATGCCAGTATATAACCTTCTATCTCAAAATTGTTTGATTATAACCTACAATGTATAATGTTCTTTTTTGATTGTATGGTTTTATAAACAAAAATGGAGTCTTTTCTCCCTGAGCCTCAATAGAAATGAGTATTGCCAATCAGACTTTCCTGGTAAACTAAGATAAAAACAAAACAAATATCTCTATCACACTCTCTCTCTCTCTCTGTATATATATATATATATATATATATATATATATATATATATATATATATATATATATATATATATATATATATATATATATATATATATTTATATATATGGGTCTAGGACACATGCTCGACTAGCATATGTCCGAATCACAAAACATCGAACACACATACACAAAAGCGCTTAACATCGAAAAACGCTTCCGTGTATGTGTAGTCCAAAAAAAAAAAATCTACATTTCTGCAGGGAGGCTTCGCCCCCCCCCCTGCACCCCCCACACCCCCCTACTTTATTATTCTCACTCCGAGATCGTACTACAGTGGGGAAAAGGGAATTTTCCCTTACCCGTACTGTAGTCCGATCTACGAAATAGGCACACATACACAAAAGTGCTTGTCGATGTTAAGCACTTTCGTGTATGTGTGTTTGATGTTTTGTGATTCGGACATATGCTAGTCAAGCATGAGTCCGGATCCCATATATATATATATATATATATATATATATATATATATATATATATATATATACACACACACACACACATACACACACACACACACACACACACACACACACACACACACACACACACAATTTATATCTATCTTTCTGTATGAGTATGTGTGTGTATCTATATGTATATGTATATCTATATATCTATATATGTGTGTTTGTGTATGTATGTATCTACCCATATATATATATATATATATATATATATATATATATATATATATATATATATATATAGATAGATAGATAGATATGAGTATATATCTGAGCATCCAATTGCCTTTAAACTGAATCACAAACCACTGAAAAAGATTAATTGAAAATACATTTCACAGGAAGTTTCATTTACAGCAAATACTTCTCCAATTTTTTTCAGCTTTGACCCCCATACCCCGTGCTTTAGATTTGTTAACTACACAGTTGCACAGTCACAGTGAAAAGAGAAAACACCAAATATACAGTGTCAGTACTGGTACACAAACTAGAGATGGAGTACAGCATGAATATTTTCATTGGCAAAGCACCAATGGAGATCTAGACTAATTTGCCTTGCAATTCCTATGATACTAAGAGCCTAAACCACACCAGCAGTGATTCTTTAGTCTTTTGCTGTTTTCTATGAATTGTGATTCAACTGAATGTGCTTTCAGTGAACTACAGTTGCAATGAATTTTTCAATGATTTGTTACCAAGTGAAAAGGCAATTCAATGAAATGGATTGTAATTGTGTCTGTATGCATGTACATTTGTCTATCTACAGATATATATATATATATATATATATATATATATATATATATATATATATATATATATATATCTACTTCAAATAATCGAAGTTTCACCACATTGAACCTCTGATCATTGAAGACCAAATGAGCAAAGTTGTGAAACGTTGAACATTAAAAAAAAAATCTAAAAAAAAAGCCCTCCTGCACTCCCACAACCTATGCTACTTAAATATACCAACTCTGAGATTGCACTACAGTGAAGAGAAAAATAAGTCATGTTCTTACCATAATGTTCCATGTGAGTTGTTCATCTCACCTTTGTTCTTACACGTGGGTTTGGAGCCGATCCATTGGCTCCGAGTCGGCCGCTTTCCAAGCTCTAGAGCTCTTAGAAGCTCGAGACACAGTCCCTATCCCATGATGCCCTGCTGCCAAACCCCAGATCTAGTTTGCTGAAACCAGCAAGAAACACAACTAAGCAACCCAATATAACAAAGTAACTATTTACAATTAGTTAAAAGATAACCTGGCTGACAAGAGGATACTAGTAAGATCAAACAGACCACCAGCCATATCCGTTCTTCCAGAACATGGAGGGGGAAGGTGGGAGGGAGTGTAAGAACAAAGGCGAGATGAACAACTCACATGGAACGTTATGGTAAGAACATAACTTCTTTATGTGAAGTTGTTCATTCTCGCCGTTTGTTCTTACACTTGGGTAGCGTCCCAAGCACCCTAATCCTGGGCGGCTCACGGGAGTACATTCCTGGGAATGGTGGAACCAAAGGAAGCCCTGTCCCTGGAGGCCCTGTCCACTTTGTTATGAGTAATAAATGTATGAGGTTTGGACTAAGTAGCAGCTGCACAAATGGTGTCCAAAGGTAAACAAGCTGCATGAACTAAAGATGTAGAAACAGCCCTGGTAGAATGAGCTTTCACTTCACTTTCTAAAGGTTGATGGGATGAAAAATATGCAAACTTTATACAATTAGAAAGCCATTTGGACAACGTAATTTTGGATACCGAAAGGCCCTTCTTATTGTCTGCATGGGAAACAAATAGTTGATCTGATTTTCTGAATCCTTTTGTTCTGCCCAAATAAAATCTCAATTGTCTGTGAACATCAAGCTCATGCAACATGTATTCCAATTTACTGGCATGATGCCTGAAAAAAGTGGGAAGGTCAATGGACTGGTTCAAGTTCACTTCGGAACAGACCTTCGGGAGAAAGGATGGATTTGTTCTTAGAGACACCCTGTCGGGGTGAAAGACCAAATATGGGGGCCTAACAGAGAGTGCTTGAAGTTCAGAAACTCTACGCACTAAAAGGAACCTTAATGGTCAAGAAGATGTGGGCTCAAAAGGGGGAAGCATGAGTTGAGACAGCACCAAATTTAGATTCCAGGAATAATCGGATGTCTGATAGGGGGTCGAAGGTGAAGAGTCCCTTTCAAAAAGGCTTTACATAATCTGTGGGGCATAATGTTAGAACCTCCGCATCCCACATGGAAGTTAGATATGGCAGCCAATTGAACCCTTATAGTAGCGGCTGCCACACCACTGTGGAAAAGTGAAGTCAAAAATTCCAGAATGCTATGAATAGGGGTGATAAAGGGATCAATACCATGTTGAGAAGCCCAATAACCAAATTGTTTCCATTTTCTGTTATATAGTTTCCTGGTGGAGACTTTATGCAAGGAATCTAGAATATGCTGAACCACGGGAGACAAATCATGAGACCTGGCTAGGTTGGGAAGTGGAGCAGCCAAGCTGTCAGTTTGAGGTATACAAGAGAGGGGTGAAGAACTCTCGACAAATGAGTCAGAAGGTCTGGCACTGGGTCCAGAACCCAAGGTTCTTCCATTTGGTATTGTTGAAGGAAGAGGAACCATATATGCCGAGGCCAAAACGGGGCTATCAGAATAACAGTCCTTCCCTGGCTTTTGGCTTTCTATAAAAATTTGAGGATCAGCGAGGATGGAGGAAAGGCATATAGGAGACCCGAGGGCCAATCATGTACGAGTGCATCCCTTGGGATGTCCCCAGGTGGAGGGTATAGGGCAAAGTAGCTTCTGCATTTGGCATTCATCAGGGATGCAAAAAGGTCGCAGCAAAGCTGGCCCCATTTGCGGAATATCCTTTCCACCACTCGCTCTTTGAGGGACCACTCATGAGGCAATAGAATGGCTCTGCTCAATTTGTCTGCTATCATGTTGGATGACCCCAGGATGTGCATTTCTATCAGGAAGCAGCCGGTGGATACAGCCCACTGCCAAATTCTCAGGGCCTCTTGGTATAAGGGGTAAGATCTGGTTTCCCCTTGCTTGTTGATGTACCAGACTACCAACATGTTGTCTGTCTGTATTGCAATCGTCTCTTGAGGTAGAGAGTCGTGAAAGTGTTGTAACTCTAGGAACACCGCTCTCAACTCTAAGACATTGATGTGCAAATTGGATTCCATCTCTGACCAAGTACCTTGGACAGTTCTTCCCTGACACAGCCTCCCCACCCTATCAGGGAAGCATCCGTGGTCACTGTGGCTATGGGAGGGGGGCTACAAACAGACGACCTACAGTAACTTGGTGGCTGTTCAACCACCAAAGGAGGTCCTTTTTGCAAGTATTTGTCAGCAGAATCTTGTGTGACATTGGAAGTTGTTGATAAGACCACTGTGTGAAGAGTAACCATTGGAGTATTCTCATGTGCATGCATCCCAGAGGAACCGCTATGAGAGTCGCTGCCATGGTGCCTAACAGCTTCAGAACTTGGAATGCAGGGACTTTCTTTTCCATCAACAAAAGGGATACTTGGTTTCGTAAAGAGATTACTCGTTCTTGAGGCAATCTGACCAGGGTGGTGGTGGTGTCTAGATCTGCTCCTATAAAGGAAATATGCTGCGACTGCGATAAATCAGATTTTTTGAAATGTAAGGTTATGCCCAGCTGGGAGCACAGGCTGATAGTGTAATCCCTGGTGTGAATCAGTTGATGCCTGGTGGTGGCGGTGAGGAGCCAGTCATCAAGATATGGAAACACCCGGAATCCTAAACATCTCAGGTGAGCCATGACAACTGCCATGCATTTGGTGAACACTCTGGGGGCTATGGTGAGACCAAAGGGCAGAGCTCTAAATTGGTAGTGACTGGCCCCCAGCCGGAAACACAAGTGATCTCTGGATGGCCTGGCCATTTTTAGGTGGTAGTACACATCCTTGAGATCTATCGAGCACATCCAATCGCCCGTTTCGGGAAACGGGATTATCGACTGAAGCATGACCATCTGGAACTTTTCCTTTTTGACAAAGGAGTTGAGATTGCTGAGGTCTAAGGTGGGCCTCCAGTCCCCTGTTTTCTTTGGAACTAAAAAGAACCTGGAGTAAGTTCCGGATCCAATTTGGTCCATCGGGACTGGCTGGATGACTCTTTTGAAAAGGGAATGATGTAGCATCTGGTGATTATGCTTTTTACGCAGGAATCTGATGTAATTCCTAGCCTGGCATCTGGGTATAAAGCTAAGCGACCCCTGACTGCCTCCAGAGTAGGACAGTCGGGCCTCCTCTCAGGAGTGCTGATAGGGTTTGCCAGGGAATTGCTCCCTGTCACCCTGGTTCTGCGGACCCCCGCTGTCTCCTGGGTGGCGTCTACCATTATACCCCCCACCTCTGCCCCTGGAGTGGGTTTCACTAAGTGTGCTCTGGAAAGCTCCTTGGGACTTTCAGAACCACATTTTTCCACCTCTCTGCCCTTTGGGGTATGGTCTAGTGGGGGTGGAAAAACAGACTCATACAGCAGATAGAGTCTTTCCTTCCTGCTCACACCTAGTGAGTGTCTCCTTGACTTTGGGCCCAAACAAGGAAGAGCCATCAAATGGGGTATTCACAAAGGAAGACTTGAAGGCTTCCTCAAAGGAGCATAAGCGCATCCAGGATTGTCTCTGCAGAGCTATCGCTGAACCCACTGCCCGGCTCGATCCCTCGGCTGCATAAGAAATGAGCCTCATGGATGAGTTTACAATTGAATTAAGGGTGTTAAGCTGTGCCGTCACTTTCTGGGAGACAGCATCACCTGTGTTGCCCTGTAGAGTATCTCCAAGCTCTTTTAGGAGATCTCGTTGAAGACGGGTAAAATGGGTTAAATAGTTAAGCAATCTTATTGCAAATGTCGCAGAACTAAAGATGCATTTCCCATATCTGTCCATCATCCTGGAGTCTCTATTAGGAGGATGGACATAGGAAGAGGTGCCTGACATCTCTTTCTTGGTGGCCGCCGCCACCACCATGGCATCAATGGGAACCCCTTTTGTGAGAAAGGACTTATCCTGAGGGCAGGTAATAAATTTGTTGGGCCTCCGAGGGACCGGTTCCATAGAATCAGGAGACTCCCATGCCTTTCGAGCAATCAAGTCCATTAATTCATCGAAAGGCGGAGTAACCAGGAGGTGGAGGGCTGAGACCCAAAAGCCTTCAGGAGCACTGACTCATCTTCAGTAGGGGTAAGGGACTGCCAGTCACCCCTCTGCCTTAGTATTTCAAGGATGTCTGAAAAAGACACATCCTCGGAGGAGGACCGTGGGGACCCTTCTGATTCCTCCAAGTCGGTGTCTGATGTTAAGGATTCCTGGGGGGAATCTAAATGTCTCCTCTTACACAGTCTTTTCCTGGGGACTTCATCAGTGGGGGCGTCTGGTGAAGTCTCAGTCAAGCAAGGGTCACCCAATGGGGTTACCTGAGGCTCTGGGTCTCGATGCTTAGTGGGAACCTGTGGTGTAGAGATAGATTGTGGCCCTTTAGGGGAGGAAGAGGAAGGAACTGAAGAAGTGAGGGTCTTAGCAAACATGACCTTCCTCATGGCATCGGAGGCACCAGTTTCCCGACCCGAGGAGTCCGCCAGTTCCGAAGAAGATGGCAGCCTCCCAGGGGCCGAGACCATGAGCTCCGAACCAGAGGACAGAGCCGAGCTCATCTGCGCTGAAGCCCCGAGAGGGAGAGTCGGAACCAAAGCATCGGTTCGACACCCCCCCTTGGAACCAGCGAGAGAGTGTTGGCTCCAACATTCTTCGATCGGAACCGAAGATGTCAAGGTCGAAGGAGCTGAGAGCACTGGAACAGGCCTTGGCTCCGAGGGTTCCACCACTATTGGATCCTCTCTTTCCAGCTCTGAAGGCTCAATTGGCCTTGGAGGAGGAGCAGAACTCATGGAAGGAGGGATCGTAGGCTTTGAAGCCAACTGGGTTGAAGCTGCAAGCAATTTGGCCAGGGCTGGGTTCACAAAAAGTCTCTGTACCACTCGATCCACATTGATGTCAGAAAGGGCACTGGAAGAACGGGTCGAAGGAGCCGGAGAAGCCACAGACTTAAGGATCGGAGACTTCAAAACCTCCGACACTGGTTCCAACACAATGACTTGGCTCTGAGGTAAGATCTCGGTGCACGGCTCCGAAGGCTGTGGAGCCGGCAACCGAGTCTTGCCAGAGGTGCTCGGAACCGAAGACCTGTGCTCCGAAGACACCTTATATGACTTTGACCCCTTCGAGGACTTGGACGTCTGGTCAGTCTTATCCAATATATCCAGGAAGTCCGATTTCAACAGTCCTCTATCTACCAATTTCCTTCTCCTCTCTAATAACACCCTGCCACTGAAGGAATGGCAGATAGAGCAACCCTCCTGTAAATGTAGCGGACCCAAACAATAAACACAAGAACTATGATTATCCATGATAGATATCTTTTGTCCACAGTCACACTTTTTAAACCCAGATTTTTGCTTCTTTGACATTATGAAAAATTGTCCAATAACACCACAAAAAACAGCTTAGAAGTTCAGATCCCTGAACTGCAATAACTATAGAAAGGGATACAACAAGGAAAAATAAAAGCTCAGTACAGAATATTAGGGGATAGAGTATTAAATTTGACAGAGCCCTATCATGTAGAGTAAATTAAGAAGGCTAAAGGCCTAGGAGCAAACCGCTCTGAACTAAAAAACAAAATACCAGCTTAGATTACCTACTCTAAACCACCAAAAGGGAAGAAAAATGTGAAGCCTCACTAAATATCAGATCACTAAAAGTCTAAATATGCAAATATATAATAAAAAGAATACTGGCCCGAGCTTCTTCCGAAGATCAAGTGATCCGTTGTAGTGGCAAACTAGATCTGGGGTTTGGCAGCAGAGCATCATGGGATAGGGACTGTGTCTCGAGCTTCTAAGAGATCTAGAGCTTGGAAAGGGACTGACTCGGAGCCGATGGATCGGCTCCTAACCCACGTGTAAGAACAAACAGCAAGATTGAACACCTTCACATTGATAAATTTCCCATTCCGCTCTGTACGGTGATCTCCATGTTCGATGTTTCACAAGTTTGATCATCTGCTCTTCGATGATCAGAGATTCAATGTTGTGAAACTTTGATCATTTGAAGTACACCGATATATATATATATATATATATATATATATATATATATATATATGTGTGTGTGTGTGTGTGTGTGTGTGTGTGTGTGTGTGTGTGTGTGTGTATATATATATATATATATATATATATATATATATATATATATATATATATATATATATATACTAGCTGTACCCGGCCATGCATTGCTGTGGCTCAATCTGGTTAAATGGAACAGAAAGAAAAGAGAAAGCGCACATTTCTAATATGTTTAATTTCACAATGCTTGTGGGTATACAATATTTTTTGCTGTTCCATTGTCTGTGCAGATATAGAGATTGTCTGGTTTGCCGACTCTAGAACACGCAACATATAATTGTCCATGTGAGAAGCAATCCGTGTGTAGATCTAAACTGCACAATTCTAAAGATTGGCCCTAAGCTTTGTTGATAGTGATTGCAAATGCCAATCGAATTGGGAATTGCAATCTCTTAAATTGAAATGGCATATCCGTTGGAATCATAGGAATGTGAGGAATGAGGACATCTTCACCTTTGAAAGGTCCTGTCAAGATTGTTGTTTCTATGACATTGCTCATTAATTTTTTTACTGCAAGCCGCGTGCCATTGCAAAGCTTTGGTTGGTTGATATTTCGCAGCATGATAATTGGTACACCGATTTTCAATTGCAGTACGTGCGGTGGCATCCCTGGCAGATTGAGTGAATTCAAAAATTCTGTTGGATAATTAACCGCTTCATCTGCTTCCACAACAGTGTCGACGGACTTGTATGTGACTGCTTCGCTTTGAATGTTAGACTGAATAATATTGTTAAGTTCATAGACGTCTTTGTTCTTGGCCACAAGAATAGCTCGTTCAGTCAGCCAGTCGTGATTCTTATAATTGGTTTGAATATTGGGAAATACGTTTTCAACCAGTTCTTCTTTTGACGTCACTAAATTGCAGAAGTTATGAGGCAATGAAATTCGTGCTGAGGTCAAATCAACCAGCACCTTTCCGTTCCCAATTTCCAGCAATTGATGTGAGAATATCTCAGCTGATGAATCGTTTTGCAGCTGGACATGCATATTTGTAGTTAATTTTAACGTCTTTACATGTCACCACAAAGTAGAGTATTTCAGGAAAACATTTATTTTGTCTGCTGGTGTCGATCAAGGAGAACGAAGCAGATCGGAAGCTGCAGAACGCGATCGCCATGCTCGCAACCGTGCATCCTCAAGTCTGGCTGCACGTCACTCTGCTGCTTCCTCGGCACGTATTTAAGCTATTCTTTGTCCGTTTTGCTCGTTCACTGATGCCCGCTCTTCCTCAGTTTGATTTGCAATTACTCATCGTACTGCTTCTGCTCCACGAGTATGACGACCTAAGTTTGATCTTCTGCTAGGCATTATTTGGATGAACAAAAGCAGATCGATTGTACTGAAAAAGAAGTAAGAAAGTTATAACAAAAACATATAAAATTGCATATTTCTATACAAATATATAGAATCCATAGTAGGTATATAAAAACACGCGCGTATTCGAATGCAACGTATTACATCTATATAATAGTAGGTATATAAAAACACGCGTGTATTCGAATGCAACATTGTGTGAAAATTTTAAAGCAATCGGTGAAGAACTTTCGGAGAATTAAGATTTTGAACAAACGAACATTTACATTTTTATTTATATAGATATATATATATATGTGTGTGTGTGTGTGTGTGTATATATATCTATATATATATATATATATATATATATATATATATATATATATATATATATATATATATATATATATATGGTTTACTATCGTTTGTGCGAACGACAGTTTGTCGGCAGCATTGGTGCCAAAAATCAGAATGTCATGCACAAAATTTAATGGATGGGATAGTCGAACACACTTATGCAAATGCAGTAATGCATTCACATAAGTGTATTTGACTATCTGCATGGAGATCATGGTAGACTGGGGACTGGACATTCTCCCATATCCACACTGTAGTGCGATCTCGTAGTTAGAATATATTAGTAACGGCAGCTGTGCAGAGGGGCTTGCCCCCCTGCAAAAACGGAAAATGTCATATAGGAGTCTGATTTACATCAGCTCCTATACTGCTGTCACGTGATGGTTTCGGTAGCAATGTCAACTCAAATGTGTTGATCATTTGGGTCAACATTGTGGCCATTTGAAATGTTTGTGTTCGGTTTTACTTTTCATTGTTTCGAACGGCAAATGTTTTGCCCTTCGAGCAAATGATAGTAAACCTATATATAGATATATATATATATATATATATATATATATATATATATATATATATCTATGTGGTTCCCCTTCACAAAGTCGAACAGCCACAATCTCGAAATGCATATGGTCGAGACCATATACTCGAAATTGTGGAAGCTCGACTTTGTGAATGGGGAATGGCATTTTGCGCAGAATGGGAGATTTCCCTTTCTGCACTGTAGTGCAATCTCGGAGTTGGAATAAATAAGTAGCGGGGTGGGGTGGGGAGTATAGTAAAGAATGTTTTTGAGGGGAGCAAGCCCCCCTGCACCCCCACACTCCCTACTCCTTATATATACAAACTCCGAGATCGCACTACAGTGAGGGAAAGGGTACATTTCCCATCCCCACTATAGTGCAATCTGCATTAAAATGTAGAAATTCACAACAGCGAATTCTGTAGTGCATTCGCTGTTGTGCATTTCTTCATTTATTTATTCATTCTTTCGACATTATCAAATTGGGCATTTGGACTTACGTAAATCGAACAAAGGCCGATCACCCATTTGATAGTAAACCAATACATATATATATATATATATATATATATATATATATATATATATATATATATATATATATATGGTTCCCCTTCATAAACTCGAATGGCCACAATCACGAAATGCATATGGTTGAGACCATATGCTCGAAATTGTAGAAGCTCGACTGTGTGAATGGGGAACAGCATACAGAGCAGAATGGGAGATTTCCCTTTCTGCGCTGTAGTGCGATCTCAGAGTTGGAATAAATAAGTAGCGGGGAGTGTAGGGGGTGCAGGGGGGCTTGCCCCCCCTGCAGAAACACTTTTTTGTGTTACTTTTTTTTTTTTTAGTTGTGTTTCATGAAGTTGAGCCTCAGAAATTTGAGCATATAGCATCGGCCATATGCATTTTGAGTTACTGAGCGTTTGACTTTGTGAAGGGGAAACATATATATATATATATATATATGTGTGTGTGTGTGTGTGTGTGTGTGCGTGTGTGTGTATATGGGTACGTATCACTTCACCTAAAACTCATTTCACCAAGAAATCATCTAAAGTTCATTTCAACTAAAACTCATAGGTTCATAGGTTCATAGGTTTATACTAGGCTATTTGCCCTAAGGCATTTATAAGCCTAGCCCAAAGTTTTGTGGCTTACGCCACCCCTTATATGAAAAAATACTGTGCCCATTAGTTTGTTGTGCCTCTGTCCAGCAGTGACACAGAGATGATTCCCGGGGTAAACCTACGATCTCCCATCCACAGGTCAAGGTTTCTCTTGAAAAGAGCCAGCGAGGTGCTCTGCCTCACATGGACCGGGATTTTATTCCGCAGCATAGGGAGTCTCTGAGTGATAAATCTATCCCTCCATAATGTCCTATTTATATCCGTGCTAAGGTTTAAGTCGCTTGCTCTAGTGGTTTTGGTGGATTTGGATTTTTTGAGGTGGAGCATGTCCATTAATTCTGGGTTGGACATGACCTTGTATGTCAGGCACATGTCACCTCTGAGCAGACGGTATGCAACTGAATAGAGCTGGAGTTTCTTCAATCTGGCAGCATATGACAGATTTTGGAGTCCCTTTATCCTTTTGGTGAGGAACTTTTGGGGTCTCTCCTATTGCTGCAGATGTCAGGTGAGATACATCTCGAATGGGGCATTGTACTCGATCATTGGTCTGATAAGTGAAGAGTACAGGGGAACAATGACCTCACTAGATCTGGATGTGAATCCCTTCATGATCAGGTGGGCAATGTAGAAGGTCTTTCTAACCACTTTAGCAATGTGAGTGTCAAAAGAAAGGCCACTGTCAACCTGGGTCCCCAGGTCCCTGATAACCTCTTCTGTGTTTAGTGGATTGCCACCTATATGGTAGCTTGGGATTACCTTGTTTTTCCCGAAGGGTATGACTATACATTTTTTGGCGTTTAACTTCAGGCCATGGCTCTGGCACCAGCTATCTGTTTCCGTGAGTCCCTTCTGAAGGATATCCGTGTCTGATGCACTTTCCACTATGGCGCCCAGTTTGCAGTCATCTGCAAACTTTGTCAGCCAAAGTCCTCCCATGTTGGCCTGTACTTCTGAGAAGTAGATGCCGAACAATAGGGGGCCAAGGACCGAGCCCTGTGGGACACCACTTGTGACCGGCTTGGAGTCTGACATAGCGCCAGCAACTCTAACCCTGTGGGTTCTGTCCTTAAGCCAGTTTGCAACCCATCTTGTGACATATGGGTTTACACTTAAGCTGGTAAGTTTTTCTACAATACCCGAGTGGGGTATTGTGTCAAAAGCCTTTGCAAGGTCAAGGTAGGCTGTATGGACTGCCTTTCCCTCATCAATGGCCTTGGTGACTGTTTTGAAGAAGTCGACCAAGTTCAAAAGGCATGATCTTCCCTTGACGAAGCCAAACTGGGTCGGGTCCAATGTCTGCAAGTCCCCTATATCTTTGTTTATGAGCTCCATTATGATCCTCTCCATAGCTTTGTAGACTAGACTTGTTAAGCTTATGGGGCGGTAATTACTAGGGTCCGTAGAGGCACCGCCTTTGTGGAGTGGGACCACAGTTGCCGTACGCCACTCCTTGGGCACGTATCCTGTGGTAAGGTTGAGATTAAACAACTGCCTTATGTGCGGGTTTAATTCCTCATTTAGCTCATGTAGCACACAGCCGGGGACACCATCCGGTCCCATTGATGCTGTGTTTTTAGCTTTAGAGAGAGCAGCTTTCACCTGCGCATTTGAGATGTCTGGGAGGCTACACTCCGCTGGGATAGTTATCTCTCCTTTAGGGGAGAGGGGTGAAGTTTGCACTGAACCTGTCTGCCAGTATGTTGGCAATGTCTGTGGGTTCAGTGATTTTTGTATCATTTGGACTAATTCTGAGCATATCTGGGAGTTTCCACCCAGGTTCCTAACATAGCTGAAAAAGGCCTTATGATTGTCCTTTGAATCCATGGCAATTTTTCTCTCAAAATTGGCCTTAGTTGATTTTAAGAGTGCTCGAATTTTTTTACTAATAATGATCAGGGGTGACTTCCCTTTTATGGATTTTGTTCTATCATGTAATAGCTTTCTCCTCTTATTGTAAAGTTTGTTAATGGCTGGGGTCCACCAGACTGGATGTTTGCCCTTTGTGGAAAGAGTCTTGGTTTTATTTGGGATTGCCTGATCCATGCAGTCCTGGAGGTGTTCATAGAAGGCATTTGTAAGGGCTTCCGCAGCTTGGGTTGTGGTTTCCATTGGCTCAGGGGCCTTGAAGGATACCACACCAGTCTTGAGTAGTGTGAAGTTTGCTTTAGAGAAGTTCTTCACTGTGGTTTTTTTTTTTGGGGGGGGGGCGGCATGTGGATTTCCAGTGAGATTAGTTTATGATCAGATCTCACCAATGAGGGATATACTTCTGGTGTGGAGCATTTTGTCCCCATGTTTGTGATAATGAGATCTAGTATATTTTCTCCTCTCGTGGGAACAGTGACTAGCTGTTCCATGGCATTTGAATTTATGAACTCCAGGAACCGTTGGGCTAGAAAGTTAGGGCATGAGTAATGTTCCCAGTCTATATTCGGGTAGTTGAAGTCACCCAATATGATGGTGTTTGGAGATACATTTATACCCTCCAGTGTCTTCAGGAAGGCTGTGTGGGGTTCCTGAGTTTGAGAGGGTGGCCTGTAGCATGCTACAATTTGTAGAGCAGTTTTGCCTATGGTTAGTTGCACCTGGATGGTTTCCGAAGCTTCGTGCATTGCCACCAACCTGGAGGTGTGGGTATCCTTTATGAATATGGATACACCCCCTCCTTTTGTGGTGTGGTCCGGGTTTTGGGGCCGGAACGCATGATATGAGGTAAAACCTAATAGTGCCGGGGTGCTCTCAGGAGCCTTGAACCAGGTTTCAGTTACAGGACAGACATCGATGTTCTCCAATCTGAGAAGGGCCTTGAGTGCGTGCATTTTGAGATTTAGACTTCTGGCATTGAGCAGCATTACCCTCAGTTTCTTCTCATTTTTGTTTTCTAGGGTGGTAGGTTTAGAATTTGAGCCTTGCCTAAAAAAGGCACTATGGGGGTGGCAAGAGCCTTAGCCAATATCCGGAATCCCAGGGGTGACAGGTGCAAGCCGTCCCTTGTGAAGCAGTGTGGCTTGTCAAGCATGTCATCCCAGGCAGATAGACACTGGATCCCCTTTGAATGACACCAGACATTAAGCCAATTGTTAAAGCTGATCATCTTGTCTCTATATTGTGGCATCATTCTTTGTGAAGGAAGGATACTGCTCAGGGTCAGGGTCATACCTGCCTGGGCTACATAATCAGAGAGCTCCTCTATGTCTCTTTTCATGTAGTCCAGGGAGGTACGTCTCAGGTCGTTCACACCAGCATGGACAATGACTGTGTCATATTTGTACTTGCCGTGGAGTGACCCGAGTGCTTGTGTTATGTGGCGGATTCTAGTGCCCGATAGGCAGCTTACTGTGACCCTCTCCTTGTTCAGCCTGGTGAGTGGGACGTCAGTGTGTCTGACTATGGAGTCACCTATGACAAGTATGTTTGGTGTTGTATTTGGCCTTAAGGGCTGTGACTGCTTTGCACACTGATTTTGTGGTTTATGCGTTGCTTATGGGGTGTCTTGAGGTAGCAGTTGTTTGGATGTCTGCTTTGGAGGCCTCTGCTGTTTAGGTAAATTTTTACTCAGAGCCTCCGAGTATGTCTTTGTGTGTTTATGTGTTTGATTCAGTGGTGTGGTAGCATTATGTGAGGCTGGTTTTGTGGTGTGTGTAGTTGCCTTCTCCTCCTGTCTGGTCTTGCCAGTCCTGAGTTGAGAGAGCTCAGCCTCCAGTTTGGCTAAATAGCTGCATCTCTCGCAAGTATTTGTGTTATGTGGGAGGAGGAGAGGGTTGTCTGTGTACATGAGGCAATTGTAACATTGCCTCAATATTCCCAGATTCACCAACTGGGCAGGAGAGGACGCCAGCATCTGGCCCTTCGACATGCTAGAAAAATTAAGAAGTTAGGTATGAGACTGAATAAGAGAGGACTTAGTAAGGAAGTGGGTTCTCCTGGGGGAGTTTCGCAAGTGAGGGACTTTGTATAATATAGAAGTGACAAGTGCTGAGCTTTTTTTTTTGAGAAAAAAAAAAAAAAAAAACCTTTTAGGAACAAGTGCTGCGCTTTTTAGTCAAGGGATATACTGTTTAGGTTACTAGTAGAGCAGTTCCAAGGGAAAAAATGAAGAACAGACTTTATGGAGCCAGAAAAAGTTTAACCTTGTTAAACCGGCGCTGCCCGATGCTGCTCTAGTGGCAACTCCACGCTAAATCGTGCTAAAGCACGCTAAAGCGTGCTTTATAGCAGGGGGCTGGAAAAGGCAGGAAATTACCGAAAATGGCCACTGAACTACAAGTTACTGTCTTAAACCACTCCTCTGAGGACAAACAGGCAGCTCAGTACTCCCCACTCCCACTGGTGAGTAAAGAAACTTCCCCCTGACCAAACAAAGAAAATGGAGAAGTACAGGAACCAAGACAAAGCCCAGGGATCAGCAAAATCTGATCACTGGAACAAACTAGCCAGGAAAGTTAGGAGAACAAGAATATTTTTTTGTTTTTTTTCAAGTTTTTTTCAGACAGAACAGAAAACACAATAAATGCTTTGCTTTTCGATTAAATGCTATCAAAAGCTAGTACACTTGAGTGTATTAGCCT